>NC_039359.1:86904565-87216292 GCF_003573695.1 Papaver somniferum
AACGATAACTATATACTGCTGTGAAACAACGACAGTGGTATGAAAATAAGTCTGCTGAAGAACGACTGACTCTGCGAGTCTGTTCTTCGTGTTCTTCAGAAGCTTTAATGGCAGCAGCAGCAGCAGCGTTGTCTCCTCTATAATTGCTTCTCCTAGGCTCTCATCGACTCTAAACTCTCTCCTAAAGGTTTCTAACCCTTCTATGACTTGAACCCTCTCTTATATAGTCTTTTAATCCCAAAAAATCTCTACTGAATCCGACTTTTTCTTTTCTTTTTCTTCTCGGCGCTGTTGAGAGAATAATCACCTCTTCAGTGTTTGTACGCGTCTGTTAGCTATAAAATAGGTACCAAACTCTTCTTAAGACGTGAAAAAGACTAAATACATTAATTTCCAGCGTCAAACTCTCCCAAATATCTCTCACAAATCTTTGAAACTTGAACAGAAAGTACGTGTCCTGTTTGAACTTTGATTACTTCTCCCGGCCATTCCAGCCCAATTGGTTGGGTCCAATTGATTTTATCAGGCCTGTTTAGTCATGCAGAGTCCATACGTACCAAATACAGCAATTGAATCTCCTAAAATCACGTCCAAAATTCGATCTTCAAATCTGCCAGACGCTGCATGCATTTTCCCGCCATGTTTTTAATTCAAAACGTGAAGAAGGTGGGTGCCCTTATCCTGTGCTGTTCTCCCTTTAGCAGCTGCCTGGAAATAGGTCACCCCTTAGTAATTAGGTTACCCCTTATCCAAAATCAAGGGTCCGTATAGCAAGTGTCCTCTGAGGCATTTTCCGCACTTTTTTCGGGGTTCCTCCGGGGTATTTCTGGGATACTTCCGGTACACTTCTGAGGCGCTTCCGGTATGTTATCAACGGAGGTCTAGATGCCACATTTTTAGCCAAATTCGCCGCAAGAGATTATTTTCCAAAAACACCTACAAATACATAAAATAACCAAATAAGTACAATATCGAGTACTAACAATATATACAAATGAGCTATATTAGACACATAAATGCGTCCATCATCTTTCCCTCCTCAAATCTTAACTATTCTTTCACAGTCACCTTCTAACCAGAAATGTGAAATTCCTTCATCTCTAGCCTAAGTTGCACCTTGCAGAAGAGCTAACGCTTCGGCTTTTTCTGGACATCAAGCTTTGGATATCCCAGACTTAGATCATTTTCCATCACCTGTATCATTTCTCAAAATTAGCCAATAACCAACATTATCAGCATAAAGCCAAGGTGCATCATAATTTATTTCGTTACAATGAGTGGCATGAAGTTTCCATGGGACATCATTTTTTACATCATTGAAAGACATATTAAAATACATAATTTTTGTAATACAAACATATTAACAACATGAATTTCAAAAACGAAAATTGATGACACTTGAGGGATGACACTTAATTAAAATTATGCAGTTTGGATTTGAAGAATTTGTCCTCTTCACCATTATCTTCTACATTAAGATGGATTGTCCCACAAGGGAGTAATAATCACAAAACACCATTATTACGATCAAATTAGGTAGCCATTTATCTTCGTGAGAATGTAGAATCTCGTCATGCTGGAAGAAATCGTCATTCATGTACTTGAAACAATTCTAACAATCGTCTGAAATGCCTATAAGGCTATGAGAAATATTTGATGGGTTTGAGAACACCATGAGAGCACAATGAAATTGAAATAACAAAAACCTAAAAATCGCATTGAATAGAGACGTTTTATTTAAGATATTAATAGAAATATGTATTTATTGTATCCAATTCTAATTGAAAATTTTGATAATTCAGATGATATCCAACAGATTTGGAATACGGTTTTGGAAAACAAAAGATTTAGGAAGATTTGTTTGCAGAGAATTTTTTGGAAAAGGCCGGTTATAAGAGAGGGAAAATATTTGTCGATGACCACTCCAGTGTTTGGTCTTCAAGGATTAGTCAATTAGAGAATTCAATCATTGGATGGAGCTTTGTTGTAGTTCTTCTACATGAACAAATCATAATCTCTGGATTTACATTTTCTGGTCAAACTTTGACTGGTATTTGATTCATTTGTATCTCAAAACAAGTTAGCATTTATTCGTTTTTTATTTTGAGGATAAAGGTTAAGTTGTACTCCCTCCGTCCTAGTTTACCTATCAAAATAAGATTTGGCACAACGATTAAAAAATACAAAGAGTATAGTTTTTATCCACAATTATTCTAGGCTAGCATTTGAAGTTCCTAGCTTTTATATATTTAGTTTTTTATTCTTTATTTGGAACAATTCAAAATAAAAAGCGTTAAAGGAATGTATAAAGAGAAGTATTTAAGAGTGTGTTTAGAAAATTGAACTACACAATTCTCCATGACATGACTCCGAGTTAAGGGTGGATTAGGTTAAAAAGTACAAAATAGGAAATATAACAAGTATTGTAGGACAAAAAAATGTCAACTATATTTTAATAAGTAAACTAGGACGACGGGAGTATTAAAGAAATAAAATGTACAAAGGCCAGACCTCATTTGATGTACACTATATACATGATAACCTTCCATTCAGTTATTACGTCTAGTGAAAACCATTTCTCAATTCCTCCCTACTTGACTATCAAGAGCTTAACTTCAAGAGGTCCACCTATTATCACCCACACTTTTCACTTTTTCTATATGCCGCTTTCTTCCAAATTTCTAAAATAATTCTACTTTTCTATGTACTTTTTCCTATGTACCACCTACAAAAGTCAAATTAAATTTGACTGTAACTATCATCAATCTTATGGATCTTCATATCTGTTAATCTCTGTGTTCATCTTATAAAACATTAAAAAGTTACCAACCCTGGGTCAAAATCCAAGTTAATTAGTATGTTTAAATTTGCTATAGAACGAAAGTGAATTAAGAGGCAGATAGTTAAAATCCAACTTAATTAGTATGTTTAAATTTTCTATGGAACGAAAGTGAATTAAGAGGCAGATAGATCGTCTTATACATCACAAGATTCGGCGGAAAAGGCTTCGCTATTCCAACTCGACCGATCTCATCACTTGAAAGTTTCAAAGTTGGTGACTCTGCTGGGGCTAATTGATAACACAACCCAAAACTTGTGATCCCAAAAGAAAATAAAAAATCTGAAAGTAACCAGTCGTCCCATGACGATTGCATTATTTGTCAAAGCTTCAAAGGCTTCTTTTGGTGTTTCTTCACATAATATACAAAAGCAAAAAAAGTAAGATGCAGAAATTATTTTATTCACATGAATCACATCGTTCATAGATGAACCACTATAATATGCATTCAGTGATCATCGAACGAAACACCCATCCTTCTTTTCGGTTTTGATTTTTCTTGAGCATTCCATATTTTCTTTGGAGGGATCTTCTTAATAAAAAATCAAAAAAATTGAAACAAAAGGTTAGGTGATCGGTGGGAGGAGAAGGAGGAGGTGGCGGGTGGCAACTTAGGGTATTTTTTTGGTTTAGTTTGGGGTGGGTTTTGTTAGAGCATTGCTCGGTCGAACTCGCATGCGTTGCTATCTCAAGCATGTTTCTTAATGTTAGTGATCAAAACTATAAGTCTTTATTTCTAGTCTACTATAGCTAAGTCTCGGACTAGGATAGAAAGTGTAGTTGATCTCAAGGACTACATGGAGATTCATCATACAAGAAGAAGAACTACTCAAGGAACCGGTGGAACTTCTCGATAAAAAGATATGTGAAGAATTGAACTTATCTCTCACTCAAAAGTCTATCTACTCTATCTCCTACTTCTTGAGAAAAAAAATCATATGCTATATATAGACTTAGATTATACACATTTGGTATACCTCGCCTATCTATATCTCGAAATATGTGTTGGTAAGCATTTTGCTTCGACCATGTTTATCTTAACCTAGTGACGAAAGTCATGATATGTTTCAATCACTTTGAAAATTTCTTTGAAGAGAAATGGTGTAACAACTATATAACGTCCTCTAAGAATGTTTCAACGGTTGGAATGAGAGTTTAGATTACATAACCAATGATGGACATAAGTATTATTGTGGAAACACATATGTGCATAAGTCCTATTCCTTGAACCAAAGTTTGCGAACTTTGTTGATCAAGATAAACCGGGAGAATGGCTTGTTTCCAAGTCCGCGAACTTCCGAACTTCTCATCCCGAGAAATTCTGCCGGAGTTGACAAACTTGTTACGTGATTACCAGTCCGCGAACCGGAGGAAAGTCTTTGCCGAGATTTTCTGCTGGAGTTTGTAAACTCTGCCCGGTTGCTTAAGTCCGCGAACCTAGTGTGCGAACTTAAGAAGGTTATATATCTGAAGATGATTTCTGAACTTAAACTTATAAAGACTAAGGAATGCAAATTGAAAACCGTGGCTATAAAGTTCATGAACCGATTCAAGTGAATCAAATCATCTTTGCTTCAATTGTGTCTTGTGTAGTACATAAGATTTCCTTGCAATTGAACAACTCTCTAGCTAGTTCATTTGAGTCACTTGAACTAGTTATGGTGAAGAAGAATATGGTTGGTATGAAATGCTCATATAGCTAACCTTTTGGTTAACTATTATTGAACCAACAATGTACACGTTTGGGTACGGTTAACAAACCTAGAAGCGTACATTTCATTTGTGTATAACAAGCTAAGTTTTCGATATAACGGTAGAGGAATATTATCTTGAATCTAAATCAGGTTTTCATCTAACGGTGGAAGTTGTTTTCTTTGTGACCAAGGGACATCCAGCAACTCTGCAAAACTAATCCCCACACTTCACATGTGATACTAGTTTGCGTGTTAGAGTGGTTTCTCTTTTAACCTTTGGTTTTCTTCTTCTAAAACCAGGTTAACGACTTAAAGACTTCATTGGGATTGTGAAGCCAAACCGATACTACTTTTTATCGTAGTTGTGTGATCTGATCTTGCATCTTCTATCGTACGAGTACAATCTGATTGATTGGCTTGAGATTAATATCTCCGATAGGCAAGATATAAAAAGTAGTCACAAACATCTTCGTCTCATTGTTTGTGATTTCACAACATCTTGTTTCACTACCATACGATTAAGATTGTTATGAAGTGATTGATTTATCTAGGCTGTTCTTCGGGAATATAAGACCGGATTATCAATTGTTTCCTGTTCACCTTGATTATTATCAAAAGACGGAACAAAAACTTTAAGGTTTTTCTATGGGAGACAGATTGATCCTTTGATAGACTTGGCTGTATGAGACAGATTTGTTTATTGTTAAAGCCTGCGATTTTGGTTCGTAGCAACTCTTAGTTGTGGGTGAGATCATCTAAGGGAATCAAGTGCGCAGTATCCTGCTGGGATCAGAGGCGTAGGGAGTACAACTGTACCTTGGATCAGTGGGATACTGATTGGGTTCAACTACAGTCCAATCCGAAGTTAGCTTGGAGTAGGCTAGTGTCTGTAGCGGCTTAATACAGTGTGTGTTCAATCTGGACTAGGTCCCGGGGTTTTTCTGCATTTGCGGTTTCCTCGTTAACAAAATTTCTGTTTCCGCATTATATTGTTTTATCTTTATAATTGAAATAATACAGGTTGTGTGTTAGATCATCAATTAGAGTAATCCAACCTTTGGTTGTTGATTGTCATTGATTGATCCTTGGATACTGGTCTTTGGTACCATCCAAGTTATTCCTTGTATTTGATTAGTACTCGCAGTTTCTATTTGAGGAAATCAAATCAAGCGGGAGAGATATAAACTCGTTGATGTACTTTTAATTGATTGAGTCTTGTTGATTCTCTTAAAAGTATATTCGAGTTTGTCCATACAGATTGTTAATCGAAATATTGGGTGGTGTTGTTAGACCCCCGCTTTTTCAATTGGTATCAGAGCAGACAAACACGTTAAAGACCTTACAAGTCTGTGTTTGTAGCGATTTTACTCTATGTACAGTAGTGTTATCTCAATAAATGCACCACCAGATCCAGGGATTTCAGAATTCTCTTCCATGACTGATTTAATAAAATATGCAGAAGAAATTCTATCTAAACCTCCACCAGGTTTAAAATCCCTTGAAGTATTTTCAGGGCTTGAAAAGAAGCTTGAGAGCTTATCTCTTGATGTTGAGTTATACCTCCAGAAAGAGCAAGAATCTCTTGACATGCTAAATCAAGTTATGATGAATAATATTCATGTTGAGGTTGATATTGATTTACTAATCAGTGAGAGCAATGCTCCTCCTCTGCGTAATCCAATTAGTTGTGATAAACTAAATGAATTACAAGAAGAGTTTAAATCTCAGTCATCTGAGTGTATCACCTCAAAGCATGAATTGATTCCTTGCTCAATTCCTGATACTTCCTATCTAGATAGTAGTATTGTCTTCTTTTATGAAGAATCTAGGACGTCTCTTTTTATCAAAAGAGTTTCCCTTCACAGTACTAAAAACTATCTGCAGAAACTGTTTTTTATAAGTTGGAAAACAAGAAATCAGAAACAGAAATCTTTTTGGGTTCTCTTGAAGTTCGTTGATAGAATTATAAAAACAGTTCCTTGGGTGTTTCTCAACACTACAATATTTAAGAGTTGTTGGAAAGAAACTCTTTCTTGGTTCCATGGTGAGCAAGACATTGTTCACCTCAACACAACTTGTTTGTGTTGAAAGTGAATCCTCACCAAGAAATGCCCTGCTATGTATACGGTGAGGGAAGCAAAACAACTGGGGCGTACAGATTATATTCGGTAAGGCTGTAGAATTCAATTGGACTTTTCTAAAAAGGCATGTCTATAAACTTGAGCAAGTTTTATGTTTTTATTACTTGTTTGAGTACTTATAATGATCCATGTACCTTGATTATCGTTCATTTCTACCTAATTTGATCTGTGTTTAAGGTTCTTAAATGTTTAGGTTTGAAAACATTAGTTCGGGATGTTTGGAATTCATGATACACATACCAAGTATTCATAACATCATTTAAAACCAAAATCCAAGGGTTTAAGTTTGCAAACCCGTATGCATACTTGACGTCGATATTCGGTAAACTTGTTTTGGCCGTAACTCCTTCGTACGAACTCGGATAGAACTCATTAATTTTGCACTCTCTTCCTCTTTGAATTCTCTTCAAAATGGATATGAGAAACCTTGAATTTGGATGAGTTAAGATTGGTATTTGTCCTGTCTCTTGTTTTTGAGTGTTTTGCTCCGTTTCGTCGCACTTGTTCCACTTCTCTTGGACTTGGGCACTTGGATTCATGGAGTAGTACTCTTATACGCCCATTTGTATCTTTTACAAGAATGTTGTTGGTGAATTACAAAGAAATAAGTTCAAGAATGGGAAGTAGTACGCATTACTATGGGATTCTTGAATGTTCACAATCATTTTATGTGAAATATGGTGCATGGTCCTTAATGACTTTGTATGTTCTTCTTTGTTAAGAAAATATTTTTATACGCCTTTGTTAGCTATTCTTGGTGTAAATCCGGGCGAAAAAGATTGATTCTACCCTTTAAGGACAAATCATCTAATATGTGCATTACGAGTTTGTCTTGATTCCTACGAAACTTCTTATGAGAATTTATTCTTGTTTTTTGAGAAGGATTAGAGTTTGGAATAGCAATTATTGTGATTACACATAGCTATTTCCAAACGTATTCATCTTCATGTTTTTATGTTTATTTGTTTAAATTCTAAAAATTGTTTGGAAGATGATTTTTGCAGTACTAATCTTTATGATTTTATATATTGCAATGTGTTATGGGATATGTGTGTTTGCGTCCGTGAACTATGATTGTCCCATATTTTGTCAAAAGTAAAGTCGTTCATGATCGGTATTCATGTATTGATTTAAGGATGAATAGACTTTTGACATATACAAAAGTTAAGCCTATATTGTCAATTCTTTGATGGAAGATAGGTTCAAATCTTTTGTGTTCAAGGATTATGTCCATTAAATATCGTTATGCAAATAGTGATGGAAAATAGAATGAATCCTTGTGTATTCCACAATATTGATCTTCACTGATCCACATTTTATGTAATACTGTGAGGCTCCGTAATGTGTCTTATGTTGAGCACGATATAACCAAGTTAATTAATTTTTGATTAGCTTTGTTGGTTCTCCCGTAAGGTACTTTATGTTGAGCATTCTTGAACTAAATTAATCATCTTGTTTGGTTATTTAGTTATTGATCCATAAGTCTTTTTATGTCGAGAAAAACAAATGACAATTAAATTGATTACTTTTGTAATTAGTTTGGTTGTGTATTCCAATTAGATTAATTATGGGTTCTCTTGTAATTAATCTAGTTGAGTATTTTCATACTCCGTAAGATTCCTCTTATGTTGATTATATGAACGACTATACTATTCATTTTTTGATGGGTATGTTAGTCGTATGCTCCGCAAGTTCTCTTATGTCGAGCATAATCGATTAAGTTGATCACTTTTGTGTTTAATTTGATTGCGTATTCCAATTAAATTAATCATGGGTTTACTTGTGATTAATTTGATTGAGTTTCTGGATATAAAGAATCATTCTCATGGTTTTTGGTGTCCAATAAAAATCCTTCTTTTCTTTTGAAATTAAGGTCGCTCTTGTTGTTCCCTTGGGAATGACATCTAATGGGGGAGAGTTATTTTGAACTTGTTCTTAATGGTCATATCTTGAGGGGTGTGCGGCTGTGGAATCTTAAAGGGGTTATCTTGTATCTTTAAACTCCTTGATGAATGCTACTAGCTTCGTCTATATGATTGCATCTAAATTAGATGGTATGTATTTTTTCTTTTAGTCATGAAATGTCTCTTACGGAAATTTCATTATGATCCCGTTCTTGTACCTTTGCCAATTTTATTGACAAAAAGGGGGAGAATTAATATGTAGTTCACACTACAAATACATATGGTTTTCGGATTATTGTATAAGGGGGAGTGGTTTCCATGTGAGATGGAGTATTGACTAAGGGGGAGTGATACATATCACCATAGTATTATTGTTGAAGTTGTGATACAATTGGACTTTGACACTGTGTAATAACACTATGACATTGTATAACAATGATCGAGACCGATGCTTTCTCATTCTTATAGCTACGGATCTTCAACAATGGTGATGCTAAACTTACAACCTTTGGGATCATTGGAGTACTTGGAAGTGACGAAGATTTCGAGGAATGTTGAAGATTAGACATGTGGAATAGGAGCTACTAAAGTTTCTTTATCTTTTTTGTATTCCATATGTATTGATAATTTTGTCACTAAAATTGACAAAGGGGGAGATTGTTAGAGCATTGCTCGGTCGAACTCGCATGCGTTTCTATCTCAAGCATGTTTGTCAATGTTATTGATCAAAACTATAAGTCTTGATTTCTAGTCTACTATAGCTAAGTCTCGGACTAGGATAGAAAGTGTAGTTGAGCTCAAGGAATTCATGGAGATTCATCATACAAGAAGAAGAACTAATCAAGGAACCGGTGGAACTTATCGACAAAAAGGTATGTGAAGACTTGAACTTATCTGTCACTCAAAAGTCTATCTATTCTATCTCCTACTTCTTGAGACAAAAAGTCGTATGCTATATATAGACTTAGATTATACACATTTGGTATTTCGAGCCGAGTATACCTCGCCTATCTATATCTCGAAATATGTGTTGGTAAGCGTTTCGCTTCGACCATTTTTATCTTTACATAGTGACAAAAGTCGTGATATGTTTCAATCACTTTGAAAATTGCTTTGACGAGAAATGGTGTAACAACTACATAAAATCCTCTAAGAATGTTTCGATGGTTGGAATGAGAGTTTAGATTACATAACCAATGATGGACATAAGTATTGTTGTGGAAACACATATGTGCATAAGTCCTATTCCTTGAACCAAAGTTTGCGAACTTTGTTGATCAAGAGAAACCGGAAGAATGGCTTGTTGCCAAGTCCGCAAACTCAGTCCGCGAACTACCGAACTTCTCATTCCGAGAAATTCTGCTGGAGTTGACAAACTTGTTACGTGAGTACCAGTCCGCGAACCGGCGGAAAGTCTTTGCCGAGATTTTCTGCTGGAGTTTGTAAACTATTCCCGGTTGCTTAAGTCCGCGAACCTAGTGTGCGAACTTAAGAAGGTTATATATCTGAAGATGATTTCTGAACTTAAACTTATAAAGACTAAGGAATGAAAATTGCAAACCGTGGCTATAAAGTTCATGAACCGATTCAAGTGAATCAAATCATTTTTGCTTCAATTGTGTCTTGAGTAGTACATAAGATTTCCTTGCAATTGAACAATTCTCTAACTAGTTCATCTGAGTCACTTGAACTAGTTATGGTGAAGAAGAATATGGCTGGTATGAAATGCTCATATGGCTAACCTTTTAGTTAACTATTATTGAACCAACAATGTACACGTTTGGGTACGGTTACCAAACCTAGAAGCTTACATTTAATTTGTGTATAACAAGCTAAGTTTTCGATCTAACGGTTGAGAAATATTAGCTTGAATCTAAATAAGGTTTTCATCTAACGGTGGATATTGTTTGCTTTATGACCAAGGCGAAACCCTGATTTGAAAGACTATATAAGGGGACATCTAGCAACTCTGCAAAACTAATCCCCACACCTCACGTGTGATACTAGTTTGCGTGCTAGATTCGTTTATCCTTTAACCTTTGGTTTTCTTCTTCTAAAACCAGGTTAACGACTTAAAGACTTCATTGGGATCGTGAAGCCAGACCGGTACTACTTTTTATCATAGTTGTGTGATCTCATCTTGCATCTTCTATCATACGAGTACAATCTGATTGATTGGATTGAGATTAATATCTCTGATAGGCAAGATATAAAAAGTAGTCACAAACATCTTCGTCTCATTGTTTGTGATTCCGCAACATCTTGATTCGCTACCATACGATTAAGATTGTTGTGAGGTGATAGATTTATCTAGGCTGTTCTTCGGGAATATAAGACCGCATTATCAATTAGTTCCTGTTCACCTTGATTATTATCAAAAGATGTAACAAAAACTTTAGGGTTTTTCTGTGGGAGACAGATTGATCCTCTGATAGGCTTGTCTGTGTGAGACAGATTTGTTTATTGTTAAAGCCTGCGATTTTAGGTCGTAGAAACTCTTAGTTGTGGGTGAGATCAGCTAAGGGAATCAAGTGCGCAATATCTTGCTGGGATCAGAGGCGTATGGAGTATAATTGTACCTTGGATCAGTGGGAGACTGATTTGGGTTCAACTACAGTCCAGTCCGAAGTTAGCTTGGAGTAGGCTAGTGTCTGTAGTGGCTTAATACAGTGTGTGTTCAATCTGGACTAGGTCCCGGGGTTTTTCTGCATTTGCCTTTTCCTTGTTAACAAAATTTCTGGTGTCTGTGTTATTTCAGTTTTCGCATTATATTGTTTTATCTTTATAATTAAAATAATAAAGGTTGTGCGTTAGATCAGTAATTAGAGTAATCCAACCTTTGGTTGTTGATTGTCATTGATTGATCCTTGGATATTGGTCTTTGGTACTATCCAAGTTATACCTTGTATTTGATTAGTACTCGCAGTTTCTGTTTGAGGAAATCAAATCAAGAGACAGAGATATAAACTCGTTGATGTACTTTTAATTGATTGAGTCTTGTTGATTCTCTTAAAAGTATATTCGAGTTTGTCCATACATATTGTTAAGCGAAATATTGGGTGGTGTTGTTAGACCCCCACTTTTTCAGGTTAATTATTGGGTGTAGATAAAAAATCAAAAGATTGCATTTAGAATATATGAAAAAAATATAGAAGTGGAAAATAGGATAAGTGGGGATGGTAATTAATGAGAGTGGATAATAGGAAAAACATGGGTGGAAAATAGATGGAACAATGATTATTTCTTCTTCATTTTTCGGTCTTCCATTCTCATTGTTCTTCTATTACTTTTCGTCCGGATCCCCGAACAAGTTGCGAATATAAGAAGTGACCAAATTTTGCTACCGCTATTTCTTCATCTCCTAAACTTCCAAGCTTCCAATTGAGAGTTGATAATTCCTCTTGAACCTATATGATGATATATCCCCTAATGAAGAAAGACCATACTTCGTGACTGAAATCAAAGTGCACTAGGAAGTGTCTCATGTTGTGTGTTAAAGAGAGGACACATAACGTTCTAAATCAAACAACCCCTTCGCAATAGATTGTCCACTATAGGGGGTTGTATTTTGTGCAGCTGACCACATGAAGATTAAACCTTAAGAGGAACATAGTGTATCCAAATGCAGTTAAAAGATGGCAGTAAAACGTATCCCGCCAATTTCTCCACCTGCCAGTTGTAACATGTGAAAAAACGGGGGTCTAACAACCACACCCAATATTTCTCTTAGCAGTCTGTATGGAAAAAGTCCAGTATAATTCCAAGAGAATCAACTAGAAAATTAGACACAACTAGTGGAAATATATCCAAGAGTTGTATCTCTGTTTCACAATGTAATCAGCAAATCCAATAGATAGAAATCTGCGAGCCTGATTATTATGTGAAACAAATTGAACGGTGCCAATGACCAATGTTCAAGTGTCAATCAATTTATATCAACAACCAAAGGTTGGGTTATCTAATTGATTGAACTACGCACAACCTGTGATATTTCAATTATATAAAAATATAATGCGGAAAAGAAATAACACAGACACCAGAAATTTTTTTAACGAGGAAACCGTAAATGTAGAGAAACCTCGGGACCTAGCTCAGATTTGAAC
This sequence comes from Papaver somniferum, assembly GCF_003573695.1. Taxonomy (NCBI): domain Eukaryota; kingdom Viridiplantae; phylum Streptophyta; class Magnoliopsida; order Ranunculales; family Papaveraceae; genus Papaver; species Papaver somniferum. The sequence goes on from NC_039359.1 coordinate 86,917,247, forward strand.
ACCACACTATATTAAGCCGCTACAGACACTAGCCTACTCCAAGTTAACTTCGGACTGGAATATAGTTGAGCCCTAACCAATATCACACTAATCAAGGTACTATTGCGCTTCTTACATCTCTGAATCCCAACAGGACTTTACGCACCTCATTCCCTTAGCTGATCTCACCCACAACTAAGAGTTTCTACGACCCAAAGTCGAAGACTTGATAAACCAATCTGTCTCACACAAAAAATTCTATTGAGGAGATAAATCTACCTCCCAAAGATATACCTATGATTTTTGTTCCGTCTTTATAAATCAAGGTGAACAGGAATACCCGACTTATATTCCCGAAGAATATCCTAGAAATATCAATTACCTCACAATAATTTTAATAGTATGGTAGCGAAACAAGATATTGTGGAATCACAAACGATGAGATGAAGATGTTTGTGACTACTTTCTATCTTGCCTAGGTAGAATCAATCTCGAGAAAATATTAGAGAAGATAATACTCAATACGATAGAATATAACAAGATCAGAACACGCAACTACAGAGAAATAGTTGGGTCTGGATTCAATATCCCAATGAATTCTTCAAGTCGTTAACCTATAAGGTTTTAGAAAAAACCTAAGGTTAAAGGAGAATCGACTCTAGTCACAACTAGTATCACACTGGAGGTGTGGGGATTAGGTTTCCCAGTTTCTAGAGTTCCCCTTTATATGGTCTTCAAATCAGGGTTTGCAATCAATGTTACCTTGGTAACAAAGCATTCAATTTTCACCGTTAGATGAAAACCTGATTAGAGTCAAGCTAATTAATATCTTTCAACCGTTAGATCGAACTTAGCTTGTTACACACAAACAAAAAGTGACTTCATTTAGATATGAGTAACCGTACCTAAACGCACTACAAAAACATGTCTTATTTGTGATGGTTTTTTAAAGATGGGCATTACAAATAAGGGTTATTTGTGAGGGTTTATGACCAACCGCCACAAATACTAAAGCTAGTCAAAGTCAGCTAAAGTTCGGTCAGTTTCAAGGGTCCGACCCAATAATTTGTGAGGGTTTGCTGGACCAAGCGTCACAAATACAGGTTAGTCAAAGTCCAATAGACTTTTTTGTCAGTTTTGAGTTTCCGACACATCAAATCTCAACATTTTTAGATTCAGACAGATGAAACTTTCTTCAATTGCTGCGGTTTTCCAATCCGTCAAAAAAAATTCAAAAAAGGCGGTGAAATTTCAATCTCTCCCGCTGAAATTTTCGCAAAATTTTTCTATATTTTAATTCCTTTGTCTTCTTACAAAACTTAGATCTGGTTTTCCTCTTCTCTTTCCTTTTGTTCTTCTCCACTGAAGAAGTTTGCTGAGAGGTTTGCTTCTCTTACCTTCTCTATATCTTCTCTATCTCGTTTGCAACGATCACCACTCTTGATTTTACTCTCATCTATTAATGGGTTTTTTTTTGTTTTGTTTTGCATTGCAGGATCTAAAGGAGTCAATCGAAGGTGATTTTCCCCCGTTTTTTTTGTATTACTTTAAATTTTCGTTTATTTGTTTAAGGACTGAATTTGCTTAAATTTTTTTTTATCTGGTTTTCTTAATATTACTTTTAATTCCTATTTCTTTGTTCTGCATGCAGGATCTAAAGGAATAAAATTGAAGGTGAAATTTCCCCTTTTTTCGTATTACTTTTAATCTCTTTTTGTTTTTTTGTTTCTTTCATTAAGGATTGATTTTGCTTTTAATTGCTTGTTTTCATTGTTTTACATGAGCTAAAAGAGTAAACTTTCAGGTGAAATTTCCCCTCTTTCACTATACCAAAACAGCCAATTTGTGGCATTTATAATTATACGCAACGTAAATAAAAGTTGGTAAAACAGCGTTGCGAAATGTTTGCAACGTATTTTCTCGTTGCACAAATTAATTTGTACAACTTTTATAAACGTTGCACACCGGATTGTCCAACGGTGTATTTTCCTTATTTGTGAAACGTATAATTTAACTTGTGCAACGGCTATTCTTTATAGAATAACACTTTTGTGGGTCCTATTGTGTTTTCTGTCAACGTTTTATGTATTTGGTGACACTTACATCCGTTGCTCGTTTCAGGTGATTTGTGCATGGATAATTTTCCCACGTTTATATCCGTTTGAAATAATTTTCAGGCTAAAAAAAAAGCTTCCGCCGGCACAAATTTCGGCTTATATCTGCTACTGAATTACAATCGATTAAGAACATTTATTGATCATCACAATCCATCAAGAATGATTCATGCATCAAAAAAGTAGCTAGACAGATAAACCATAAACCCATATAGTATTAAACGACTTATTCAAAATCCCAAATGCTATAAACATAAGTTTCTGAATTTGAAACTATGAAAACTTTTTATTTTTTTTTGGTTAAGTCCATAAACTATGAAAACCCGAACCTTCTGTTGTTACATTCTGAGAAGTCTTTTCTGAGTTTGATATCCATGCCATATCCATGTCAAACATATGGAAATTCAGATGTGCATGGAGAAAGTGAAACTGTTTTACCTGCCATCGTATCTTTGGCTGCATATGGGAATTCAGAACCGTTAAGCTTTGCGCAGGCACATTTCCTAGAATCGATGCAAACTCCTTTGCAGTTGCATCCAAGCAGGGCTGAGCGGGAAATTTCACGCTTGCAGAAGCTTGGGTAGAAGAAGCTAATGCTTTATTCAGTGTCATACAGAAATAACCATTACACTCCAATAGCCATCCATGGAAAAACTGAAACGCAAACAGTGGCGGATCTATGTATAGACTTTGGGCTGGCTTAAGCCAGCCCAAAGTCTAGATAAACACCAAATTATGCAGTGCTTTTAAGTTTGGAAAAAAAATTTCATGCCTAAAACATAGGCTTAAGCCACCCCTACCCAATTTAATTAGTTTTCAAAGCCACCCCCACCTATAGTTTCCAGCTCCGCCACTGAACGCAAAGATGGATGCGCATTTGATATTACCTGTAGGAGCAACAGATGGGTCATCGACCATATTGGTTGCTGGAATCGGAATGTTCTCTTGGCGCCCCCTAATATCATTACAGACCAACCTACGGAAACAGTAAACTTTGTGTTACTAAGGTTGTGTCAGACAAAGTGCAGTAAAATTGTAGTCTAATTGATACTAGTACATACCCGCGTATATCATCTGCGCATTTAGGAGCCTTGTGCTCTAGTAAACATAAACATAACATATATAAAGAATAATATCAATAATCCGACGTAAGTTCAAGTCATGGTTAGAAACTAAAATTACCCAACTGAATTTGAATGTTGGTATATGTTAAGACAAAGATACCTGATTAATTAGTTGTCAGTACTGGACAGCTCCTTGCGGACAAACCCAAAAACCTACAAAGAACACAAAACTATATTAGGAAGCATGAACTTCCTGAGACCCTAGAAAAACAAGATACTGAATGAGTTCAAGTTAGACATATACCATACAAAACCAAACGGTTTACTTTAACTGTAGTAGGAACTAGAAACCTATAAATGCCTACTTCTGTAACAATGTCAAAGAATACCAATAAAATTGAATTAAACGTAAGAGGTCTAAAAGCCTACTTCTATTACAATGTAGAAGAATGCCAATCAGATTGACTAAAACATTAAGAGGTTAATTATCAGCATTAAAACTTGCGAAATTACAGCTCTAAGCATCAACTAGTATAAATTTCATTGTAAGCAACATTATGATTCCTCAACACAAATTCCTAACTGAATCACTGCTAAGGCGAGAACTGATATGCGAACTGAATTACCGAAGTTCGACAAAAATAAAAACTTAAGTACTCAAATGTTTTCATATCTTGAGATCAGAAGACAACTACATGTAGGTATAGAATAATATAGAATAAGTCGATAGAATACCTTCACTTGCTTTCTTGTTCTTAGTTTGTTGAACAACTAACCTGCACATGGATAGAAAGCAGCTTCTAACCATTAGATTGAGTCTAAACTACATCTTAAGGAAAAAAAGGTTGAAATTCAGATTGAAAGAAGAGAGTGACAAACCTGCAGGGAGATCATTACAAGCTGTTCGTCTTCTAGTTGCGACATCCCATTTAATTAAGTATTTGTCCAACAGCTTCACACGATCGGTTAGCATGGAGTTGAACTGCCACCTGAAAAAGGAAAGAAAATAACAGGAATATATACACCAACCTTAGAATTAGCACATATCATTCAATGTGTATAAAACTTATTTACTGATACAAGGCAAGTAAGATGAGAACACTTACAGTTTGAATTGTGTTCATTTTTTACTCATTCTGGGATTGTCTTGTTTGAAGAGCAGAATACGCAACCGCTGCCACCTGAGCCTGCTTCTTCGACACACTGGATGAGTAGCCACGAACACCATCTTTTCGGTTTGCTCCAAACACATCTTCTAGTTCTTCTGAAACCACAGTGCTTTTGCTACCACTTGTTCCTGCTTCTTGACGCTTTGCTTTAGCTTCTAATACTTTCTTCTGTAATTTCATAATTGAAACTTGGTGGTTAGCATCAACAACTAAGAGATACTAGCAGTCAAATAAGTGTTTTTATGCACCTTACTTAAGAGTGAGAAACAGATAATACGTACATGTGGCTCAGTCGCACTAGGATGCACACTCCCATCACGCCGCTGGTGTCCCAGCAACCACTTGTCTGTAGTGTCTTTTGGTATTTGCAGAATGCCCGAATCATCCTACAAAAATGGTTTATCATGTTAGCACAGAACCTTTATCATTGTACTAACCATTAGTTATAGATCGAATAAACTTACCAGTTTATATTTCTTGATGGTGTATGAGCATCGCCCAAGTGTATGGCAGACAGTGGCTTGTTTTCTGCGTTTTGAATTGGCAGCATTCTTTGCAATTGTCTCAGGTTTCTTCTCATGATCAACAAACTCATGCCAAACATTTCGATTAATCCCAGGTGGAACTTTGTCTCTCCAAGATTCCCAAAGTTCAGGAGTGAGTTCTGGTGGTTCCGGTACTTCAGCGCCTTCCTCCGGTATAACAGACCCATCCTCAGATAATGCAGGCCTCTTCTTTGATCTTTTCTTACGTACTCCTCTGACCATATCCCTCAAGTCATTCTTAAGTCTCTGGTTCAATGATGGAAATCCTGGTACTATAATAGGGCAGCAAAGAACTGGGTCGACAGGAAATTCAAACTCCCCCTGAAATACAATTTATGTTGATAAACACCAACTACAATAACATCAATGATAGTTGAAATAAAAATGTCAGCAATTCCAGGAACAGAAGAGATACCAATAAAGCTTCCCAAACATCATCTATGAAATTATGAGGCACGAGCCTCCAGTCAGTGAAGTTAACAGGAATATGACATCTTATGATCTCTCCTGCTCTAGTAGATAATTTGGTAGCACTATCTCCCACAGGCTTCAAACCTTCGCCAAATTCGATGCAATACTTCGGTTTAACTGAAGAAGAGCTGGACTTGTTTTGCTGTGATGCTGTATTTCTAGAAGAGCTGGACATGTTGTACTGCAAATAGAAATATGAAGGATTAGTAATCTGCAAATAGAAATAAGAAGTATTAGTAACTGAAGAAGAGCAATATTCAGACCTAATAAAAATCAAACTACAAAGAGCAGAAAGCATATCATGATATCATTGTACGCCGAAAATCACAGTAAACACAAAATTGTTGGGATTGAAAGCAAAGATACATTCTGACCCAATAACAAAAATACGATTAAGACAGAATCAGCATTTAACTACTGCGTGTTACTAGCAAAGATCTCAAATGGGGTTCATCTTGTAATATCGACTGGAATTCTCCGAATTCGGGCTTCAATAAGTCATCTGCTAGTCTAGTTATCTTCCTTGGAGATTGAATTACAACAGACCATTCAGGGTCCTCCAAATCTGTCGAATAAAACACTTGAGAAGCCTCAAAGTCGAGTACCTTATAAGTAAAAAGCCAACAAATAAGAAAAGTAAGAAGTTGAACAATTCGATACAAAATAAACAAAAATCATACAACAGTTTGAGTGTGACTATGACAAGTAGAAACAATATATTCAAATTTATGTAGTCAAAAAACTCTATCTATGATGAACAGCCAACAAACTCAATACGTCAACAACCCTGCATCAATACACAAACACCATACTTTAGAAATAAAGCTTAATCATAATTTAGAAATAACTCTTAAGCTTAATCATTTCTCACTCATCCAAAGTCATTTGGAGCCTGATTAAGTAAAAATTTAACACAACTAGTCTAAAGCAAGCAGTAAGCAAACTAGTCTAAAGCAAGCATAAGCAAGCTAGTCTAAAGCAAGCAATAAACCATGACAATTAAGGCAAGTCAGAAGATATTGTTTTACCGTCCGTATTCGGTAACCCGGCAATATATCAAAATAGCATACTTTCCAGTTATAAAAATGACCATTAAGATTCTTTGATCATAAATAGCAAACTCAACCGTATAGCTATCGTCCACAAGTCGTGATTCGATTTAGATGTTTGTCTAGCACAGATAATTGTTCTCTTGATTGTTCACTATCTACATATCTAACTTAAATGGAAATCCTTGGCCAAAATCATTGCTTCTCATGCCTATGATGTCAACAACCGTTCTACTAATGAAACTAATTTTCCGAATATTTTCATTTAAAAATAAGGAAAACAATTACTCTCCACAAGAACACATAGTTAGCAACCAGTACCTATTTTAGATAGCTAGCACAGGATACGTTAACATATTCTATTTTAACATTCACCACAATTCAACCAAATTTAGAGTTTTATAAAAATATAATTAATGGTGTAAGCAGTGACTTTCATTTGCTAGAAGACAATACCCATGTATTAGTTTCTTCAAATCACAAGGTATTTAGTTGAGACAATTCGTCAAACACACTATGTACGTCCCATTATTTCTCAATTTCAACAAATGATAGCATTTCGAGTTGATACTGCATTCAACAGAAATACTGCAGGCAATGATAGGATCAAAAACTATTAATCTAACTTTATAATGTTCTCATCCTTATCAAGTGGCAAGCAATTTAAATCAACAAGTATAGCTACCAGTAGATAAATCATCAATAAATTAAGTCATTTGTTGTAAGCATGATAAGTACCATAAACTGCATGTGTAAAATCTCAAGAAATCTACACACAAAATAAGTCATGAAATCATCATCGTATATACTGGATTGCAATTTAATTTCCATGAATTTCAAACCCATTATTAGAACATTATTGTATACGCTAGCTAGTTAATATTAACATAAGATTCCAAAGAACTTTAGTATCAGAATTTCACCTTCGAGTATGATTACAAAACAAATTCTACTTCCTTTCTCTATTTACATTTATTTTTCAAACTTCACCAAATCAGCCTTATCATTTTCCTCATTAAAGGACAGAAGAATTTTTCCAGATCGTCTTACAAAACAGCAAAGCATCAGTGACTCAATGCAATCCATATATCACAGATCTCTCTTTCGAGCACAATTTCAGTTCAATTTTACCATGACAGAGTACAACTGGTCTAAAGCAAGCAATAAGCGAACCATGGCAGAGTTGGTACCAATTAAACAAGGATAAGTAACATGAATATGCACAATCAGGATGGCATACTTCTCACCTAGACACAATACAATAATGCAGGCAGGCAGGCAGGACATGTTACAGCAATGCCTGAAAACAAATTGATAAGTGAACGCAATTATGTAACACCGTAGTAGACAATTCATGATAAGTTACAGCATAGAAGTACATATTTACAAAACCTCTACCAAGTGAAGTAAAATCAGCAATAATCACACACACCCAATATTAATTGCTAAGAATCTTAAGCTTAATCATTTTGCTTAGGTCAACTTCATCTTCAACTGAATCAAATAATACTCAAATAATAAATACCAATACTTCAAATCTACATACTACAAAAAAACGAACACCAAAATCAAAAACCGTAACTATTTCAGATACTAGTTAGGTCAAAATCAAAAACCGTAACTATTTCAGATACTAGTTAGGTCAAAATCAAAAACCCTAACTATTTCTGATGCTGGTTAGGTCAAAGCCCTAACTGTATCAAAAGATTTCTGAGTGAAAAAAAATCAACCACAAACTATTTTATACCTGATGATTTACAGATTTCAGGGAAACAATTTGCAAATCGAGATATCTTGGTGATGGGTTTTGATAAGATATGTTGAAACCTAAGATCTATTGAAGATGGGGTTTAATTTGCATATGATTAAACCTAAAATCTATCGAAGAAAGAAGAAGAAAAGAGAAGAGAACTTTTCTCTTCGCTCTCTGGTGCTGTCGATGAAAATAAGAGAAAGAGTGAGAGGAAGGTGAAATAAATGTGGTGAGTTTCTAAAAGATATTTAGTATTTCTGGAAAAAAATGCAAAAAAATTATTAAATGTGTCGGAAATTTTTTTCCACTCCCACCAAATGTGCTTACATGATGAAATTAGAGGGAAAAATGGTGGGAGATTTTTTTTTAATTTTAAGTTTGGGAAGGGAGATTAAATTGGGTGAAAATTTGAGAGGGAAAAAATGGAGGAACTAATTTTAACCATTTTAAAAAAACTTTAAGAAAAAAAAAACAAAAAATTAATAAATAAAAAATGTATATTACAAAAAAACCAAAGAATGTACAACGGATGTATGTGTTTACAACGTTGCACCACTATTTTGTTACAATAAATAAAATTAAAAAAACTTGTGCAACGAATAAACTGGTGCGCAACGTATATTAAAGTTGTTTAATGTGCAACGTTAATATCCGTTGCACACCTTCGAAAATGAAACATTGCTAAAACCAGGATTTGGTGTAATGTTTTTCTTTGTATTCACTTCTGGGAATAAATAAATTAAATTTGTTTTTCTTTAGTTTCAATTTCTTAGGATTTACTGGAAAATTTATTTTTCTTTAATTTTTGAGGGTTTGTGTTCTATTTTTTTTTTTTTTAATTTCTTAGGGTTTGCGTTATGGATTTGTGGTCTAGAAACGAAATCTGGATATGGGTTTCTGTTTATGGAACTTGATATTGTGCTTTGAGCTTTGAATTTCTTAGACTTGAGCATAGAATTTCTGATTGGGGTTTGAGTTTTATCTGTTTTGTACAAATATTGGGGTTTTGTGACATTTCTTAATTTCTGATTGTGTTTGTGTTGTTGTCTCTAATTTTTGTTGAATGAGAAAGCATGAGAAAAGGCTGAGCCTTGAAATGAAGAACCCCTTACCGTTTTTTTGCTCATTCTTAGCTATGACTGATTGGGTCTCCCTTATATCAACTTATTGGATTATACAGATATTATGATGTTGGAAATGAAATTTCAGTTCTTAGAGAGGTATGATAGGAAACTATAAGATGTTCTGGCTATTTATGGTGTATGCTATCTAGTCCATTGGAATTGTTCTGTAGGAGAGGTTGTTAATAGGCGAGATGGTTTACTGTGTCTGGACATGCAATATATATACTTATGAGATGCTCAGTTCACTACCAGGCTTACTTTGTTAACTTGTTGTGTGAATTTTGTGACGAAAAAATCCCGTTTGAATCGCCTTATGAAATTTATGTTTTTACCCCAAAATTTTGTTTTGAATTTGGTATTATTGGTCTATAGATTTAAAGAGTCAGCAAGGGTTATGGTTTTGGTCATTTGCTGCTTATCTCAAAATTGGTGTCTTCTAGTTTGTGGGGGGCATATGATGAATAGATTCTCCGAACGCGATTTGTTTCCTAGAAAATCCAATGCTAAATTAACTGGGTTATTTCTTTGGTACTCAAATAAAGTGTTGATTAATCAATTACACTTTATTAAATTGCATTATGAGGTCTTGGTTTCAATCAGTTCCATGCTAGTGGAAAGATTGATGAACCTTCCTTTTTACAAAGTCTGTAGAATCAGTTGGAATTTCTAGCACTGGTCATGTGAACTTTGTATGCAATTCTTGGACCAAATTCTATGGAATATACAAGAGATCAGTTATAGCCTTAAATGCTTTGTTTGCAAAAAAAATTGTGTTAATAAGGAATGGTAAGAGGGGCTTCCATTGTTCTATCTGTATCAATCGATTAAGTTAGATCTTATTGGGTGCAAATACTGTATTTGTCGAATGTTTCCTACTGTTCTTTTCTGTTAAAATTATTGAAATCATTGTGTTTGTTGAATTTCATTAGGTTTTGGCCATTTATAATTGTTATCTTTCTTTATTGTATGGTATCAATCGTTTAGGCTTACAAAATTTCGATACAATTGTGGTGTTTTAATGCTTATGTTGATTCAATTGCTTCCGGTTGAGGTGAATAATTATGCAAGTACATTTACTTTTGTTTGTATGAATTATTTATGGCTTAACGAAAGAAAAGGTTTACGGGATGAGTTGTTTAGTCCAATTCGATTCCGTATAGGAGAAACTAAGTTTATCTTAGTTAGACTTATCAAAGTGGAGGTTTCGGTTATTCAAGTCTAAACGAATGCCTTAACAAGAAATGCTATTTAACTAACCTAGTACTTGTCTTGTTTAAAATTGAAAGGTCTAAGTTATATGGATAATTAGAACCTGATGAGAAAAATAGAGTTATCTTTATTTTGGTCTTATCGAATGAAGCGATTGTTTTTGTACAATCGGTTCAGCAAAGGGACTAAGTTGCTTAGTTGATTTTTGGTTTGCTAAACTAAATTGGGAAAATTTCTTTGAGCAATTGTTTCCTTGATAACATATCAAAACAAATTACTTTTTAGTTTCGGTTTTGATATTGGTTATCAAGAATGGTGTGTGGAATCCTCGTGCTTAACTTTATAGGTTTGCAAGTCTATTTTGAGATTTGTAAGATTCTATTCGTGTTGTCCTTTATTTTTTCGTTTCTTTATCATTTTGTGAAAAAAGGGGGAGAAATATATGGAGTAAACAAGTGATACTGGTATTGGTTTTATATTGATTGGTATCACTAAGGAAAAGACTATTGGTGCTTAAACGTTTATCTAATGAAAGAGTGAAAGCATAGACTAAGGGAGAGTATCATATCATATTGATTGGTATAAAAAAGATGTGCGGATTGATGAAATCTACCTATCTCACCTTTAGGGGGAGTATTAGCTTTGTTATTATAATGTCAACAGCGACATTTAAGGATTGAATGAATGTAGGTTATTGTGATGTTGAATTCGGGAATCAATCGTATGTGTAATGAATTCTTGTAATTTGTCTATCCATATGATTGTAAGAGTTTTTCACTAAAATTGACAAAGGGGGGGATTGTTAGACCATAGCTCGGTTGAACCCACCAAGCGTTGGTATGTCAAGTTTGGTTGTCATATTTTAGTGAATCAAAACTTATTTTAAGAGTCGCTTGATTATGTACTAGAGTCAACTTCGTATAGGTTAGCTTGAAAGTATTAGGATATGAGACATTACAAGTATTACGAAGACTTGAAGAAGTGAAGAAGTAAGAATCTACAACGACAACATCATCCTTCCACTTGAGGTTTGTGATATTTGACTTGAACTGTTTCATTCCCCAACGTATCTTTCAAGTCGTGCATATTGAAAACAAAACTGCGAAGCATGTTTGAACTCTAGATAGACATAGTATTAAGGAACACAATATGAAGTTTATTTCTTAACATCGACATAATCGTTTAAATTCTATTGTGATTATGTATGGGTATGAGGTGAGGATTTCATCCTAGGAAACAATGTTCTACATGTTTTTTAAGGAAGTAAGTTCATAATCTTGTTTATGAATCGAAAACGAAATTACCAGGCGTTATTAGGATTGTTATTCATTGCATAGCTTGTGAATATCCAATATTTGTGATTTAGTATAATCGCTCACGACTTGTTTGTGTTCTTGGTAAAACTATTCACAAAGGCCTGACTTATGTATTGGTATGACTTTTATTAGTGAAACCGATCTTAAGTAATCACCTGTGAGGTATGATCGACTTTGTGTTTTATTGAACCGAATCTGGGTAAAGGGGAACCGATTCTATGAAGAGGTGCAACACATCACAAAGGGGAATTGATCCTTGTATGAGGTGCATCAAGGTTTATAGCAGAAAGGGGAACTGATCCTATGACAATGTGCAACACGTTTTTAGGAAAAGGGGAACCGATCCTATGAACATGTGCAACACATATAAGTTAGATACCGTATATATGTGGGGAACCGATCCTAGTACCTAGTCAACCGAATTTTGGAAAGCTAGTGTGACTATGCACAGTACTCACACGGAGGTAGAACCGAAACTTGTTTTGGTAGAACCGTGAAACCCATGATTTGTGATTGAGTGTTTCTTAATCAATTGCATAGTTCTTGAAAGTGAGATGAACCAATTCTAAACTTGTTTGGAAGTGTGGCAAATCGGTTTCAAGGGTGTAAGTATAAAAGAGGACTTACAAAGTAAGGATGTCGACATACTTTGAACACGTACAGTAATGTTTATATTTTATTGTTCAAAGTTATTCTTTAATATCTACAGGAAGAAAATCCCAGGATCGAAATATAAATAAGTTAAGAATCTTTTAATTAAGGTTGTTAATTTTATTTTAGGAAAATGAGAATTAGTAATGTGCATTTACTAGTTGAGATATTCCAGAGAAATTTCGATCATTATTTTGGACAAAGCATTTCCAGGAATTATGGAAACTGAATTAGGAATGTATTGAATATCTTTGAGAATATTTTCGGTTTTGGAAATTCCTTGGTTTCCAAACTTCCTTGTCTATTAATACTTGAAGTTTCCATTTCTAGCAAACTAATCCTTCGTGACAGTAAACTTCCTCGGTTGTGTTGTTACTGGTGTAGCCGCCTATTTGGAGAGGAGAGTAACCTAATTAGGCGAAATCTCTTACGACTTCTCAGTTTAAAGTCTTCTTTTGGATTGAGAATCTCTACGAGTACCGTTGGTGGGAAACTAGATAATTGCGGTTTATCTTGTGTTTTCGATTGATTTGATTGACTAACGGTGGTTGAACTTTGATTGCACCAAGTTTGTTTATTCTTGAGAATCTTCTCTTCTGATATAAGATTCACTCAAACTAGGTCGAAGTTTCTACATGGATCTTTAGACCGTTGTTAGTGCTAAAGACGATCTTGTGATAATCCATTGTTAACAGACTCCGTTCTGTGCATGATTGATCACAAGAGATTCAAGTTGTTGTGTGCAGGTGTTTATTGAAGATCTAAGAAGCTTTGAAGACAAAGAAGATATTGAAGATTTATAATCTGGAGTTCATAATCTTTGGTGTGCACAATACTTATTTCGGTATAAGAGGACCCAACTATAACCGGTGTATCCTTGTGGTAGATTGGATTGATTAGTCGTGTAGATCGGCATCAATACAATTCTTGTGATTAAAAGTATTGATTGCAAAATATTAACGATTACCTTTGGTAATTGAACATAAGATAGGTCTAAGAACCTGACGAATGAGTTTATGTTAAGATAAACATAAGAGCCTTTGTCCGACTCATATCACTTGGTTGAATAGAGTTGGTACCAAACTGATTTGTTGTTCCTTTACTGTTTGGAATACGAACCAAAGGAATTGTTCCAAGTATGTGACTTATTTATAAGTTGGAGGCGTGGGAATACAGAAGGAACTAGGTGAACTATATGGTTAGTTGCTTGGTCTCAACTATATGAAGTTAGGTTTAATTTTGTGTAGCGGCTTAATCCTGAGAGTATTCAATTCTGGACAAGGTCCCTGGGTTTTTCTACATTTGCGGTTTCCTCGTTAACAAAGTCTTGCTGTGTCATTTACTTTATATTTCCGCATAATAATTGTTTTACTATAATTAAAGTAAATTACAGAAACGTTAATTCATATTTACTTGATAAGCAATCCTATTGTGTTTGGTTAAGTCCGAACCTTTATATCAAGTAAACATACTTCATTGTTGTATTGTCTCGGTCACGTATCCATAGACGATCACATGAAGTGTGAACCGATTAGTTGTATTGTCTCGACTCAATCCATGGACAATCACTTTCGGAGAAAGGACTTATAGGTAGGAAAAGTTTTAGCTTGAGGTATATTTGGGTACCCTCGCTTTTTCAATTGGTATCAGAGCAGGCAAACTCCAAAAGATATAACAATCTGTGTCTGGTGCGATCCAAATTATAAGAATTTGAATCCAATGGATGATTCAGTTAACATAGAGCAAGAAAGTGATATACTTCAGAAAGGATGTTTGTTTTCAAAACCTGATAAACATATCAACACTGTTAGTTCTCTGATGAAACACATCTCAGGAAATATTAATCATGATGAGTTAATACGAAAACAAATAGTTGTGACAAACAAGTCAGATTCAGAAGACAGTAATAAGATTAATTTTTCATAAAGCTTGCTGAAAAATATAATGTAAAGGATAATGTATTTTATCCATCTGCCGAGAAGCTCGTCAGAGAATCATTGATTCATGAAGATGCTGAATCTAAAGGACTTGATGTAGTTCAATCCAAAAAGAGTATATTAGTTAAAACAAGGATATGTGATTATAATCTCCAGAATCTCTTAACTAATACACTCCATCGTGATTCTAATAGCCTAACCACCTATAAGAATCAAGATAGATGTGTCTTAAGGGATAATTTTTTGACTAGTATCCGGTCAACATCATCCAATGATGATTATCTCTTAAACAGAGAAAAAGATCAACTCATGAATACAAAAATAGATGATTTCATATCATGCTGCTTTGTCGTTGATCAAGTGTCCAAAATAGAATCCAGGAAACAATCTCATCACATGATTATGTCATATTCCACGGAATTCCTGGGTCGATATAAGAGTTCTGGTTTCGCAACTCAAAAAACTTCAAGTCACGCTTATGATTTTGATCATCGATCCGATCATTCTAATAAATCAGATCACTCCAGCTGTGACATAGTGAAAGAAGTTTACTCTTGGAAGAATCCCACATAGACAGATATTCAAAAATATGATGATGGATCATGTTCCATAAATTCTGAGCTATCACTAGCTCACACCAACAACTGATGTTGGTCTTTGGAATTTCCCAAGATATGATCAATTCAAATAAAAGGGAAGTTCTTTAAAAAAGCACAAGAACATGAAGATCGTATAACTCTATGATGTTTCCGAAAGTTTATATTTTCACAAATAAAAATTACCGTGAATAGGTATTTCAAACTTGGTAACCAAGTATGGGTTATTATATAAATCCTCTATAGGACCGATGCTTCTTTCGTCCGCTGTAAAAGATGGATGAAAATACTATTGACATTGAATCTCAACTTCGAAAACATGAGACCTTTCCAGTTGAGTTCAAATGCTACTTCTCAAACGAACATAAAAAGAATCATATTTCTTTTGAGCTTATGCTTATGCTAATATGAGATTTTGAAGTAGCTCGTGATCTTTTGGAAACTGCAATGGTAAATGAAAAACTGCTTGAGTCAAACCTCTTGAAGTCGATTGTGGAATTGAATCTTCTGAAACAAAGACGCAATCATCTGAAAGAGAGAAGAAGGCTCAAGATTTAAAACATCGAGGAATCGTCAGTAAACAATGAGAGCACCACCAGAGATTAAGTTATTTGTTGTAATACTTAATCTAGGAAAATAGACATCAATTTTTGATTTCTTTCAATGATTGTATTAAGTCTATTATGAATAAAACTATTATGAATAAAATTATTTGATTTATAATTTTTCTTGTGATGGTTTTTGATTTACATAGCCTGTGCTTGAATGCTTTATTATTGCTATGGATGTTTATGAGATGTTTTATTTCGATTTTATTACCTTGATATTCGATCTCATAATGTTGTGAACCCTTATGGTTTGGGTGACTTTTTGATTTAGCAGGATTAAGTTCTGGCCCATGTTGGTAGGCTTTATCAAAGAATCATGAGGGGTTCTGGTAGAAACAATATGTGAAAAAGTCACAATATGTTGAATGGGTTTTGGTTTAGCATAAAAGCATATGTGTTTCGACGGTTTTCAACTTTTTCTTGCAATTGTTAAAACCGGTTTTCAACCTTTCTCTGGTAAAGGTTGGTTGTTTTTATTCTTTTGTTTTGCATAAGGATGACAACATGATGATATTTCGATATCAATTCTCCCTGGAAGAAGATGCAAACATATTGAAGAAGTGGATGCGAAATTTTTGAGGTAACAATGTTGTTAGTTAATTGTTTTCCTGTTTAAGAAAAGCCTGATTTTGTTTCATATATATTTTGCTTTTGCTTAACAAACTTTCGGTACAATTGATGTTTTATTCCATGATGTGTGTATGGATGTGCGTGTGACTCAATTGGTTCCGGTTAAGAAAAACTATTGTTATCTTGCTTTATTTTATGGTATCAATCGTATAGGCTTACAAATTTTCGGTGCAATTGTGGTGTTTTAACGCTTATGTTGATTCAATTGCTTCCGGTTGAGGTGAATACTTATACAAGTTGATTTACTTTGGTTTGTATGAATTATTTATGGCTTAACGAAAGAAAAGGTTTATGGGATGAGTTGTTTAGTCCAATTCGATTCCAGATAAGAGAAAATAAGTTTATCTTTGTTAGACTTATCAAAGTGGAGGTTTTTGTTATTCAAGTCTAATCGAATGCCTTAACAAGAAATGCTAGTTGACTAACCTAGTACTTATCTTGTTTAAAATTAAAAGGTCTAAGTTATATGGATAATTAGAACCTTATGAGAAAAATAGAGTTATCTTTATTTTGGTCTTATCGAATGAAGCGATTGTTTTTGTACAATCGGTTTAGCAAAGGGACTAAGTTGCTTAGTTTATTTTTGGTTTGCTAAACTAAATTGGGAAAATTGCTCCGGGAAATTGTTTCCTTGATAACATATTGTTGGTGGTGTTTTTTAGTTCAGGTCTAAATTTGTAATAGTCTATCTACCTGACCCGGCATCAGATGTAGTAGACATTGATATGTCTATATTCCGCAGGGAATTTGGAGAATATATCAAAATCTGATGAGTTCCTATGTCTCTCTTCATATTATATTGAAACTCAAGTTCCTAGATGAATTGTCCACTAGTATAGAGCCTAATGAGTGTATAAGCTCCTAGCTGCATTACTCACAGATGCCAGAGCCTTCTGAGTACTTTTATTGTGCTTATGTTCCCCGGCAGAATCCTTAATATTGGTATGGCATGACGGATTGGTGTTCACTCGCAGCAGAGTAGCACGGACCTCCAAGTACCAAGGTTAAGACCCTTGCACAAAATACTCAGTCAGAAAGCAAAGAATAAACAGAGCCGCGGAGTAGGAGCAACAACGAGGGAAGCGTGGCCATGCCACAGGCTAGCCGGCGCCACTTGGACACGCCCCATGCTACCCAACCGTCCCTTATTACTTTGTCGACAAATCAGGTCGCTTTAAACATGCCACACTCCCACTGAGTTGTGGCTGTCCCATACTTGCCGGCCCTATTCCTCATCAACCAATCAGGTCGTATTAAATCTTCCACGCGCACCAAAAGGGTAGCCACGCCCATGCTTGGCCGGATCCCTACTTTCATTGACCAATCAGGTTGCTCTAAACCTGCCACATCCTTAAAAGAGGTGGAAATTGTGTCAAGAGGTCGCCATACGAAGTTGGCTTCCCAAAACCATGCCAACATGCAAACGGCATGCCAAACATGACAGGCACACATGCCAAACGGCATGCCAAAAGCATGCCAATCGCACACGCCAAACAAGCATGCCAAGTGCGCATGCCAAACGTGCCACTTACCGCGATAGCATGCCAAAACTTGCCAACCCACTCTCCGTGCGTGACCAGCTTCACAAAGGACTTCAATTTGGCTAGCCTGAACCCTAGGGGCGGCCATGCTCTAATGGCGGTGGATGAAACCCTAATTTCTAATTATGGCCCAAAACTATGTCACCTTGAGCCCGCAACATGCCGCAAGACTTAGGAAACCCTAAAAAAGGCGCCACACCATGGCCACTCGTGGAAATATTTGTTCCTGTGGCCGTTTCAACATGGTGTCCTGCCTGTGGCTCCTCCGGCATGACTCTGGCATCGTTTGTATAAAATGCCATGCCTCGGCCACCAACCGCATGCTACATGCCATATATGCTAATTAGGGTTTCGACATGCCAAACCCTAATTTAGGCAAAATTATCGCGCCAACCGAGCCAAACAATGTTCCACAGAACATGGGGATCAATGTGGCCATTAAAACTGATGTTGCAACACCATGTTTGAGTCTAACACCAACGTGCCAAAATTTCAGTGGCCATGGATACGCCAGGTGCCACTTACTCCATCGTGTAGCTGGCATGCACAAACTATGCCAGCCACTCCACCATGCCACTGGCATGCACAAACTATGCCATCCATGCCGCAATACCACTGGCGTGAGCTAAAGGAGACACTGTACCATTAATCAGGCGCCAACAGAAGGTAGCCATAATCAATGGCTACCCTTACCCATGAGATGCAATCTCAGCCATCCAAGTCCGCCACCGAGCTGGCAGGCTTGTGGAAAGTTTTAGGCGACCAGCCGCCTAAATCTAGTGGCTATAGCTACGCCAGGCACCACTTGCACAACCGTGCCACTGGCATGCACGAGACATGCCACATGCCACTGGCGTACAACGCCACTGCGCCATTATCATGCGCCAACACAAGGTATCCATAATCAATGGCTACCCTTCCTCATGAGATGCGATCTCAGCCATCGAAGTTCGCCACCGAACTGACAGACTTGTGGCAAGTTTTAGGCGACCATCCAAGACGATCCTAATAGCATCACATGCTATTTTTCTATGACAAACCTCTTGATTTTAACTTTCCACACGTAGAAAAGTGCTACATGTTTTCCACGAAAACACTCGAGACATCAAACATGTCACAAACTGGGGGATGCTCATCAGGATATTGGTCTGGAGGTTTACAACGTGCGGCGTGCAATACGCCCATTACAAGAAAGTTTCATAAAGCGGGGCAGTTAGTCATGGTAAGAAGTAATGGTGTAAACGGATCCACCTCCTTCATTGTGGAAGCATAATTCCTGACGTTACACGTTACTCTTCCACCAGTCAATCGTTTCCACTTTCTACGAGACCGGGTACATTTTATTACTTGTATAAATAAGTTTCACCTATTTCCACCAAAAAAAAAGTTTTGGTCAGAGAACAACACAGTATCCAGAAATCACCTGCTAGCTTTCCATTCTGCTAGCCAGTTATACTTTCTGATACAAGTCGTAAACAACCACACCTTCAGAATCAACTATTCTGGTCTCAACACTTTCTTCGCTTCCCTCTCTAAGACCAACCCTTCTCATTCACTTTGTGACCGAAGCAAGCCTGGAACGGCCATTTCTTAGTTTAGGCTAGGATTGCATAGATTGATCTCTCGAATCAAAAGTACTCCCGTGCAGTGCATTGTTTAGGGTCTAGACTCGTTTCTCATTCACACACACGAATTTACCAAAATCGGCAGAAACATTTTTCAACCACAAACAATTGGCGACCACAGTGGGAGATTAAATCTCTCGGTTGCATATTCAATTCGCAATTTCATTTCATCCCAATTGGTCTTAGGCCAAATTCAAACCCATTTTCAATTTCCTAAATTTCTCAAGATGGTTGATCTTAGGAATGCTTCAGAAACCCTCAATCCCAATTTTAATTCTCCTAGCACCGAAGATACTCCATATGTTATCCCTGAATCCGTTCTTTCATTCAAAACCATTGTCGAGGCTATGAAGTCTCGATATTTAATAACTATTCATGATTTAAAGAAAATCCTGAATGATATTGTCGAGAATCAAGCTACTATTGCCAAGACACAGGACGGAGTATTTACGCTTTTGAAAGCGCTCACGGATCAACTGTCAAAGGAACCAACGCGTATTCATTCTGTAGGAAACGCTATCAACCATTCATTTTGTATCAATGCTGATAATGGTAGTCCTTTTTCCAAGATTCATATTCTTACTCCTATGAGCAGGATGAAGCCTATGGCCACGCTGAATAGAAAGGTATCCACCACGCTAACTTGTCTACTCATGAAGATCAAAAGATGTTTCCTCAAGATCAGAAATAAGACTCGTGGGATTTATCACGTTATCATCAGAGTCCTCGCAATGAAAAGGTGATTTCATTATGTGCATCCTTCTTGGAAAATATCAATTCCCACATTGCATCAGAAGCTGCTAAGGGATCCGCTGATTATTTACTCAGTCGATCCGAACCGTTCCAGAATGAAGAAGCTCGTAAAGACGTTCGGGAAAGCAGGCGTCTTTCTAATAAAATACCCAGCCTCCAGTCAATCGCTAATGAAGGAAGAAAGAGAAAAACTCCAGCAGCGGAACAGCAACACAAACGTGTGGCACCAGCGCATCAGATGGCTTCACCCCAGAAGGTCACGGCTAAGGTTCTTATACAACAACAAGAAACTGGATATGTCGCTCCAAACTTCCTGTTCCCGATCGAGAAAGTAATAGAACTCATGGAAGTAGGGATTCAAGACGATGCCATCAAACTACCTCCTGTTAGGCGCCTACCAACTGAAGAACAAATGGTAAATCCCAAGTATTGCCATTACCACAAGTTCGTCAATCATCCTACCAGTGAATGCAATGCTCTGAAACGCATCGTCCAAGAAAAGATAGATTCGGGGGAATTGCGGATCGGCATAAAGATATTACACAGACAATAAAGGACGACTGGGGACTTCTCGCGTCCAGGATTGCGTCACACAATAAACTTGGATTTGTAACCTGAAAATTCAGTTTTGTGGAGAGACCCCTAAGAGAATAGAGTATATGGCCGTAACGGACGAGATCAAAAAGGGAATGACCAACACTATGGCGTTACATCCTCTACCACCAACACCAGCGGCACCTGAAGCATCCCCTCTGACGTGACGCCTCTTATTACCAGAGCCAGAGCCGCTGCTACTCCTAATATTTATTCGAGCATGACCGCCTGCAATCATCACCAGAGCTGCCACCACTTCTTCGTCAGGATGAGAGACTGGAGGAGCCAGAAGAAACCAACCTTCCCATTACCATTATCAATTTAATGGAGAGACAGGAAGTTCTTTCCAAACCTCATACGGACATGGCCACAACTCAGAAGGAGCCTCTTCAACGTTTTTCTCCAGAAGCCTGCTTCAATGTATTTCTCCAGAAGCCGCTCCGCTTCAATGTTCGCTCCCGAAGTCGCAACATTCTCCCCTATAGCCGCCACTCCTCCTTTCCAAGGATTTTGCCGTAGCCGCTACTCCTTCCTGCCAAGGATCGTGTCCTAGCATCCACTCCTTCCTGCCAAGTATCGTGTCGTAGCCGCCACACTCCCCCTGTCAAGGATCATGATCGCAGCCAGCCAGGGTTTGTAGTCGTGGCCACCTTTTGATCCATACCGCCAAAAGCTCGTGGTCGTGGACAGTTTACTCGCTCGTTTGTTGATACCATCCAGAGCTTCACCATGGCAACAATTACTACAAAATCACCAGTACGGATCCAAGATGACGATATATTTATCATGGTCAACCCACTGACCATACAAGATAGAAACATGTAAACCACACTTGGGGACTGAGGCTCTACACGGAATCCCTTCACTGTCAAAGCTCAAAAGACACGGTCAACCAAAAGGTCATAACCACGACAAAGTCATCCACTCTTCAAGGGTGTAGCGTAATAATATCATCACCTCTCTGTATAGAAGGCGCCCGCAACACTTTACGAGGTCGCGGCGGATCCCAAGCCCGCTCGGAGAAAACAACTTCAGAAACTTAAGAGAAGTGCGACTGGGGACTGCTCATTGCAGTCCATCTTAACAACTATCAGAGACTCCAAAAGAAAGCCACAGGGATACGCTCACATATCCGGCCACGCCATCGGATCTAACAAAAGTAAAACTAGGGACTGCTCACCGCATCCCATTCCATGCAATAGTCCAAGATTCAGAAGATGGTTCAAAGGATGTCGCTTGGAACGAAGTCCTTAAAGACTTGATAGCAGCATATCGGCAACGGAACGTCTCTCAACTCATCTATTTCACCCAGTGGCTCTGAAAGATTTCGACCATACAAGCATCCACATCCTATAATCATCACAATCAGAAACTCTAGGTACCAAATAACCTAAAGTCAATGATGAACCAACAACGCAACCACAATCTCCAAGATTATCCCTGACATTACTTCATCCATCCATCCTCAGAGCGCAATGGAGTTTGGTAAATTTTGAAACCCACTGGAGAGGTTAGATACTCATTCTTATGGAGTCAGAACCTTATTACACATTCTAGAGAAGATCGATGGTACTGTTGGGTGGAGACATGCGAGAGCACCTACCTTGAGTTCTCCTTGCTTGCCTTGTTGATTATAACTATTGGATATTTCTTTGTTACTATTAATGCTCGCTCTACCACTGTTAACAAATGATGAAGAGGAGCTAGATGCTACAGATGAAAGCACGGAGCCAGACGAACAACAAAAACAGAAGAGGGTCGATACCCCTTTTCATACGAATGCGGTTTCTAAAGTTTGAACAGAATAAAAATTCCTTATTACTCCATGAACAGGAATATATGACTAGGCACACCACACTCATGCTCCATAACCGCCGAAGTAGTGTGCCAATATCTCCGCTCTGTGACCGAACCAGCAGCGCGCCAGCACAAGGAACACCAGTCGCTTAACCTACAATGCTCCATGGCACCAACACTCCATGGTCAAGCCAAATATCCATGGCTCCAGCACTCCGTGGTCGAGCCAACTCTCCATAGTTCCAGCACTCTATGGTTAAGTTAGCACCAATGCTCCAACATTCTATGATCCAGCCAGCAAGCCTTCCAAGTGCCATTTCCACCATTCCACGGATTGAAGCCATTAGCACCATCATCACTGTTTGGTAGACAAAGTTCCAGCACCATCATCACCGTTTGATAGCCAAAGTTCCAGCGCCATATTTCCACCATTCCATGGACTGAAGCCAGTTTCCACCATTCCATGGACTGAAGCCAGTTTCCACCATTCCACGGACTGAAACCAGTTTCCACCATTCCACGGACTGAAGCCAGTTTCCACCATTCCACGGTCTGAAGCCAGTTTCCACCATTCCACGGTCTGAAGCCAGTTTCCACCATTCCATGGAATGAAGCCAGTTTCCACCATTCCATGGAATGAAGCCAGTTTCCACCATTCCTTGGGCTGAAGCCAGTTTCCACCATTCCCTGGACTGAAGTCAAGCGCCATCTCCATACGTTCCGTGACCTAGCCAGCTAGCAGCCATCCACCAATCCGCGGACCAAGTTGCAGCGCCATCTCTGCCGATCGGTATCCAGAATTCCAGCGCCAATGCCAGCACCCTATGGCAAAGCCGGAAGTACGCCAAGCCTCCAATGCAAGGATGACGGATTTCTCATGCCTCCTGCCAAAGGTTAGCCAAATTATTCCTGGCAATCTCTTCAGGACTTGCCCTTTTGATTTTTGTCCTTGTCTGTCACCATCTTATGCTTATCCCGCAAAAATGCCACTGTTACGAGCTAAGCAAGGGACTTAATATTGATGGTGGTTTTTAGTTCAGGGATAAATTTGTAAAATTCTATCTACCTGACCCGTCATCAGATGTAGTAGACATTGATATGTCTATATTCCGCATGGAATTTGGAGAATATATCAAAATCTGATGAGTGCTTATGTCTCTCTTCATATTATATTGAAACTCAAGTTCCTAGATAAATTGTCCACTAATATAGAGCCTAATGAGTGTATAAGCTCCTAGCTGCATTACTCACAGATGTCGGAGACTGCTGAGTACTTTTCTTGTTCTTATGTTCCCCGGCAGAGCCCTTAATATTGGTATGGCATGACGGATTTGTGTTCACTCGAAGCAGAATAGCACGGACCTCCAAGTACCAACGTTAAGAGCCTTGCACAAAATACTCAGTCATAAAGCAAAGAATAAACAGAGCCGCGGAGTAGGAGCAACAACGAGGGAAGCATGGCCATTCCATAGGCTAGCCGGCGCCACTTGGACACGCCCCATGCTACCCAACCGGCCCATATTCCTTTGTCGACCAATCAGGTCGCTTTGAACCTGCCACACTCCCAATGAGTTGTGGATGGGCCCATACTTGTCGGACCTATTCCCCTCAACCAATCAGGTCGCATTAAACCTGCCGCACGCACCAAAATGGTAGCCACTCCCATGCTTGGCCGGCTCCCTACTTTCATTGACCAATCAGATTGCTCTAAACTTCCACAGCCATAAAAGAGGTAGAAATTGTGTCAAGAGGTCGGCATACTAAGTTGGCTTCCCAAAACCATGCCAACATGAAAACGGCACGCCAAACTCGCGTGCCAGGCGCACATGCCAAACGGCATGCAAACATGCCAAAATCATTCCAGTCGCACACGCCAAATAGGCATGCCAAGTGCGTATGCCAAACTTGCCACTTACCGCGATAGCTGCCAAAACTTTCCAACCCACTCTCCGTGATTTACCAGCTTCACAACGGACTTCAATTTGGCTAGCCTGAACCCTAGGCACGACCATGCTCTAATGGCGGTGGATGAAACCCTAATTTCTAATCGTGGCTCAAAACTATGTCACATCGGACCCGCAACATGCTGCAAGACTTAGGAAACCCTAAAAAAGGCGCCACACCATGGCCACTCGTGGAAATATTTGTTCCTGTGGCCGTTTCTACATGGTGTCCTGGCTATGGCTCCACCGGCATGACTCTGGCATCGTTTGTATAAAATTCCATGCCGCGGCCACCTACCGCATGCTACATGCCATATATGCTAATTAGGGTTTCGACATGCCAAACCCTAATTGAGTCAAAGTTGTCGCGCCAACCGAGCCAAACAATGTTCCACAGAACATGGGGATCAATGTAGCCATTAAAACTGATGTTGCCACACCACATTTGAGTCTAACACCAACGTGCCAAAATTTCAATGTCCATGGCTACGCCAGGCGCCACTTACTCCATCGTGCCGCTGGCATGCACAAACTATGCCAGCCACTCCACCACGCCACTGGCATGCACGAACTGTGCCATCCATGCCGCAATACCACTGGTGTGCGCTAAAGGCGCCACTGTACCATTAATTAGGCGTCAACATAAGGTATCCATAATCAACGGCTACCCTTCCTTATGAGATGCAATCTCAGCCATCCAAGTCCGCCACCGAGCTGGCAGGCTTATGGAAAGTTTTAGGCGACCAGTCGCCTAAATCTAATGGCCATAGATACGCCAGGCGCCACTTGCACCACCGTGCCACTCGCATGCACGAGTCATGCCACATTGCCACTGGCGTACACCAAAACGCCACTGCACCATTATCAGGCGCCAACACAAGGTAGTCATAATCAACGACTACCCTTCCTCATGATATGCCATATCAGCCATCGAAGTTTGCTACCGAACTGAAAGACTTGTGGTAAGTTTTAGGCGACCAGCCAAGATGAGCTTAATAGCATCACATGTTATTTTTCTGCGACAAGGCTCTTGATTTTAACTTGACACACGTAGCAAAGTGCTACATGTTTTCCACGAAAACACCTGAGACTTCAAATATGTCACAAACTGGGGGATGCTCATCAGGGTATTGGTCTGGCAGTTTACAGCGTGCGGCGTGCAATACGCCCGTTAAAAGACAGTTTCATAAAGCTGGGCGGTTAGTAATGGCAAGAAGTAATGGTGTAAACGGATCCACCTCCTTCATTATGGAAGCATAATTCCTGACGTTACACGTACTCTTCCACTAGTCAATCGTTTCCACTTCCTACGAGACCAGGGTACGTTTTATTACGACTTATATAAATAGGTTTCACCTATTTCCACCAAACAACAAGTTTTGGTCAGAGAACAAAACAGTATCCGGAATCACCTGCTAGCTTCCCATTCTGCTAGCCAGTTCTACTTTCTGATACAAGTCGTAAACAACCACACCTCCAGAATCAACTATTCTGGTCTCAACACTTTCTTCGCTTCCCTCCCTAAGAACAACCCTTCTCCTTCACTTTGTGACCGAAGCAAGCCTGGAACGGCCATTTCTTGGTTTAGGCCAGGATTGTACAGATTGATCTCTCGAATAAAAAGTACTCATGTGCAGTGCATTGTTTAGGTTCTAGACTCGTTTCTCATCTACACACACGAATTTACCAAAATCGGCAGAAACAGTTTTCACCCAAAAATACATATCAAAACAAATTAATTTGTAGTTTCAGTTTTGATATTGGTTATCAAAAATGGTGTATGGAATCCTCGTGCTTAACTTTATAGGTTTGCAAGTCTATTTCGAGATTTGTAAAATTCTTTTCGTGTTGTCCTTTATTTTTTCGTTTCTTTGTCATTTTGTGACGAAAATTGGGAGAAATATATGGAGTAAAAAAATGATACTGGTATTGATTTTATATTGATTGGTATCACTAGGGAAAAGAACATTGGTTCTTATACGTTTATCTAATGAAAGAGTGAAAGCATAGACTAAGGGGGAGTAGCATATCATATTGATTGGTATAACAAAGACGTGCGGATTGATGAAATCTATCTATCTCACCTTTAGGGGGAGTATTAGCTTTGTTATTATAATGTCAACAACGGCATTTAAGGATTGAATGAATGCAGGTTATTGTGTTATTGAATTCGGGAATCAAGCGTATGTGTAATGAATTCTTGTAATTTGTTTATCCATATGATTGTAAGAGTTTTGCCACTAAAATTGACAAAAGGGGATATTGTTAGAGCATAGATTGGTTGAACCCACAAAGCGTTGGTATGTCAAGTTTGGTTGTCATATTTTAGTGAATCAAAACTCATTTTAAGAGTCGCTTGATTATGTACTAGAGTCAACTTCGTATAGGTTAGCATGAAAGTATTAGGATATGATACATTACCAGTACTTCAAAGACTTGAATAAGTAAGAAGTAAGAAGCTACAACGACAACATCATCCTTCCACTAGAGGTTTGTGATATTTGACTTGAACTGTTTCATTCCCTGACGTATCTTTCAAGTCGTGCATATTGAAAACAAAAATGCGAAGCATGTTTGAACTCTAGATAGACATAGTATTAAGGAATACAATATGAAGTTTATTTCTTAACCATTAAACTTTGTAGATAAGACATCGACATAATCGTTTAAATGCTATTGTGATTATGTATGGGTATGAGGTGAGGATTGCATCCTAGGAAAGAATGTTGTACATGTGTTTTAAGGAAATAAGTTCATAAACTTGTTTATGAATCGAAAAAGAAATCGCCAGGCGTTATTGGGATTGTTATTCATTACATATCTTGTGAACATCCAATATGTGTGATTTAGTGTGACCGCTCACGACTTGTTTGTGTTCTTGGTAAAACTATTCACAAAGGCCTGACTTATGTATTGGTAAGACTTTTATTAGTGAACCGATCTTAAGTAATCACCTGTGAGGTATGATCGAGTTTGTGTTTGGTTGAACCGAATATGGGTAAAGGGGAACCGATCCTATGAAGAAGTGCAACACATCACAAAGGGGAATCGATCCTTGTATGAGGTGCAGCAAGGTTTATAACAGAAAGGGAACCGATCCTATGAACATGTGCAACACGTTTTTAGCCTAAGGGGAACCGATCCTATGACCATGTGCAACACATATAAGTTAGATACCATATATATGTGGGGAACCGATCCTAGTACCTAGTCAACCGAATTTTGGAAAGCTAGTGTGACTATGCACAGTACTCACGTGGAGGTAGAACCGAAACTTGTTTTGGTAGAACCGTGAAACTCATGATTTGTGATTGAGTGTTTCTTAATCAATCGCATAGTTCTTGAAAGTCAGATGAACCAATTCTAAACTTGTTTGGAAGTGTGGAAAATCGGTTTCAAGGGTGTAAGTATGAAAGAGGACTTACAAAGTAAGGATGTCGACATACTTTGAACATGTACAGTAATGTTTATATTTTATTTTTCAAAGTTATTCCTTAATAGCTACAGGAAGAAAATCTCAGGATCGAAATATAAATAAGTTAAAAATCTTTTAATTAAGGTTGTTAATTTTATTTTAGGAAAATGAGAATTAGTAATGTGCATTTACTAGTTGAGCTTTTCCAGAGAGATTTTCGATCATTATTTTGGACAGGGCATTTCCAGGAATTATGGAAACCGAATTTGGAGTGTACTGAATATCTTTGAGAATATTTTCGGTTTTGAAAATTCCTTGGTATCCAAACTTCCTTGTCTATAAATACTTGAAGTTTGCATTTCTAGCAAACTAATCCTTCATGACAGCAAACTTCCTCGGTTGTGTTGTTACTGGTGTAGCCGCCTATTCGGAGAGGAGAGTAACCTAATTAGGAGAAATCTCTTACGACCGCTCATTTTAAAGTCTTCTTTGGGATTGAGAAGCTCTACGAGCACCGTTGGTGGGAAACTAGATAATTGCGTTTTATCTTGTGTTTTCGATTGATTTGATTGACTAACGGTGGTTGAACTTTAATTGCGCCTAGTTTGTTTATTCTTGAGAATCTTCTCTTATGATATATGATTCACTCAAACTAGATCGAAGTTTCGACTGGGATCTTTAGACTGTTATTAGTGCTAAATACGATCTTGTAATAATCCATTGTTAACAGACTCCATTATGTGCGTGATCGATCACAAGAGATTCAAGTTGTTATGTGCAGGTGTTTATTGAAGATCTAAGAATATTTGAAGACAAAGAAGATATTGAAGATTTATTTGGAGTTCATAATCTTTGGTGTGCACAATACTTGTTTCGGTATAAGAGGATCCAACTATAATCGGTTTATCCTTGTGGTAGATTGGATTGATTAGTTTTGTAGATCGGCATCAATACAATTCTTTGTGATTAAAACTATTGATTGCAAAATCTTAACGATTACCTTTGGTAATTGAACATACGACAGATCTAAGAACCTGACGAAGGAGTTTATGTTAAGATAAACAGAAGAGCCTTTGTCCGACTCATATCACTTGGTTGAATAGAGTCGATACCAAACAGATTTGTTGTTCCTTTACTGTTTGGAATACAAACCAGAGGAATTTTTCCAAGTACGTGACTTATTCATAAGTTTGAGGCGTGGGAATACAGACGGAACTAGGTGAACTATAGGTTTAGTTGCTTGGTCTCAACTATATGAAGTTAGGTTTAATTTTGTGTAGCGTTTTAATCCTGAGAGTACTCAATTCTGGACAAGGTACCGGGGTTTTTCTGCATGTGCAGTTTCATCGTTAACAAAATCTTGTTGTGTCATTTACTTTATATTCCCGCATTATAATTGTTTTATTATAATTAAAGTAAATTACACAAATGTTAATTCCTATTTACTTGATAAGCAATCCTATTGTGTTTGGTTAAGTCCGAACCTTTGTATCAAGTAAACATACTTCGTTGTTCTATTGTCTCGATCTCGTATCCATAGACGATCACACGATGTGTGAACCGATTAGTTGTATTGTTTAGACTCAGTCCATAGACAACCACTTTCGGAGAAAGGACTTATAGGTAGGAAACGTTTTAGCTTGAGGTATATTTGGGTACCCTCACCTTTTCAACCACTGCCGAATATCGGGGTATTACAATACCACCACCTTAAATTGGAGCCGTCCTCGGCTCCGGAATACGTACAAGCTCAGATCTCCGACGTTTCCTTCCCCTCATGAGAAGCACCTGGACCAACCCGTCCAGCGTACCTTCCCACCCTCGGCAGGTGAACCATCGTCGGCTCTGATACCATTTGTAATGACACACCATCCGAGAAGTTTCTGCTGGATTACCGCAGCAATGCCCGTTGAAAACCCCACACTGTCGGATAACCGCAGTGACTAAGTGGGTACAATATTGGTGGAGGGACGGGTCATTACAGCTACTCAGTTGCCGTGTTGATCAAGTGAACGAGTTAAATGATACGGCTACTCAGTTTCTATTTGGTAACTATTCATACTCGTGTAGGGAAGGGAAAACCGGGCACCATAATGAGGTTGCCTTCCTTGTGCTATCCCTTCCCTTTATTTGAGGTACAGGGAAGGAACGCACTCTCCCATAGTGCTTGGTCTAACAAATTAAGCTTGTGGGTTTCACCAAGTTCACTCAAATAGATTTTACAAATTCCTTATTTTTTCCCAGCTTTTTTTTCTCGTCAATGTAAATCAACTAACAATTTTCTATTTTATAATATTTTTACATAATAAAATTAAAAAGATTTAACATAGCTAAGGTCTACTAATTCAATTGGGTTGATTCTATAGTCAATTAGCTAAGTCTTACGAATATCTAAAATTTTATTAAAAAATCCAAAGATTAATTCAGATCATAAGTGATCCAATTCATTATGATATGAAAACTAACTTTAAACTCATTTATCAACCAAATTCGACAGGCGCTGAAGGATGTTGGGAGTGATGATAAATGTTGCCACAAAATAGATTTGAATAAAGCAAATGTTATGTTCTTTTCTTAATCATAAAAAATAAAAATAAAACAAAAGAGATTCGATTCTTAATTTGTTCATTATCAAAACACTAGAACTTTTGGCATTGGAAATTTTGCCGCCACCACCGCCTACATCAAAATCGATCATCAATTCTTACTCTATAGTATTCCGTCGATGACCATCAATTCAATTGCATAGCCGTAGATCCATATTTTTTTTCCAAAAGATCTTATAAATTAAGAAACTTTAAATAACCCAAAATCTGATTATATTAGTTAACAAACTATGCCACGTGTCAACCAGTGATTCATGGGAACAGAGATATAAGGGATTTCTCGGTGCAAAGGACCTGAAGTCACCGCTGTGGTGGAAAATCAACGGTTATACAACTTGTACCATTAATGTAGAGCAGCTTAATTTTTTTGGATTGAACGCTCAAACCCAAACCCCACTGTAAAAACTTTGTAGGTTGAGGTTTCATGACTATTATAAATATAGGCATGAAATTTGGGGGAAAGGAATGATATTTTTCATGAGCATCTATTTTAGTGTGTGATATGTCCATACAGATTGGATTGAATTATTATTTTTGAGTTAATGTGACAGTAATACCAATTTGATAGTAATTGTTTGATATCCCATTTTATTTATGTTAGGGATAGACGGATAGTCATCATGTGTGATGAAACCCTTAATGAGCATGTTTTTGTTATTAGCAAAAGTAAGGAGCATATTTTTCCGATATTCACCTAAGCTAATAGTATGACTAGTGAGGCTTAATGGATGGTTAGAAACTACCTGCCTATAATATTCAATGAATTAAAATCTTGTTTCTAAGTTGGAAAAAAAAAACTTTTAGTTAGGCACTTATCTTTGCTAATGGTACCGTTGATGATATTAATAATCAGTGCACCACAGATTGTGGGGTGGTTACCATATAACAAGATCGGAAAAAATCATCAAAATATGGGGGTGCCCAAAATGGTGTTACGATATGTAATGTGTGTTCAAATAAATACGAGGTCAAAGCTATATATATATATACATAAAGCAATTGCTCTCAGATGCGGCATCTAAAACAAATAGTATTTGAGAATTGTACCGAGTCAACGAAGAATAAGATTTTAGAAAGAAAGAGATTATAATTGCATTACTAGCTAGTAATTTGCAGCGGTTGGAGTTCCCATGGTCTGGATTCAAAAGGGGCCACTAAGTCGTGAAATGCTCTCCAAATAAAACTGAAAGAGATTTTCTCTTTTACATTTCTATGATAAGAGTCAGTGATTCTTATCAAGTGAGAGGTTGAAATTTCTCTTAATGATTTATATAGTTCAGTCTAGCTAAGAAAAATATGACAAGATACTTTCAAATAAGAAATCCACCTATATGAGTGACAAATGTGGTCACTTCTATGATAATTATAAGACTAAGCTAATCTAGAGCACTCGAGAATACTAAGAACATATAGTGACGAAATGAAGACAAGCTAGAATTTTCTTAAAATGAAAAATTTTATATATAAAAAATAGTGTGAGAATTATTTTATCGATTTACTTTAACAACTAAACAGTTTGAGTTCACTGATTAGCTAGTAAATCCAGTAAATTATCAATAGGTTTGGTTTAAGGCCAAAAGATATTATTTATCAATGCATTATATTTTCTGTTGTGTTTTTCAAAGTTTGTAATTTTTGTCTAGTCGCTTTTTCACTCATATGGAGGATTGTTGAAATTTGGAATCAATCTATGTACGAGTGAAATATGATTTTCGAATTTTAAATTTCAAGAGATGTGGGTGGGGTATGCCTTTTTATCCATAAAACACTTAGTCATAAATAGATGTTATGGAGAGTCACCATTAAACATGGTGAGTCAAGACACTTTGTACCGTCACCATTGAACTATGAATACTCATCTATTATTTTAGTTTGTATGATTTGTTTAACAAGTTTAAGAAGTTAAAAATAAGTTTTGAAATAAAAAGTCACGGCCATATTTAAAAGCGCAATAATTATTAATATTCTTGGATTGAGTGGAGTTGCAGTGTCGCTTTCTACAAGACGTGATGTGATTGTTGTATTTTGGGAGGCAACGTCCTTACCCTAACCACCATACGTAGGGATTAATCGTCTTTTAAAGAAAGAGGATTATTTCGTCTTGATCAATAATAAGTATTCTAACTTTCTTTTTTGTTACTGTTTTGTTTGTCACATGAATAAGAATTTCGAGAAACCGAAACGCATATTCTTCCAACACAAAGAA
Organism: Papaver somniferum; assembly: GCF_003573695.1. Taxonomy (NCBI): domain Eukaryota; kingdom Viridiplantae; phylum Streptophyta; class Magnoliopsida; order Ranunculales; family Papaveraceae; genus Papaver; species Papaver somniferum. The sequence goes on from NC_039359.1 coordinate 86,949,942, forward strand.
ACAAAAAAGAATGGAAAGGAAAGGAAAGGAAAGAAATGAAACGAACGACAAAAAAAAAAGAAAAAAAAAACATAAGAAAATAGAAAAGATAGGGCGTATATAAAATTCCGAGTTCGGATAACATTTAGAACTTGACGAAATTCACAACGGTTGATCTCTATTGAGATTTATGCAAATGGAAGAATTCAGGGTACGTCTGCATGAAAAACTTGTGGAATATTTCAAGGTACACAGGACATGTTAGGCGTGAATAGTAGTGAATAACTTCTTCAATATCTAACTCATGTTCAATATCACTCATGTCCATCAGTTCCAACTCTTTTAGTTTCTTTGCTACCAAGTAGTAACCAGAATGTTCTGATCTCATTGTCTCACTCTTTCTACCATCATCACTTGTTTCTTGCCTTTTGATCTTGGAATATCCAGTCTGGTTTACAGAATTCACGAAGCTCCCCTGGTAAACCTTTTCTTCTTTCAACTTGTCCTTGCCCTTCACAATTTCCACCTCATTGCCATCATAACCTCCACAATTTTGATTGATATTATGAGGGGTCTTGGGAAGTTTATGGTATCCTCCTAAAACTAAGAATTTGAAGTTATGGAGAGTCTTCCGAAAGAACTTCTTGGTTTTGAGGAAAGAACTTTGAAGCAACATTTTTTTGCTTGTAGGATCCTTGCTCGTTGGAGCAATATATACTTAGTCAAGCAGAAATGTCGACAAGGCTGAGGGCTTCTCCTTTTTCATTTTCCTTTGTATGTGCCCTATCTCTCTCTCTCTAAACTTATTGGTCATTCTCAACCCACATGGTTCATACTATGTGTACATGGGGATGGGATGGATGGTGGGGCTCTATTGATTGAAATGATAGCCAGTATGCTTTTAGAACAGTTATTACCTACTCAGATTCGATTGGAAAGAAGGTAACTTGGTCTCATGATCGATCGACTGCCCGGTAAGCATACATGTAAAAACGAACGCAGTTAGGCTTGAATATGAATCATCGTCTTCAGGTGAGTCAAATTGGTGTCTGCACCTAGAATCTACAGCTTGTATTGATATTTTTCAGCCAATTCTTTCACCGGAGTCGAAGGAGCACAGGCCATAACGTTCCAAAATTATCGGATTCTCTAGGAATCCAAAGTACGAAGTCTCATGGGAGCCTATGAAAATCATTTTGTCTGCCATACTTCCCAGAAAGGAAATCCAAATTTAATGCATTACTAGATCTTTTTTTGCTGTGATGGCCCATAATTCATATAAGATAAAATCATAGTGGGCCATGGTTATTTAAAGTTATGAAAAAATGGGTTCGACACAAGAACTTTAGACTGGTGAAATTCGGCATAGGCAAAAAGAAGGAAAAAAATTTTACTTCTAATTATGGACGTTTCCCTTCCCATCAATGAAGTGATGGCCTATGCTGGTGAAAATGAAGTTACCTACTGTAGCGTATGTTGTTCTTTTGATCAATCAAAACAATTTTAAGTGATTGGCTTAATAACTATAAGTAGGCCAAATGAACAGAAAAGACACCCACAGGGCACACACACTAAAAGTAAGACCCCAAAAACATCACCAGCAGGACATCCCCACTGAAGGGGCACTCAACTAAAGCAAAATACCAAAACTTGACAAAAAAGAAGGCTTGTAACTATACACTTCACACTTGTCTGCTTTGTTGTTAGTGGATTACTCAACCCAACCCAGTAAACGATGATACTCCAAAGGCTGCTTAAGTTACTCCCTGTGTAATTCAAAGAGAGGACAAGCTTATCATTGGAAAAATATAACAACATATAGTATGAAACGACCAGTTAATGAATACCATCTTCCAAAGATAGCTGAAGGATAAAAAGGCCTATCAGACCCAATCACATCATAGTTCACAAGAAATAAAGTGAAATCTACAGACAGAATCCAAAGTGTCGTACCTTGTTCAGGTAAATAAGGGCATAACTCATGTAGAACTGCAGCCTCACTTGCATTCACCCCTTCACACTAATTTGTATATAGCTTGACCAAACCCCTTGTATACTTCCGTACATGAATGGGATCTTTAACACCTAATTTATTTCTGTAAAATGCTACAAGCCTGTCCAGGTTATGACTCATTAAGAACAGTGTTTTTATATTTTGTATCTCTGTTCTGATACATCTTTCTCATTAGAATCTTCATTGATTACATCTTCCCTTGTTGAATTTGAAGAACTGGTGCAACTGTCTATGAACTTCCCCGTAATTCTGAGTGCTGGAAACAAGACGATCTTTAATCCACTTGGGGAGCTTGTTAGCTGAGTGAGAGAAGCTCATTTGTGATGGATTAGATGCATAACGTGAGTCAACCAACAAAATTGCAGCATAATCCTTAGCGTGACGAATTACTCTACCTGCATTTCCAGCAATTGAAGGAAAAGATTAGTTATCAAATAAAAATTTTGCATTGGGTAGAGTAATAGTGTAAACTCATCAGGTAGAAAAATTTGTTCACGCAAGTAAGAGCTCAACTGAGAGTTCCACTTCACTGTATGAGGCACATTACCATCTTCAGTTAAAACACCATATTTGCTGATCTACCACATGAGTACGGTGTTTAATTTAAATTATTTGTAGTTGCTACTAGGACATACCGATTGATTGATTTACTGCCTTCATGCAGAGATTTTCATAGTATTCTCTCCCTCTTCTGTTGCAACTTTTTAGAACCGAAAAGCCAGCTTGAGCAGCATCCCCATTGGCCAATTTATTACTGACCCCAAATTTGGGTGTATCGCTAGTATTTGAGTACCCCAGTCCTTCAATATGTTTTACCCTCTCCAACAACTCAACGTCAGACGGGCTAGGATAGGGAAGTCCAACCATAACTACACATCGGCCCATTCCATCGCTAAAGTTTATACCTTCAGATATCTTTCCACCAACTACAGCTAGAAGTAATGCACCATTCTGGGATACTGGACCCTCTTTAGGATGGTTGCCTGATAAGTTTATCACAGTTTCCTTGTATTCCCTTAGAAAGGCATCCACGTCAACGTTACTCCTTGGCTCCCTGAATAAACGCTTTTTCTTCATAATCCTTGTAAGAGTGCCTGAATTCTTCCATGCATCATGTACCTGTGCTTCGTACTCATATGATGAGAAGAACACCACCATTCCCTCAGGTACCACTGTCACTAAATTGCAAAGTAAACGCCCTAGCTCTTCTATCTGTAAGTAAGATCTTCCATAGATTAATGAGCATGTCCATACCTTATAGTGAACGTTTATAATAAGATTTTGTTTACAACAGCGTGACAAAAGAGAATAGAAAAATTTACTGAATAAAATTAGAAGGTGCAAAAAAGTTTCAAAATAAAGGTATGACGTAATTTTAATTTGTTTTTCAAAATTCTGTTTATGTTGTAGGGCTTTACCCTATGTTGTAAAAGGCGCCCTGGGCGCTCTCCTAGGCGCTCTAGGCGCACGAGTTGTCCAAGGTGCCAAAGTGTGAGCAATTTTTTTTTCTAATTTTTCTCTGGGCGCCTAGGAGCTAGGCGAAGGGCCTGGCGCCTCGCCTAGCGCCTAATACAACATAGGTTTTACCCATCTTGATTAGCATATCCTCTAAATCTCCATGCAGGTAGCGATATCAACTAGTTTAGCCGACTATATATCCATTTAACATAGGGATCCTACATGCTACATCACTAGGCACCACTTGTTATCAATTCAGCGAACTAAGTAATAGAGAAGACTACGGTCGTGAATCGCAGTAAACTGAAGGATAAAATAAAGGTTACACATACACACCATGTTTGGAGAGGTTCGAGAACTGTAACTAAAATCAAAAGACATGCTCGATGGTCCATGCGAAACAGCAATTGGCAAAATACTCTCAGGGGGGACAATATGACCGCATGAAAAAAAGTGCAACTTGTCTGGAAGTAGCCATGGGAAGAGACGTTTCCTTGTCTCTTCAATAGGCTGAAGAGTCCCTCCAGCCAGCACAACAGCATGCGCTTGTTCTACTACCTGAGCAAAACAAAATTATGCATGAATACTAAACCCTGACACAATTTAAGAGAAAGCTTAGATCTAATATATGGTACAAAACCTCGGAAAAGATCTTCTCTCCAGCGAGCATGACATATTTTATGAATCCATCTTCTTTTTGAACAGAGTTCAGATGTCTTCTCCTAGAGATTATTATTCTCCCATCACCATCATTATTTGTCAACGACAGCAAGATACTGACAAATGCCTGAAACCCAGATAATGTGCTGCCCTCCACAACACTTACACTGTCATTAAGAATATCACCACCTCTTTCCAAACCGACACGTTTAGCTCCATATCCACTGACCTGCAGTACATACATTGTTTAATGACAAATAACTCCTAATTTGAATGAACAAGGAATTTACAACCCAGAGGAGGCAAAAAGAAATAGGTTTTAGCAAATTGAGGTTGCACAAGTTATTATTTACCTTGTGGATGATATTACTCTCCTTAATATAGTGATGCAACTTTACTAAGTTGATGTTGTCGATGTCAAGCAAAAACAAGAAATCATTGATGGCCATGGAAGAATCACTAACATTTTGTTCAGATGATTTTTCACCAAGACTGTGTAAGTTGGAATCCTTATCGCCAAGTAACACTTTGAGAAAAGCACGAGTAAGAACCATCAGCGTCTGGATATATCTTCTATTGCCGGCTCCAAGTAAATTTCTAAACCTTTCGAAATACAGCTCAAGGTGTCTATGTACCTTCTCCAACTGCAATTTAGAGAGACCACTTAGTTACTTGGTGACTCAAATCACTAGTAATGATCAGACAACTAGACTCGAATGTATAAAGACCGCCTCATGCTCGCCTCGGTCCCAACTACTAGGCATCTTTTTAAGAGCGTCAATTTCATAGAGAACCTTTGGATAATGCTCATAACTCATAAGCAAAATGTGTCATGAAGAATGGAGCTAGTCTTGATCCCCATAGGAGAGCAAATCACGAAAGCTCAAAACAATCTTATTTACAACGAAGGAAAATAAGAAGTATTACCTGTGAAAAAAAGATTCTTGAGTCATACATGCTGGTTAGGGAGTCAGCAAGATTGTGGGCCTCATCTATAATAATAATACTGTTCTTCAGTTTTAGACCAAGAGATTCACGAGCAGACTTGAAGAGAAGAGATTGATAGGGAAGAACCACAAGATCAGCTGCAGGGGTCATTTTCCGGGAGCCATAATATGGACAAGTGCCAATCTTGTTTCCAAGGAGGACAAGATCCTCGATATCCAAGGCATCTTGTTCAGAGGCCTCAGTTTTGAACTGTTTCTGTAACTTATGCTTCCTAAGCATTGGACATCCAGCAGAAGCCTTGGTCCTCCGTATTCTTCCTCCATCAGCCTGGACCTGCACACCATTTGCCAAATCAGTCCTAGATGTTCTTGCTAAATCATCCCAAAATACAATCAGTTAAAACAAAACTCTCTGCAACAGATTATTGGAAGCATCAAAAGTCAGTGCAAATCGGGGTGATCATGAAAACTTCTTCAGGTCCCAGGTCTTTTCTTTGCATCAAGGCTTGGGAGACATGAGATAGTAATATCTGGATCACTGAACTAAACAACATGAGGTCTTTCTGACATCAACAGAGTCTGCAATTCGGCATGCATGTAACTAATTAAAAGGAAGACCATGACGTGGTTGTGTCATAATCTGTACAGTAGTCGTAAGTTAGAAATCCTTATTAGTTTCATACAGCGGAGAGATTTCTTCCATTCCGAGTGGAACAAAACAGAATTAATCTATTTTTTTAATTAATCATATGCATATAGTTTACTTAAGTTCATGCACACTTTTGCCTCCCTCTCCAGGTAGATAAATTGAGAGGTGCAACTCTAGAGAGGCCTTCAATTTTATCCACTCTCTAGGCTTTGTTCCTTAGTAATATGACAATACATACAGCTCACTGATTTGAGCTCCACATCTATAGGCAGTATGGAACAATTCAGCGCTACTTCTTTTATTTTCTTTTAATCGATAATTTAGAAGTGTCACTAATGGTTCCGATAACTAATTCAGATAAATTTCCTTGAGTATACAGCTTATCATGTCATAAAAGTATCTGAACATTGGTATGTTAAATTCACGAAGTAATGTTAGAACTAAATAAGCAAGCAGCAAGGAAGTCTTGACCTTAACTTTAGACACATTTGAATTCTTATTCTTTTGGAGTTCCAGACATCGCTCATTGATTCGAGCTGAATTATTAAGCTTCAAAACCTCTGAAACATAAAACATAAATATGATAGGAAACGATACATATAACAATGTTAATAAACACAATGGTGAATGTTATACCTTCATTGATACACATATTCTTTCTGGACCCTAACGAAACAACATTTAGCTGAGTAGAAAAGACTGTCCTCCGTAACTCCTTAACAAATTGTGAAAGCTGGGAATGTGTTCGACTACAAAAATAGACCTTCAAATCCTCTTCCTCCTCCACATTCAACCCATCCTCCTCATCGTCATCATCACTTGAAGAATTACCACCAGCTTTTCTCTTTAATCTCACTCCATCTCCATTTTCATCATCACTCTCATACTCTTCCACTAAAAACTCCTCTTCTTCACTCAATTCAACTTTAATATCACTCTTCTTCTTCACCTTTTCCCCCAATTCAACATCCTCATTATCATTAAACAAATCTCTACATGATTTCTTCTCACCCAAAACCTTACCCCCAGACCCTAACTTTTTATCCTTCTTCTTATTCTTATCTGGATCCAAATTTGTCTTAGCTAATACAAAATCTTTCATCCAATCTGGCTCTTCATCATCAGAAACACATTGATCCTTTGGATTATCTAAAACCCTAGAAGTTTCAGATTTCATTTGTTCTTTCCTGTCTACTACCCATTGCAATGCACTTGATATAATACTTAGGGTTTTACCAGTTCCTGAATCCACAAAAATAAAAACAATTAGAGATAATAATAAAAGTAGGGTTTAACCAGAGGGAGAGAAGAAAGAGGGGTTTTTACCAGTAGGGCTTTCAAACATGCCAACGCCTCCTTTGTTGAGAAAACTGTACAGAGATTTCATGAAATCTTTTTGAATCGAGTAAGGTTTGAAAGGAAACGCAGAGAAGTCTGGTTCTAATTCTCCCATTTTTATTTTTATTTTGTTTGTGATTTCTCGTTTTACCTGTGGTAATAGACAGGAAGCTCTTCCCGCAATTGTTGAAAGGAAACACAGGAAGTTCTTCCCGCGCTTCTCAGAGAGTGCAGTGGAGACTTACATTTTTGATTGACTTTATTTTCCCGGTCTAATAGTTGTTGCCTCCCACATTTTCTAACTCTTAAGTTCTGGAGATCCGGAAGGTTTTGTCATGTACCTAGTATGCTTGTATGCACTGCTGGACTATGACAGTATTCTGAGATCAATTGCTTTGTAAGCCCATTACTGGGTAAATTCTAGTTTTTGTCTTAGGCCCTTTACTTTTTTGCTTTAGGTCTTCTAAGCCGGTTGTTTACACCCAACGGCTGAGTTAGTAATTGTTGTTTACTATTTTACCTGAGAATTGTATTGGGGAATTCATCAACCAATAATTGAAAGTTATTTGAGGCTCATCCTTGTCTGAGGAAGAGTAGGTACTGAAGAAGGTTAAATCTGTGGGTTTGTTCATGATAATTGGTATCAGACTCGTTCGATCCTGATTACCGGAGTTACGGCAGGCGGCATCGATAAACCAACTAAAGTAAAGGAGGTTGTTGTTATTCAACAAGCTCAAGCAGATCGATTACAATCTTTGGAAGACGCGGTTAAGAATCTTTCAACTGAAGTTCGTTCTCTTTCTGTCGATATGAGTTCTGCTAAAGAATCCTTAGCCGCGATCTCTTTGTTTTGTCAACAAAAAGGTGGTGAAATTCCTATCCCTGAAGCTCATATGCTGTTGTTTTTCCTGAGGATATGGTTCACAAGCCTGGTAAATTCTCTAAACATCCTAAAATTGACTTTCCTAGATTCAATGGTATTAATCCTCGAGGTTGGCTTCGTAAGTGTAATAGATATTTTCAGCTTAATTTCGTAGAAGATGTTCATAAAGTAGATCTGGCTTCCATTTATTTTGATGGCAAAGCTGATTCATGGTTTTTAGATTATCAAGAGGGTAAACTTTTCATCGATTGGCATCAATTCTCTTTAGATATTTGTTGTTGTTTTGAGGATGTTTCATATGATAATTATGTGGGTAGTTTTAATAAACTGTCTCAACTCATAACGGTAGAAGAATATTATGAACGTTATGAATCATTAAAAGCATTAATGAAGACTCAAAATCCAACTCCGTCTGAAGCATATTTCACAATAAGTTTTATTAGTGGCCTCAAGGAAGAAATTAGTAACCCTGTCCAAATGTGTAAACCCACTTCAGAAACTGATGCTTTCTATTTGGCAAGAATACAACAAGCTTCTGTGGATTTTCAGGACAAACGTTTTCTCCCTTTTACTAAGCCATTTCAAACCTCTACTACCACCTTCTCGAATATGCCTTCTACTTCCAAGCCTCCATTGCCTCAACTTACTAAAATTCCCAAACCCTCTTTTATTAATACTAAACCATTTGTTACTCATCCTACTACCCCAACCAAACCTAATCCCCCTCTACCACCCATTAAAAGGTTCACCCCAGCTCAATAGAAAACTAGAAGGGATCAAGGATTGTGTTACAACTGTGATGAGTTCTACAAACCTGGACATTTTTGCACGACTCAATAATTATTCATGTTAGTGACAGAGGATGCTTCTTCTCCTTCATCTGTTGAGGAACTTGAAGAGGATTCTACTTCCCCCTCTTCTCCTATAGAGTCTACAATGGAAATATCACTTCATGTTGTTACAGGTCTGGTGACTCAAAATACCATCAAAGTGCCCGACATTCTACAATCTTCAGATATTCTAGTCTTGATAGATACAGGAAGAACTCACAGCTTTGTGGATTCTCAATTGGCTGAGAAATCGCAACTGCCTATTCTTCCTACTGGTCACATGTTAGTGACTGTTGTAAATGGTGATACTACAATCATCAAAGGAGTCTGTCCTGACTTAGTTTGGAGTATGCAAGGCTACGAATTTTTTGGTGATTTACGGGCTCTTCCATTGGGGGGTTGTCACATGGTTTTAGGGGTGGATTGGCTCAAGAAGCTGGTTGATGTGCTATTCAACTTAGCAGATCTCAAGATTTCATTCTTGCATCAAGAACACCAAATTACTCTTCAGTGGAGTTCATCCTTACCTTCTTGCAATATGATAAGTGGTAATTCATTTTTGAAATTTCTTAAGGCCAACTCTCCTGCTATTATTGGTCAACTTTTCTCAATTATATCTAATCCCCTAGAACCCATACCACCCGTGGTTGCTACTATTTTAAACTCTTTTTCAGATGTATTTGCTAAGCCCACTTCATTACCTCCTCAAAGAGCCTTGGACCACAAAATTCCCTTAAAACCTAACTCCACACCCATTTCTCAGAGGCCATACATATGCCCTTACGTACACAAAGAAGTGGTGGAAAAGTTAGTTCAATACATGCTCAATATTGGCTTAATCCAAGATAGCCATAGTCCATTTGCATCACCTATTTTGCTCATCAAGAAAAAGGATGGCTCTTGGAGATTTTTTGTTGACTATAGAAAGTTAAATGATATCACAGTCAAGGACAAGTGTCCTATTCCTTTGATTGAAGAATTGCTAGATGAATTGAATGGAGCCATCATTTTTACAAAAATTAACCTTACTTCTGATTATCATCAAATTAGGATGCATTTGTCAGATATTTTTAAAACTGCATTTAGAACCCATCAAGGCCATTATGAGTTTAGAGTGTTGTCATTTGGTCTTACCAATGCTCCTGCTACTTTTCAATCACTCATGAACACCATCTTTAAACCATACTTGAGGAAGTTCATATTGGTATTCTTTGATGACATTTTGGTTTATAGCAAATCTCTAGAAGAGCATGTCTTACATTTATCACAGACCTTGTCCTTGCTGAGAGAACATTCCTTATTTGCAAACAAGAAGAACTGTTGTTTTTCTCAACCTCAGCTGGATTATTTGGGCCATTTGATTACTTCTCAGGGAGTAGCAGACTTGGCCACAACCATCTAATTTGAAGCAATTAAGGGGTTTTTTGGGTTTGACTGGCTACTATAGACGATTTTTGAAGGGTTATGATACCACTAGCAAGCCACTCACAGACATGTTTAATAAAGATTCCTTTATTTGGTATCCTATGGCTTTACATTCTTTTAATGCACTTAAACAGGCAATGATTACTGCTCCAGTGCTAGCCTTGCCTGATTTTTCTCAGCCATTTATCCTTGAGACGGATGCTTTCTCTGCAGGTGTAGGAGCAGTCTTGATGCAAAATGGGAGGCCAATTGCTTTTTACAGCAAATCCTTAGGCCCAAAGGCATTATCTCTCTCCACATATGAAAAGGAATTATTGGCCATAGTGATGGCAGTGCAGAAGTGGAAGCATCATCTCTCCCACAACCAGTTCATTATACACACTGATCATCAAAGTTTAAAGTACCTCATGGATCAGAGGATTACTACTGTTTTTCAGAAGAAATGGCTAATGAAATTAATGGGACTAAACTATGTCATTAAGTAAAAGAAGGGTTTGGACAATAAAGTGGAAGATGCTGTATCCAGGATTCCTCATGACATTTCTACTTGCCAAGCTATGGTTGTTACTCAACCCCAATGGTATCAGGATATTATTTCAAGCTACACTGGTGATTCATTGGCTCAACAACTCATCCTGAGTTTCTCATTAATACAACACACAAGCATTACTCCTTCATATATGGGATTCTCAAGTTCAAATATAGGCTATATGTAGGCTCTAATCTTAACATCAGACACTCTATTCTTTACTCTGTCCATGCTTCAGCTGTTGGTGGACATTCTGGCATGATGGGTACATACAACAGAGCAAAAGCTTATTTTTATTGGCCTCACATGAAGGAAGATGTTTTCCAATTTGTTGCTTTTTGTGATGTTTGTCAATGCAATAAGAATGATCAGTCTTCACATGCAGGGTTATACAGCCTCTTCCAATTCTAGACAGAGCATGGCAGCACATATCTATAGATTTCATATAAGGCTTGCCAATGTGTTACAAGAAAACTGTTATCTTGGTTGTAGTTGACAGGTTAACCAAGTATAGCCACTTTATTGCTTTGAGTCATCCCTTCACTGTCATTTCTGTAGCTAAGGAGTTTATGCACCATATTTTCAAGATTCATGGACTTCCTAGCTCCATTGTATCTGACAGAGACAAGGTATTTATCAGCTCTTTATGGCAACATCTTTTTAAATCCATGGACACCAAGCTTACTCTCAGTACTTCTTACCATCCACAAACTGATGGACAAACTGAGAGAAAAAAATGCATGTTTAGAGCAGTACTTGAGGTGTATGACTGGAGATACACCTAAGCAGTAGTTAAATTGGTTGTCATTAGCTGAATGGTGGTTCAACAACAATTACCATACCAGCCTCAAAATGACCCCATTTCAGGCCCTCTATGGTTATACACCACCACACATGGCATTTCCAGTGTAGGATACTACCTCTGTTGCAGCTGTACATGACTATTTGCAGGAGAGAGATCACATGCTGCAGTTGCTCAAGGAAGATCTCACTAAGGCTCAACACAGAATGAAGCACTTTGCTCATCACAACTAGCATGAAATGGTTTGGTGTGAGGAAAACACATGCCTTTCATAGTTTTAGTATAAATCGATTTGGGTTGGTGAAACAGCCTCCAAGAATTCTTAGCAATCAAAGATTCATTTTATCGAGATCTTTTAACACATATCCCCCTGTTTCTTTACTAACATTAATTTTAGTCCATTTCTTCATATAGACTCCCTTAGATTCACTAGGCTCACTCGATTTACCCCACCAGAAGTCTCTAATTATGCTCATAGCTTTCTTAAAATTTTCGTAGGAAGGATGAGAGTAGACATGTTATAAACACGTAAAGTTTTAAGAACAGATTTAGCTAAAACTTACCTACCAGGAGGAGTAACAGACTTACTTTTCCAAACTTTTAGACGACCACTCATATTATCTAACAAATAATCAAAACAAGAAATTTTTGATTTATTCATGAATAGGGAGCCTCCTAGATATTTTTCATCTAGTTTAATTTTCTTCACCTTAAGAATATCAATTATGGATTTGCCAAAACTGTTACTAATGTTGGGTGTGGAAAAATCCAGATTTAAAAAAAATTGATCATTTGGCCCGATGAGTTACCATAATCTCAAGAAATTTTAGGAGGTTTGATCTCTGAGAGGTAGTGGATTTTGTGAAGATTAGGCAATCATCCGCAAAGAACGGATGAGTTACAGCCGGACAATATTTGTTTTTCTTAAACCCCGAGATTATCCCCTGTCTTTCAGCACTGGTAAGAGTTCTAGAAAAGGACTTCATACACAAAATAAAGAGGTACAGAGATAAAGGATCTCCCTGCCTCAGATTTCTAGTATGTTTGAATGGTTTACTAGGGAGACCATTAATGAGGATGGTCGAAGAACTAGTGCTAATACATTGGTGTGTCAGGTTACACCAAGCATCGCAAAATATCTTATTTTTTTAGGATATCAATCAAAAAATCCCACTCCACATGGTCAAAAGCCTTTGACATATCAATTTTTAGGCCAAGATAGTCGGTTTTAGATTTCTTCTCTTTCCTCGTGGCATGAATTATCTCATGAGCAACAAGGATGTTGTCTGAGATTAGTCGATTCTTAACAAAAGCCGACTGGTAAGGGAGATCAGCCTGTCTAAGAAAGGTTTCAACCTTTTAGCTAAGACTCTAAATATAATTTTATAGGAAATGTCACAGAGACTTATAGGTATATAGTTTCCTAGAGTGGTAGGATGCAAGACCTTAGGAATCAAAGATATAAAGGTTTGGTTCAGTTAAGTGAGCATGTGCCCACTACTAAAAAAGGCCTGGACAGTTTTGCTTACATCACATTGACAAGATCCTAATTATTTTGGAAAAAAACTGGCCAGGAAACCGTTTGGTGCCGTACTAGCATTAAGTGGCATGTTAAAAAAAGCCTCATATATTTCAACAACAGTAGGTTTAGCCATCAGCAACACATTGTCAATTTCAGAAATTTGCGAGGGGACTAGATTAACTATAACATTAATAATAGCATGTGAAGATGTGGTTAGTAAATTCTCAAAATGAATATTCAAGCAATTAGCAACATTATCTCTAACTTCTATACACACATTAGTACAGTCATTAACCCACCAATATGGTTACGTCTTTGTCTAATAACAACATTGCGGTGAAAATAATGGTTGTTTCTATCTCCTAAATCGTGTTTTCTCTGCCCTTTATTTTCAACATTTCTTCTTCATAATCAAACATTTTATGAATTTCCAATTTGGTGTTCAAAATACCAGAGTCATACAATCTAATTTTATGTTCATGATATTATCAAGTTTGTGAGTAAGCTCGGTAAGATTATTTTGAATGTTACTAAAGTCAAGTTTGTTTCATTGATTAACACCATGCTTAATAGTGGAGAGTTTGTTAATAAGAACAAAAGCATGGGAACCATGGAAGTGACCGTTCCAAGAAGAATATATTAGATCAATGCATTTATGTTATTCCTGAAACATGCTAAAATACTTGAAAGGCTTATGGCCCGAAAAGGATGGGACCTCGGTATTCAATAAAATGGGAGAATGTTCCAGTCCTGTATGTCTAAGATGTCTGACGCTACAACTAGGGAAAAGAGTGATCCATTGTCCGGTAGCTAAGCCTCTATCTAACCTTTCTTCGATGAGAGTGTTGTCTGTGTGGTGGTTAAATCAAGTAAAGGGGAAACCTATGCATCCCACATCCTTTATCCCCATATTATTGAATATGTTATTAAATTTCATAATATCAGTGTGATTTGTCGGATTATGTCCTCTTTTTTCATCCTGATGAAGGATAACATTAAGGTCTCTCAAGACTAACCACGAAGAATTCATACTATTTCCCATATGGTTCACTACATCCCAAGATTTTTCCTTCATATGATCCTTATAAGGACTCCCATACATGCAAGTCAGAATCCAAACCGATTTAGTTTTTTGATTCCAAATTTCACAATTGATTTTGTCATCATCCTGATAGAGCACTTTGAGTCTCGCAGATTTATCTTAGGCAACTGCAAGACCCCTAGCAGTGCCCATTGGGTTTTGGTAAACAATATTATAGATTAAGGATTTATGCAGAGTTTCTTCGACAAACAAATCATGACTTTTAGTTTCTGACAGGAAAATGGTGTTGGAATTACTACTAGTTATGAGCTTGCCTAGTTGTTGTCTAGTGTCTCTATTTTTAAGACCTTGGCAGTTCCATGAAAGAATTTTAGCAAACTGCCAAAAATAAAAAACCTCTGGGTATTGGAAAACCTGGAAATTAATGCTCATGCTGAATGAGGTCTTTAATTGCAACAATATAGTAGATGTAAATTAAGGGCACATGAAATTGCAGAGAAAATTGGGAGTAGAAAAGAAAAACTTGATTTGGCGCAATCTTTCTAGTGATCTTATTCAGCATGATACTAGGATGGATAATATAAATACTGTGGTTAAGGCTTACCTCAACCGAGCTTTGATTTTCAATATAAGAAAGGGTATAAATAAATTTACCATACAAAATTGGATAAAGATTATCGTAATGGGACGATTGAGTGAAGACCCCCTCTTTGATTTTGGTTACCTGATTTATAATCTGAGCTTTTTTCATACTCTGGATAGGTATTTTAAAGGTATTTACTGAGTATAGTTTCCTTATAGTATCCTCCTCTTTTGATGTTGATTTATGGTTCCTCCTCTTTTGAATATTTCCTCCAAACTATGGATTGTCCGGTAGTTTCCTCTTTTTTCATTTGTCGAAAATGACACATGTTTCACCTCTATTATGCTTGATCTCGCCATTTCCTGCTGCCTCATCCTCTTGCATCAGTCCATTACTTTTAACTATTGGATAAGTTGATGGTTTGCAGTTTTTTATGACTCCTGGTGTGTCTCTAGTATTTGGTATATTGTTGATAAGATTGGTTTTTATGGTTGTGATTAACGCATTTTTGCATAACACGACACCATTTAATCTCCATTTTCTTCCACCTCTCCGTATAATGCTATCATATCTTGTACAGATCCCCATTCTATTTCTGTTCTCAGCAGCAGTTGCGTACATATTACCCTTGCAGGACCAGTTTGTCGCAGTATTGGCCTTCAACACCAATTTAGAGCATCTTGGCATTTAACAAACAAATAAACTTCAATTGAAAATATTGGAAAAAAACTGGAAGAGAAAAAAGAAGGAATTAAAAGAGAAAGCATTGGAGGAAAGTGAGATGTTCAGCAAACAAACAACCAAACAAACTGAAAACAATTGAAAGAAAAAAAAACAGGCGACGGAGCTGAAAACAAAAGACAAAAAGAATCGGAGCAAAGGAATCACTGAAACAGAATCACGGAGTAAAGGAATCAATGAAACAGAATCACTAAACGGGAATCATCGAACAAGAATCACTGTAACTAGAATCCATAAGAACAAGAATCCAACAAAAGAATCACAGAAAAGCGGGAGATAGTTAAATTTTCCGTTCACTTTCGGATTAGAACTAACTGGAAAAGTAGGCTAACGGTCTTAAAAAGATAGCATAACAGATAGATTATAGAGCTTTAGATACTCTCTGAAGGCTACTTCATGTATCTTATTATCTTCCACAACGCGGTGGGATCGCGATTCACGAGCCATATGTAGCACATGCATTTTGTTCAACTCCCAAAATGCGGAAAATCCACTTTTGAATGATTGAGAAAGAAATTTTCATTTTTGATTGATTGATATTGACTATATAGTTCACTTTTATTTTCCAGTTTGGTGGTGTTTGTTAGTGTTGGCATGCCAGTGCCAGCTACAGATTTCACTAGGGTATTTGAATACGCTTTCAAAATAAACCAAGTTTCAAAATGGCTTTCAAAAATGAATCATACTTCATGGGATAGTGGAAATTTTCACTAGTTTAATATATATATATATTCTTTGATCCATAAAAAGTAAGTTTTTCATTTCATCCAAATAATTGCGATTTAGAGTTGTTGATAATATGAAAATTCCAATCATAAGCCTCAACAATCATCAATGATGGCTGGTTATAAATGAGATGTTCAATAAGTTTATTTATTTAGTTTACCAAATTTCAATCAATGAATATGCTTGCCTAAGAAAATAAGATGATGCATGAATTAATCTTTTAAAGGAGGATCATGGAGGTCAGGTGATATCTTTTGACAAAATTATAAATTGGGGTCAGGACAAAAGATTTTTTCCTGTTTACTTGCACGCCTGCACCTACTCAAAATTTCATTTATTGATCTCTTGAGATTTCAAGTTCAACAAACACGGTCAGAATTCTCAAGATGAAGAATGGTTAGTTTTAATACGGGTATTTGAATGCCAATATTTCCACTCCTAACCAGCCATTCTTGAATATGTTGTTTTCTCTGCTATGGAGCATAACTATCAAGAGTTTCAAAATGCAGTTGATTGCGAAGTATATATCGAGATACAGATTCAGCCTACTAAAATCTTAGAATGCCACTGAGATTTGAGAACCACTGACTCTACTCCATTACTCAAATTCTGTACCGCGACTCAATATTTGACGCTTTGCCTCAAAATTATCCTTTGACCTTAATTCTTGATAAATTTCCTGAAGTCTATGACGAAAATGTGTATATATTACGATTAAAAAATTTATCATTTTAAAAAAAAAGTTGTCTCATGTTCCATAACTTGTACATGTAAAGAAAATATATATGTAAAGACATTTAACACATGTAAAGAAAACAAAAATATCACAGATAAAATATCAAAACTTATAAATAGTAAAATATTTCATTAATAAGTTAATCAGGTCATCATTAAAAATCTCTTTGAAAAACATAAATAAGTTCTTACACTAATTATAAACAAAACGTCACTAGCAGTGCTCTCCTCAGTCATTAATTACTAATCTGGTCGAGGATTTTTTATTAGAACTTGGAAATAACGTGTCCCGAATCTTTTCTATGGTGCTCATTCGTTCTTGAAATTATGAATGCCCCTTGATCTGCGCATTTGGGTTTCATCATGTCCAAGAGATCAAATTATATTGTTGATACTTTTGTATAACCTTTTCCAACCATCAACACTCCTTCGAACTTCAACAATAATTCAGTTCTCTTTTTAATACCGATATAGTAATCTATTTGACTTTAATTTTCTCCAATATCCTATAGATATTTTTTCTACCGATGAATTTTAGTTTTGAAATTCTAATATTTTTCATTTCTTCATAAATTCATGGCTTTTGGAATATTATTATAATTTTTAATTGTGTAAACTAAACATTTATTTAATGTTTCAAGTTAGTATAGAGAAAACTAAAGTTTTCCAAAGTTGTTTCATATAGTGTGAACAAGAAAAGTAGGGAGAAAACTAAAGTGTCTAGAAATTAGATTACTTAAGGAGATAGTTTGTGTATACTATAAGTCAAGTATACTTATAGTCTATGTACTATATGAAAAACCGGGGGTCTAACAACACCACCCAATATTTCTCTTAACAATCTTTATGGACAAACTCGAATATACTTTTAAGAGAATCAACAAGACTCAATCAATTAAAAGTACATCAACGAATTTATATCTCTCTCTTGATTTGATTTACTCAAGCAAGACTGCAAGTTCTAATCAAATACAAGGAATAACTTGGATGGTACCAAAGACCAATATCCAAGGATCAATCAATATCAATCAACAAACAAAGGTCGGAATTGATTGATTCAAACGCACAACCTGTATTATTTCAATTATATAAAAAAATATAATGCAGAAATAGAAATAACACAGACACCAGAATTTTGTTAACGAGGAAACCGAAAATGCAGAAAAACCCCGGGACCTAGTTCAGATTGAACACACACTATATTAAGCCGCTACAGACACTAGCCTACTCCAAGCTAACTTCGGACTGGACTGTAGTTGAACCCCAATCAATCTCCCACTGATCCAAGGTACAGTTATGCTCCTACGCCTCTGATCCCAGCAGGATACTGCACACTTGATTCCCTTAGCTGATCTCACCCACAACTAAGAGTTGCTACGATCCAAAATCGTAGGCTTTGACAATAAACAAACCTGTCTCACACAGACAAGTCTATCAAAGGATCAATCTGTCTCCCACAGATAAACCCTAAAGGTTTTGTTCCGTCTTTTGATAATAATCAAGGTGAACAGGAACCAATTGATAATCCGGTCTTATATTCCCGAAGAACATCCTAGATTAATCAATCACCTCACAACAATCTTAATCGTATGGTAGCGAAACAAGATGTTGCGGAATCACAAACGATGAGACGAAGTGTTTGTGATTACTTTTTATATCTTGCCTATCGTAGATATCAATCTCAAGCCAATCAACCTGATTGTACTCGTACGATAGAAGATGCAAGATCAGATCACACAACTACGATAAAAGTAGTATCGGTCTGGGTTCACAATCCCAATGAAGTCTTTAAGTCGTTTAACCCGGTTTGAGAAAATAAAACCAGAGGTTAAATGAGAATTGACTCTAGCACACAAACTAATATCACAAGTAAGGTGTGGGGATTAGTTTTTCACAATACTAGATGTCTCCTTTATATAGTCTTTCAAATCAGGGTTTGCAATCAATGTTAGCTTAGTAACAAAGCATTCAATATTCACCGTTAGATGAAAACCTGATTTAGATTCAAGCTAATATTTCTCAATCTTTAGATCGAAAACTTAGCTTGTTACACACACTTGACAATGCACGCTTCTAGGTTTGTTAACCGTACCCAAACGTATGCACTTGTTGGTTCAATAATAGTTAACCAAAAGGTTAGCCATATGAGCATCTCATATCAACCATGTTCTTCTTCACCATAACTAGTTCAAAATGACTCGAATTAACTAGTTAGAGAGTTGTTCAATTGCAAGTAAATCTTATGTACTACACAAGACACAGTTGAAGCAAAGATGATTTGATTCACTCGAATCAGTTCATGAACTTTATAGCCACGGTTTGCATACTGCATTCCTTAGTCTTTATAAGTTTAAGTTCATAAATCACCTTCAGATATATAACCTTTCTCAAGTTCGCAGACTAGGTTCGCGGACTTAAGCAACCGGGCAGAGTTTACAAACTCCAACAAAAATTCTCGGCAAGAGACCTTTCGTCGGTTCGCAGACTAGTCTAGTTTGTCAACTCCAGCAGAATTTCTCGGGATGAGAAGTTCGGGAGTTTGCGGACTGAGTTCGTGGACTTGGCTTACTCCATTCTCCGGTTTCTCTTGATCAAAAAAGTTCGCAAACTTTGGTTCAAGGAATAGGACTTATACATAAATGTGTTTCCACAACAATTTTTATGTCCACCATTGGTTATGTAATCTAAACTCTCATTTCAATCATTGAAACATTCTTAGAGGACGTTATATAGTTGTTACACCATTTCTCGTCAAAGCAATTTTCAAAGTGATTGAAACATATCATGACTTTCGTCACTAGGTAAAGATAAACTTGATCGAAGCAAAACGCTTACCAACACATATTTCGAGCTATAGATAGGCGAGGTATACTCGGCTCAAAATACCAAATGTGTATAATCCAAGTCTATATATATAGCATACGACTTCTTGTCTTAAAGAGTAGTAGATAGAGTAGATAGACTTTTGAGTGATAGATAAGTTCAAGTCTTCACATACCTTTTTGTCGAGAAGTTCCATCGGTTCCTTGAGTAGTTCTTCTTCTTGTATGATGAATCTCCATGAAGTCCTTAAGCTGAACTACACTTTCTACCCTAGTCCGAGACCTAGATATAATAGACTGGAAATCAAGACTTATAGTTTGATCACTAACATTGACAAACATGCTTGACATAGCAACGCACGCGAGGTTCACCGTGCAATGCTCTAACAATCTCCCCCTTTGTCAATTTTAATGACAAAACTATCAATACATATGGAATACAAAAAAGATAAAGAAACTTTAGTAACTCCTATTCCACATGTCTAATCTTCAACATTCCTCGAAATCTTCGTCACATCCAAGTACTCCAATGATACCAAAGGTTGTAAGTTTAGTATCACCATTGTTGAATATCCGTAGCTATAATAATGAAAAAGCATCGGTCTCGATCATTGTTATACAGTGTCATAGTATTATTACACATCGTCAAAGTTCAATTGTATCATAACTTCAACAATAATACTATGGTGATATATACCACTCCCCCTTAGTCAATACTCCATCTCACATGGAAACCACTCCCCCTTACATAATGATCCGAAAACCATATGTATTTGTGGTATGAACTACATATTAATTCTCCCTTTTTTGTCAATAAAATTGGCAAAGGTACAAGAACGGGATCATAATGAAATTTCCGAAAGAGACGTTTTATAGACTAAAAGAAGAATACATACCAACTAATTTAGATGCAATCATAAAGCCGAATCTAAATGCATTCATCAAGGAGTTTAAAGATGCAAGATAACCCCTCTAATATTCCACAACCGCACTCCCCTCAAGATATTACCATTAAGCACAAGTTCAAAAGAACTCTCCCCCATTTGATGTCATTCCCGAAAGAACAACAAGAGCGACCTTAATTTCAAAAGAAAAGAAGGATTTTATTGGACACCAAAAACCATGAGAATGATTTTCTATATCCAAGAAACTCAATCAAATTAATCACAACTAAACCCATGATTAATTTAATCAGAATACGCAATCAAATTAAAACACACGAGGTCACCAATTCAATTGATTGTGCTCAACATAAGATAACTTATGGAGACACAAAAATACTCAACTAGACTAATTATAAGAGAACCCATAATTAATCTAATCGGAATACATAACCAAACTAATCACAAAAGTAATCAATTTAATTGTCATTTGTTTTGCTCTACATAAGAAAACTTACGGAGCAATAACTAAATAACCAAACAAGATGATTAATTAGTTCAATATGCTCGACATAACATATCTCACGGAACACCAACTAAGCCAATAAATCAACTTTGTTGTATAGTGCTGAACATAAGATGCGTTACGGAGCCTCACAGTAATACATAAAAATATGGATCAGGGATGATCAATACTGCGGAATGCACAAGGATTCATTCTATCTTCAATTACTATTTGCATAGCGATACTGATAGAATTAATCCTTGAAAACAAAAGATTTTAACCTATCTTCCATCAAATATTTGACAATATAGGCTTAAATTTTGTATTTGTCAAAAGTCTATTCATTCCTTTAGCAGTACGTGAATACCGATCCCAACGACTTTACTTTTAACAATATATGGGACCTTCAAGTTCACAGACGCAAACATACATATCTCATAACAAATTGCAATATATCAAATCACAAGGATTAATACTGCAAAAACATCATCCTCCAAATATTTTTTAGAATTTAATACCAATAAACCTAAAAAAGAACAAGAAGATGAAAAATAATAGCTATGTGTACTCACAATCATTGCTATTCCGGTACTAGTTAGTCTTCCAACTAAACCAAAAAGAAGACATACTAGGCAACAATATCTTTGAGAAATTCCTTATCATTCCCGAACTCCTTGTCGTCAACAACCATTGGAATATAAGGTTCATGGAGGAAGGAGTCAATACCAACGAACCGTCTTGGTTGATGATGTCGAACCAGGGCCTTCTGAATTTCCAAAGATCTTAAAACGCAAGCCTTTTATTTCACTAATCTCCTTTCTTACTTCCTTCAACTCATCAAGAACATCGGAAAACTTCTGAGAGTTAGAAGGGACAGCCCTTGGCTTTCTTGTATTCCTCCTCTTTCTTTTCAAGGAAGGATTTATTGGAGATTTTTCTTTTTCCTTGATTGATGGCTTAACAATCATATTGACATCTTTTCCATACAAAGACATGATGCTCAAAGAACAATTATAAACAATTGGTTTTTGTGAGTGGAATTCACAATCTCATCAAGTAGTCTTAAGATATAAAAGATATCAGAGAGGAAAAAGGAATGTAGGGTTCGCAACCTTTAAACAGGTTTGTGGACGCCCAACTCTAAACCCTATGAAAAGTAGAATTGTCGACAATAACCCTTTACTTTATTTGATAGACAAACTAAAAGAAAAACTTTTTCCTAAATCCTGAGCGCTATACAATCTTATCTCTTTTGATCAGGCACATGAGACAAGATTTACCAAACAACACAATTAATTTGCGTTGTGGTGAACAACAATTTGTCCACCATTTTCCTCTAGAGAGGAATTCTCATACTTCTGCCTATCAAAGCGATTTGACCATACCTTCTTCTCTAATGTTCTTATTTTGTCTTTGGAAACCAACTTCTTAGACGAAGATAAAATCCTACATACCTCAGCAGTCTTCTGAGCAAGTTTAAGCTTTCTTTCCAATCGATTTTCTCTTCGTTGAATTTTGTTGTCGTGCCTCACTTGATGTTTGTACTTGTAACATCTTTATAGTTCATGACCTTTCTGAGAAAAAAACGAGCACGTCAAACTTGGATAGTATTCAGGCATCTGTGGTGTGAACGTAGCTAAACACATAGTAGATCATGAAATGTTACAACCAGAGTTTCCAAAGGATGGGTCAATTGATTCTTCCAGCTTGATTGGATTCTCTTCTTCAGCGAAACCATCAAGGTTGATATATGTATTGCTACAATTATCAAAATCAATGTTTTCACATAGAAGATCGACACTTGATTTCCTGTCTTCCTCAGAGTCATAGATCTCAGACATCCCATCAAGTGTTATAGCAAGACCTTTGTTCCCAGTGTATTTTCTACGATTTGGGAACTCGTTTTCAAAATGACCAAAGCCTTTACACTTAAAGCACTATGGCATATCCTCGTCATCAGCCTCGTCAGCATCCCTGTTTTTAGGAGGAATGCGATTGTGGGGTTTATCTGATGACCTAGGTTTGTCTCTTGAAAACCGTTTACTTCTCTTCAATAGAATATCCCTAAACTGTCTTGTGATCAAGGAGACTAATTTGTCAAGATCTTCATCCGAAAAATCATCCTCAGACCGATCATCCTCAGAGACATAAATACTTTTACCTTTATCAAGTAATTTAGTGTTCTTCTGTGCTTTAAAGTCAACATCCTTTCTAATTTTGGATGTTTGCTCATGATCAAAGATCTATAGATTTCCAGCTAATATATTTCTGGAAAGATTATCAAGGTTATTTACATCAACGATGGCATGCTTCTTAGACTCGTATCTAGATGGCAGCGATCTGAGAATTTTCATCACAATGTCCTTTTCAGGAATAGTCTTACCCAATGCAAAAGATGCATTAACAATTTCAGACACTCTGTGATAAAACTCATCAAACGTATCTTCATCTGCCATATGAAGGTTCTCCCAATCGGAATTAAGATTTTGAAATATAGCTTCCTTTTCACTTGAGTTACCTTCAAATTCGGTTTCTAAGATATCCCAAGCATCTTTGAACCTAGTGCAATCTGACACATGGTGCTGAAGATTTGGAGTAATGGCATGTATGATTTCATTCAAACCGTCGGAATTTTGCTTTGCAGCAAGTATCTCGGCAGGACTGTATCCACCAATATTCTTGGGAATGTTTACATCTCCATCTGCCACAACGGGAGCATCATAGCCATTAACAACATATACCCATGATTGAAAATCATGTGCTTGTAAAAAAGCTTGCATAGAAATTTTCCACCATAAGTAATTAGAGCCATCGAAGACTGGTGGTACGTTAATAGAGATAGCACATCTGTCCATAAAGTCGGATCACTACAAACACAGACTTGTAAGGTCTTGAACGTGTTTGCCTGCTCGGATATCAATTGAAAAAGCGGGGTTCTAACAAAACCACCCAATATTTCTCTTAGCAATCTGTATGGACAAACTCGAATATACTTTTAAGAGAATCAACAAGACTCAATCAATTAAAAGTACATCAACGAGTTTATATCTCTCTCTTGATTTGATTTACTCAAGCAAGATTGCGAGTTCTAATCAAATACAAGGAATAACTTGGATGGTACTAAAGACCAATATCCAAGGATCAATCAATATCAATCAACAACCAAAGGTCGGATTTCCAATTGATTGATTCAAATGCACAACCTGTATTATTTCAATTATATAAACAAATATAATGCGGAATAGAAATAACACAGACACCAGAGTTTTGTAAACGAGGAACCACAAATGCAGAAAAACCCCGGGACCTAGTCCAGATTGAACACACACTGTATTAAGACACTACAGACACTAGCCTACTCCAAGATAACTTCGTACTGGACTGTAGTTGAACCCCATTCAATCTCCCACTGATCCAAGGTACAGTTATGCTCCTATGCCTCTGATCCCAGTAGGATACTGCGCACTTGATTCCCTTAGCTGATCTCACCCACAACTAAGAGTTTCTACGATCCAAAATCGCAGGCTTTGACAATAAACAAATTTGTCTCACACAGACAAGTCTATCAAAGGATCAATCTGTCTCCCACAGATAAACCCTAAAGGTTTTGTTCTGTATTTTGATAATAATAAAGGTGAACAGGAACCAATTGATAATCCGGTCTTATATTCCCGAAGAACAGCCTAGATTAATCAAACACCTCACAACAATCTTAATCGTATGGTAGAGAAACATGATGTTGTGGAATCACAAACGATGAGACTAAGTGTTTGTGATTACTTTTTATATCTTGCCTGTCGGAGATATCAATCTCAAGCCAATTAATCTGATTGTACTCATACGATAGAAGATGCAAGATCAGATCAACAACTACGATAAAAGTAGTATCGGTCTGGGTTCACAATCCCAATGAAGTGTTTAAGTCGTTTAACCCGGTTTGAGAAAAGAAAACCAGAGGTTAAAGGAGAATCGAATCTAGCACGCAGACTAGTATCACACGTAAGGTGTGGGGATTAGTTTTGCACAATATTAGATGTCTCCTTTATATAGTCTTTCAAATCAGGGTTTGCAATCATGTTAGCTTAGTAACAAAGCATTTAATATTCACCGTTAGATGAAAACCTGATTTAGATTCAAATTAATATTTCTCAATCGTTAGTTCGAAAACTTAGCTTGTTACACACACTTGACAATGCACGCTTCTAGGTTTGTTAACCGTACCCAAACGTATGCACTTGTTGGTTCAATAATAGTTAACCAAAAGGTTAGCCATATGAGTATCTCATATCAACCATGTTTTTCTTCACCATAACTAGTTCAAATGACTCAAATGAACTAGTTATAGAGTTGTTCAATTGCAAGAAAATCTTACGTACTACACAAGACACAATTGAAACAAAGATGATTTGATTCACTCGAATTGGTTCATGAACTTTATAGACACGGTTTGCATACTGCATTCCTTAGTCTTTATAAGTTTTAGTTCAGAAATCATCTTCATATATATAACCTTTCTCAATTTCGCAGACTAGATTCGCAGACTTAAGCAACCGGTCAAAGTTTACAAACTCCAGCGGAAAATCTCGGCAAGAGACCTTCCGCCTGTTCGCGGACTAGTCTAGTTTGTCAACTCCAGCATAATTTCTCGGGATGAGAAATTCGGAAGTTCCCGGACTGAGTTTGGATTACGCCATTCTCCGGTTTCTCTTGATCAACAAAGTTCGCAAGATTTGGTTCAAGGAATAGGACTTATACATAAATGTGTTTCCACAATAATGTTTATTTCCACCATTGGTTTTGTAATATAAACTCTCATTTCAATCATTGAAACATTCTTAGAGGACGTTATATAGTTGTTAAACCATTTCTCGTCAAAGCAATTTTCAAAGTGATTGAAACATATCATGACTTTCGTCACTAGGTAAAGATAAACTTGATCGAAGCGAAACGCTTACCAACACATATCTCGAGATATAGATAGGCTAGGTATACTCGGCTCGAAATACCAAATGTGTATACTCCAAGTCTATATATATATAGCATACAACTTCTTGTCTCAAAGAGTAGGAGATAGAGTACATAGACTTTTGAGTGATAGATAAGTTCAAGTCTTCACATACCTTTTTGTCGAGAAGTTCCACCGGTTCCTTGAGTAGTTCTTCTTCTTGTATGATGAATCTTCATGAAGTCCTTGAGCTCAACTACACTTTCTATCCTAGTCCGAGACTTAGCTATAATAGACTAGAAATCAAGACTTATAGTTTTGATCACTAACATTGACAAACATGCTTGAGATAGCAACGCATGCGAGGTTGAACGAGCAATGCTCTAACATTATACTTGCAGTTCAAGTTGTTGTAGCCTTCCATCAAAGAAGCAGAAGCAAAGCAGTAGCTATTGTTGTGCAGATAGTCACCCTTACAGACATTAGGGTCGTTTGATTTTGCATTATTTGCTGATGTGTCTAGATGCCTCCACAACTAACTTGATTTTCTTTTAGTATATGATTTTCAATTTAGTCATGATCCTCTTATCTATATATCCCCATCAAGATCTAAGAACCTGGTATATACAAGTGTTTCACACTTTCAATGAACAACAATAGGATAATGTACCAACAAGGAATAATTTTGTTTTTGCTTTCAAGTCATGTAATATAAAAATAAAATGGTAAATATGTGAAGCATTTTGTGTCATAGAATTTAAAATAATATATGATTGGAGTCTTTAATTTAGCTTTAGCATAACAACTTCCCAGAAATGGAATGCAATGTAATATTGTGACCCTTTCTGAAACATTTTATAAATTTTGACTTAATTATGGATAACAAACAGTATTCTGCTCGACAATCAAAAGTAAAAGTGTTTATGCAAAAGTGAAAGTGGTTTTCAAAAAGCATAAACAAAAAAATACTTCATCCGTTTCAAAAAGACTGTCCGCTTTAACTTTGTCAAAATTTTAAGGAGATCATAATATTTTACACGACTATCCTTGGTTACTTACCTATTTTATTTTAATAAAAATGCTACCAATAAAAACTTCCTAATATTGTTAGGGGGATTGTAAATAGGAAACAAACAAGAAAAACTAAAGGATATCGAATTCATGAAAACAATATCAATAAAATAAAACAAAGAAATTTAGAAAAAAAAATTGTAAACTTATAGAGTGTACACTGTTTAAGGAATTTAATTTTTGGAGCCAAATATATATTCTCTTAAAAGGAATGAAGTATAAATTTATTTCCTTGATTATATAATATAAATTTCTTCATTAAATTGGGGTCCCCTTGAAAATAAATTATGAATGTACAAAATTTAAGGGTATATCAGAGAGTTTATTGGGAACATATGACTATAAACAGAAGCTGGACACAATTTTGAAACTGGCGAAAATGGAATAGAGGAAAATCTTTATGAAATAGATGGAGTAATTTTTCAGATATCATTGATAATTGTAGAGGCTTATGATTGGAATTTTCATATTGTCAATAATTCTGAATCGCAACTATTTGGAGGAAATGAATGACTCACTTTTCGTGGAACAAAGATAGTATATATTAAACTAGTAAAAGTTTTCACTAGTCATTCAGTAAAGAGATGTTTTCGGTTTTCGAATTAAAAACTTAGGTGATGTAAAGGAGATGTAACATATAGTACTAAAGAAAAACGAAAAATGTCTCTTCTTCCAAATACCAAAAAATTTCCATCAAAAAAAAAGAAAAGAAAAAAAAAAAGCCACAAAATAAGTACAAATGCAATTGTACAATTTATCCAGAGCCATTTACAATTTTATCCAGAGTCATTTATTATCTACAGTATCCTGAATAAGTAAACATGCTTATGACCTGATGACAATAAAATTTCGAACTAGAAAGTAGCTCGACATTTCTCTCATAATGTTTTGATTGGATCGACTGCTCATGCATGCAACACCAATAATAAAGAATCAAGTTCGCAACGTGAAGCTCCACTGAGTTCTAATAATGAGTAAATAAATATAACTTGAATCTAAGAAATACACTCAAGATATACCTTTACAAGTTCCTAAAAGCCGGGCTATTTTATCCAACATTGCTTGACTTCTATTTCAGTTCAGTCGAATGAGGAGGAGTTTACTACGGTCGGTTCTTGAAAATTTTATCTGACAATGGTTAGAACAACTTGTGAAATTGAATCCAATAGGGTTTGAAAGGGAACGCATAGAAATCAGGTTCCATTTCTTCCATTTTATGTTTGTAATATCTCGATTGTCGGATGGTGGTAATGTAACACATGATGTTCTATTCCTTGCTTCACAGAAGAAAAAAAAATCTCTTCCCGGGATTTTCAGAGAGGGGAGTAGAAATATACTTGAGTTTTTGATTGACTGATGTTGACTACATAGTCCAACAAAACTTTCATAGTGTTTCACGGTGAAACAAGTTCCAAAGGCAACGGGTAAGAAAGAGATGGAGACCACTTTTTATCTTCTCGTTTTGTGGTAGTTGTGGTGTTAGCATGTTGGTGCCAGCTACAGATTTATTAGGATTTGGGATATTTTTTAAAAGTAACGGGAGCTTACTCGATAAGTATTTTTATGGATTTTCAAAAATCTTACATATTTTACAAGATTTTCATCAAGGTAGGAATGCAAAGTCTTTGAATTTACAAGTTTACAGCGAGTAACACAAACTTTAGAAGACATTTTTACAATCTATAACCAGTAACATAAACTTTAAAAAATATTTTAAAAATAGACAACGAAATAACAAAGATACCCTGGAAACTTATTAAACTCTTTAGAAATCAATAAAAGTATTTATTGAGAAAATCCACATAAGTCGAAAAGTTAGAGAAGTTAAATTTATCTATTTGGATACCACTTCAGAAATTGTTTTTTGACTTCTAGAAGTAAAAAAGTCGGAAGTTAAAATATACAATTTCATAATGACTTCTAAAGAAAAAAGAATTATTAACTTTCTGCGAAGAAAATATATTTTATGTCTGACTTCTACTTCTAGTACCCAAACAGGTCAGAATGTCTGAGGTAAAAAAAAACTATTTTTATCATTTTTTTTTTTTTTGATTTCTAAAAACTATAGTCGCTTTTGCAGAACTCCTAATCATCGAATAGAACATTGTTTGTATTCTATGATCAAGTGGAAATATAAAGAATGTTCTAAAAAAGTGAAAGTATCATATAGAAATGAAAAATAGGCACATTATTGCATTGCATTTCTGGGAAGATGTTATGCTAAAACTAAATTAAATATTCCAATCATATGTTATGTATTTTAATCCTATAACACGAAATACTTCGCACATGTATCATTTTTCTTATTTCAATGAAATCAAAATAAAAACAAAATTATTCCTTGTTGGTACATTATTTTGTTTCTGTTCGTTGCATTGCGAAACACCAGTCTTTATATTATTAACATGGATACATAGATAAGAGAACCATGAGTAAATTGAAAATCATATGCTGAAAAAAATCAAGTTAGTTGTTCAGCAGCTATAGACATAAGCAGATAATGTAAAATCAAACGACAGAAATGTCTCGATGGGTGACTATCTTCACAACACTAGTTGTTGCTTTGCTTCTACTTCTCCGATGGAAGGCCACTACATCATCCAGGCATAGCGGATTACCTCATGGACCTAAAGGTTGCCTGTTGGTGGGTAACATCTTCGAACTTGGAACCTTACCACATGTAAATCTGGTGAAAATGTCCTGCAAGTATGGACCATTGGTTTGGATTAGATTGGGTGCAGTCAACACTCTAATTATATCTTCGGCTGAAGAAGCCGCATAATTGTCAAAAACCATGTTTACACTTTTTGCAATCATCATTTAATCCAAGTATTTATTTCGAATGAAGCTATCAGTTCCATTGTCGCAGTCTCTGACTATGGCCCATTCTGGAGGGTCGTGAGGTTCTTTTATGCGACTGAAATCTTCTCCTAAAAACGTATCCAAGATATTGTCGATGTACGTAGGAGATGTATTGATAAAATGATTAACTGGATAACAAACAAAGCCAATAGTAATAGCATTGAGTTGGTACCATTTGTATTGGCTATATC
Organism: Papaver somniferum; assembly: GCF_003573695.1. Taxonomy (NCBI): domain Eukaryota; kingdom Viridiplantae; phylum Streptophyta; class Magnoliopsida; order Ranunculales; family Papaveraceae; genus Papaver; species Papaver somniferum. The sequence continues at coordinate 86,980,082 of NC_039359.1, forward strand.
GTTTAACTTAATCGGAAACCTCGTTCTCACTAGAGATCTTGTGGATCCTAAATCCACAAAAGGAAATGAGTTCATTCTGGAGAAATCCTAATATCTACATTGTGAAGAGATGATAAAAGGATTTGTTGTATTGATTGAAAGATTCATCTCACAACCGAGTTCTTACAGAGTTTATATACCCAGACTCGGACAACTCTCACGTGTGACGCACACGCTTTACATAACAGGACACCTATCACACACTCACACACTCTATTACTCCACCTCAGTCTCAAGGTGTCTTGAAAATAAGCCTTGAGAGTATACATAACAGGACTTGTCACACACTCACTCACTCTACAAGTAAAAACAGTTAATGCGGAGCTTGAATGAAAGTAGAAGCAGCAGAAGAGTATTAGAAGATGCAAATCAAACTGCAACTATCTAAATCTCCAATTCTATCTTCATATGAATAACATAAGAATAAGTAATATCGGACCTGTTATCAGGATTGATTTCAAGAGATTTTTTCAAATCCAACTCAGTCAGATCCAAATCTATTGTTTCCATGTAAGCTTGAGCTCTCCGAAAAAGTGCTTATATTATTAGGTTCTAGCTTCAGTACTTGTATTCAATTAATAACCATCCGAGAATACTGATTCTGTTGCATATGACTAAAACACAGTTTTGTTTTGAAAATATATAACTAAAAACTTCATATCTACTTCATGTCAAGTGTTTTCAGTTGTATAATATGTGATCCTAGAGCATGCATATAACTATATATCAGCATAAGGTATTAAGCATGTTCACATAAAAATTGATTACAGCTAATAAGCAATTGCAAAGCATGATTATAGGCTGATATTCTAACACTTTGATCTTATGATAGCTTTCTAGTTCATTGGTTCTATGGATTTATTCCATGTTCTTTCCTTTTAAGTAAATAAGACTTTGTTCTTGCTTTAAAGTTTTGCATATACGTAATTCTCCCCATGTTTTTTCTCATGAATCTATTCTCTTTCTTTTTAATGGATCACTAAATTCCTTTTGCAGGGTCTCTCGTTTTCATCATGAATAACATCCAGTATTGGACCTCTAGGTCTTTCTTCTGCTAACTATATTTTTACAGTCAGTTAAAGTATTATCGGCTTCGCCAACAATGTTGCAATTCATCAGTCTCAATATGGTCTTCAACAGTATGTAGTCTTAGTCAGTTCAACTCGGCTTGGCCGATTCATCCTAGTCAAAACAAAATTTTGAATTTTCTAAACTTCCTACAATCATGGAGCGGAAAAAATTCACTCAAACTAGATGTCCTCCGGTTTTATCTCAGTTGACCATGCAGTCATTTAAGGGGAGATATTCTTCTGCGAGCATTTCTGTTATTTCCTTCAAAGTCATTGATTATCGCAGGATATGCAATTATGATTAATTATATTCAATCATTTATCTATATAGGAGACATGCCAGTAGAGTTGAAACCATATTCTCATTTTTCAAAGTTTATTTTTCTATTTTATAGAGTAATGACGTCTTTTTCCGACAACCAAATTACATCCATCACTAGTAAGATGCAGAACACTACTATTCGTGATCTCTGTGCAATACAAATGAGAAGAGCTTTAGGGTCCAAGAAAATTATAATTTCTGAAGTATCAAATGAATGGAAAAATACCTTGATTAGGAAACTTTTCTCAAAAGATCCTAAAGATACTGAGGATGTGAGTAAAGCAACCACCTATTTATGGAAAAGATATAAAATAAAAGAAGTTCGTGCTCTTGATAAAAATATCTTCTTATTCAAGTTTTATTCAGATGAAACTATGGGAGTTGTTCTCAAGAAAGGACCCTAGAATGTTCATAAATGTCACCTTAATCTTTAAATTTATGATCCTTCTATCCAAGATCAGAAGTTTACTCATCAGGAATGGTATGTTCAATTCTTGTTAGAACATCATTCTCCTTCTGTTGTTAATGATACAGTTAATGAACTTGGTGAAAATATCTGGATTGACCCAGAAAATTGTATACCAGGAGCTGGAAGCATGATTACTGCCAGAGTGAAGACTGACTTATCAAAACCTCTTTATAGAGGAGGTTGGTGGAATACTACTGCAGGAGGAGTGGCATGGGTACGATATCACTGGGAAAGACAATCTCATAACTTATGTAAGGATTGTTTCACAATTGATCACAATGATGAAGAGTGTAAGAATGTAGCTGATGATTTAAAATTAAGGCGTTACACAAGTGAGGAATACATCTCTTATATTCATGAATTAGCCAAAGCCTATGGTGTGGAGATATATTGGTGAAAAAAATCTGTGAAAAAGCCAGGATCAGTTAATTAATGGTGCTTCTGAAGAGCAAGATGAAGGCAGAAAGCGTAAAAAATCCGGAAACAATGAGCCAAAGGATGTTTTGTCAGAAAATGGTGAACTAATTGAAAACATACAGAACCAAGATGTTAATATTTACATCAATGATGAGAATGCTGGAAAAAGATCATCTACTATTGGAACTGATGATATGGAGCATGATTTGATTGAGGAAGGAGAACTGGCTGAGAAGGAGTATTTTCATGTCATTGACGAGGCCTCTGCTGCTACGATATTTCTTTCTATCTACTCTAATATCATCTCATCTTCTGACACGCAGTTTTACTCTTTAAGTTATTTCAATTCATCTTTCTATCTTTATATTTTTGTTGTCACAATTTTATCAGCATGAAGGTTTTAAGTTGGAACTGTCATGGCTTTCTAGGTAAAGATACTAGAGATCATCTGCAGCATCTTAATAAATTATATTCTTCAGATATAGTTTTTCTATCAGAAACCAAAATCAATGATGATAGGATCCTTAAATTATCTAGTTTTTTAGGTTTTCCAAATAAAATTCATGTTCCTTCTATAGGCTTAGCTGGTGGCCTTCTGCTACTCTCGAAAGATGGCTTCTCTTTTGATATAGTTGGTTCAACAGATAAAATGATTCATGATATTGTCTCCAATGATCCGAGTAAAGAAGAATGGTTCCTCTCCTGTGTTTATGGTACTTCCTATAAAAATGAACAACCAGAGCAATGGTCTTATATTTTAGATCGTAGAAAATCTGTGAAGATCCCTTGGGTTATTATAAGAGACCTTAACATTACTATTGACCCTCAAGATAGGAATACTCAGTATACTAATTCGACACCACAAGAGGTCCTAGATGCCATCAAAAATGCAGGCTTAACTGATCTTAGATTTAGTGGAAATCTCTTCACTTGGTCTAGTAACAAACATGGAACTGGAAAATATAAATCTCGAATTGATAGAGCTTTAATTAATAATGAATGGACTTTATTTTTTCCTAATGCTTTACTCACCCATTTGGCTCAAAGAGGCTCAGACAAATTTTCCTATATTACTAGACTTGTATACACCAAATAGAGGATCAGGTAAAAATTGGAAATTTCGGGAGCATTAGCTGCAAAATAAACAATGTCATGAAGAAATTAAAATGCATGGTATTCTTGTTTTAAAGGTTCTAATGTTTTTGTTCTTTCTAATAAGTTATCTAACATTAGATATATTTTGTCTAAGTGGAGTAAAGCCACTTTTGGAGATATCATTAATATTCAGTCTAATGTTACTCAATTACAAGCAATAGATAAGGATGGTAGTAATACTAATGATGTCATCAGTCTTGAGAAAGATATCAGTTCCCTTGATCACATTCTTGCAAGTTTAAATAGACAAAAGGCCAGAGATCACTACTTCAATGATATGGATAAAAACTCCAAGTACTTCCACATCGGAGCCAATAAAAGAAGATCTCGCAATAAGATTGATGCTCTACTCTCTCCAGATGGTACATGGTGCTCAGATAAAGCTTCTCTAGAAGATCGTCTTAGCAGTCACTTCAAAAAGATTATGACTACATCATCTCTTGTCGACAGTTATCACTTATTGTAAAATGTTCCTCTTCTCATTAATGATGCAGATAAGCATGAGCTAGAAGCGATTCCTGCTGACCAAGAAATCCACAATGCTCTAATGACTATGGAGCCGTGGACAAGTCTATGCTGAATGAATTTCCACCCGGTTTTTATCAAACACAATGGCCAACAATAAAAGATGATGTTTGCAACATGATAAAGGCCTTCTTTCATTTAGGTTTTCTTCTAAAGCAGTTTAATAAAACCAGAATTGCTCTTATACCTAAGGTGCAATCTCCAAGTAGACCTGAAGACTTCAGGAAGATTGCATTATGTAACACAGTTTACAAGATTATATCAAAAATAATCTCTCTAAGGATGAAAAACATATTACTAAAATCATCTCTCTTATGCAAGCTGCCTGCGTTCCAGGGAGATTAATTTCAGAGAATGTTTTTTTAGTTCAAGAGATTGTACAAGCTATGAAGAGAAAAGAAAGTCGTTGTGGTCACTTAGCTCTCAGGATGGACATGTCGAAAGCCTTCGACAGACTCAAGTGGGGTTTTTTAATTGATGTTCTTAATAAGTTTGGTTTTGGAGATAAGTTTTGTCAGCTTATCCATCAATGTATTAGCACAATACAGATTGATGTTCTTCTTAATGGAAGTCCAACTAATTAAAGATTTTAATCCAACCAGAGGCATTCGTCAAGGAGATCCATTATCTCCATACTTATTTATCTTGGAAATGGAGTCTTTCTCAAGAGTTTTAGCACACTGTAAAAGATCAAAACAACTTACAGGTATGAAAATCTCGAGATCAACCCTTAAAATTAATAATCTCCTCTTTGCGGATGATTGTCTTTTATTCTGCAAGGCTAATCTTGATCAGACTAACAAACTTCTCCAAGTTATTGAGGAGTTTAGTGCTTTTTCAAGATAATTGATTAATTTAAACAAGTCTGCAGTTTACTTTAGCTCAAACATGGAGCCTTCTTCCTGTCAGATATTCAGTAGCATTCTTCAGGTACGTGATATGAATCTAAAAGAAGAACAATATTTGGGGCTTCCCTTTTTTGTTGGAAGAAACATGAAAGTGCCTTTTGCAGTTTTACAGGAAAAGATGAATAATCGGTTTTCTAATTGGAATGCAAGCAACATGTCAGAAGATGCTAGGTCTGTGATGATTAAAAATGTTTCCAACGCCATCCAAATCCACCGTATGCAAAACTTCAAACTGCCAGAGGTTACTATTAACAAGATAAGATCTGCTCAACAAGCATTCCGGAGGAACAAGAAAACATATAAAGGAAGGAAAATCGTTACTTGGAGAAGAACTTGTCATCATAAGCCAGAGGGTGGTCTTGGTTTTCGTGACATGCATACATTTAATAGAGCCTTGTTGGCTAAGTCAGCCTGGAAACTCTTTATGGATCAAACCTCAATCATATCCAAATCTTTACATGCGAAATATTATCCATATGGAAACCTCTTTGATCTAAAAAAGAAATCCAATACAACATGGTCATGGCGCAGTATCAACTCAGAACTTCAATTCATTAAGAGGCACAGTTGTTGGATTTAGGGAATGGAGAAACAGTTCTCAATTGGAAACATCGTTGGATTTCAGAGCTACAAGAACCTCCTCATCCAAAACAAGGATGTACATCTTACACCTATGTCCACCAATTATTCACTGCAGATTTCACAGACTGGAATATCTCCCTCCTTGGTGAATTATTTGCTCCACAGATTGTGAATCTTATCTCGCTTATTTCTATTCACCCATCTCAGTCAGATAGGTTAATTTGGTTATTAGAGAAAAATGGAAGATTCTCAGTCAAGTCGTGTTATCAGAAGATGTATGACGAGACTACTCTTATTCAGTCAGTTGATGATAGGATGAGGTAATTCTATAATAGAATGTGGAAGCTACCTAATTTACCAAGGATCAGACAATTCCTGTGGAAGGCCATTTCAAATCTTCTTTCCACTAAAGAAGCTCTTGGCTCTGCAATTGTTGGTGATGATGACTCTCGCCCTTTATGAAATATTCATACAGAATCTGCCTCTCATCTTATTATGAACTGCAACTTTTCGAGACCAGTTTGGTTCTCCATCACTGGTTGGACAACCAACAATAGTGGCTCATTGTCTGAGTGGATATGCAGTTGGTTTGGTAGTCTATTTAATGGAATAATAACTGAGAATGAAGTAGTTAAGAGAGCTATCATTTCCTGGAGCTTATGGACTGAAAGATGCAATAAGGTGTTTCAACAAAGTAACTCAAGACCTGAAACAATCATCCAGAAATGCAAGTTGTTGATTGAAGAACATTCAAGCAGGAGTATTAATATACCCCATACCTCTCATAGAGTGAACCGTCGTAATGTTCACTGGATTCCTCCCCCTTTAAATTGTATGACTATAAATTGTGATGGTTCTTTTGATTCAACTAATCTTACAGGAGGCATTGGTCTAATCATTAGGAATTTTGCAGGTACACAACAAGCAGCAAGGTGCATCCACCCGAGTGAAATCAGAAGTGCGGAACAGTCTGAGTGTATGGGGTTGTGGAAATTTGTGCAATGGGCTAAGGAATTAAAGCTTGAAAGAGTTCACTTCGAGATGGATGCCAAGGTTGTTGCGGATGCTGTAATCAATGACAATAGCGCAATTGATTGGAGATTACACCATACTGTTCTTGATATTAAAATTTTATTCTCAATTTTTAGCTCTTGAAATAGTTTTTTTCATATTATCAATTATTATTATTATCATGCAAAAAAAAAAAAAAAAAAAAAAAAAAAAAAAAACAACGCATCTTCTTCATCGGGTACTGTAACGGGAGTGACATTAGATGTTTTCTCGCAACTGCCGTTTTGGCTTTCATAAAAAATCTGCATTTAGACAAAATAAAATCACAGGACAACATATTCCAGAAGAATGACACCAGATTTATTTATTTTTATTATTAGAACTCATATAGTTCCTTATAGACATATCATCACATCAAAGATTGCAGGAAGAAAATGCCATACAGACATGAAGTATGAATTTTAGCTAGAGACTCCATTTGTGACTGAACAAGAAACTAAGTGGACGGGACAGCTGGTAGTTTTCTCAAAGTTTTTTCATCATGTTGGCATAAAGTGCTGCATCTTTCTTGTCATGAAATGTCCTCAAATTCTTAAGTCTTAGCAGTTGGGTAGTTACCTCTCTGAAATTGGAAAACAGAAGCCTCATCAGTAAAAATACAGTGAACCAAGCATCATGTCATAAGAATAACATAAGAATAAATAATATAGGACCTGTTGTCGGGATCGATTTCAAGAGCTTTTTTCAAGTCCAACTCAGCCAGATCCAAATCTATTGTTTCCATGTAAGCTTGAGCTCTCCGAAAAAGTGCTTTAATATTACTAGGTTCTAGCTTCAGTACCTGTATTCAATTTATAACTAGCTTAGGATACTGATTCTGCCGCATAAGACTAAAAGACAGTTTCCACCTTGGTAGCCCAATTTACCTTTGTGCATAACGCTGCAGCTTCTCTGAATTCCTTCAGCTTAATTTTGCACGAAGCATTGTTTAGTTGACAGGTAACTTTGAAGAAATGACCTGCCTTCTTTTGCTCCTCGTCAAAAGTACTCTCAAACTCCACATACTTAGCTGCCTGGTAGATTTTAAAATAGCTATTAGCCTATTACTTACTTTATAATTCAACTATCTGTCGAACAATAACTAGATGAAATTTGGTCCAAGAAAATTCTATGTAACTAGTAAACACGTATGACAATGGATTACTAGCAAGCAGATGTTCGATCATGAAATATCAAAAATTGTCCTAGGGAAGGCTGAGTTTGGTCCTTAAGTCTGGCATGCACCCTACATGGTGCCAAGGATATGGGAGGACGATTAGGCCTTCAATCTCACCAAGAACAAAAGTTCAAAAAAAAACCATAGTAAGTAGTGACTGGTGGTTTAAGTTGGACAACATTGGTGTGGGTCGGGTCAGGTAGTGACAGATTATGAAAGAACAATTACCATATCATATCTTAATGAAGCTCTCTTATACTTTCCAGCCTTGAAATAAACATTGCCTTCCTCTTTCCGTTTTGCCGCATATTCAAGCTTCTGTGCTGCCTCCATATCCCATGATTCTGTAACCTACATCCATACAAAATCAAAGACAAAAATGTTGTTTTAAATATTAGTTCAGCCAACTTTAACATCCACGGAAGATTTAGCATTATCCTGATGTCACTGCGATCTAGTTATAAAGAAATATTACTTAAAATCGAAAAAAGAAAGTTGAAATTGAAAGAGACCCACCTTTGTAAATCCTACCATCTCAACTTCATAATGTAGAATTGAATTTGGGGGAACAACAGCAAACTTCGTTTTAGTTTCACTACTACCATATCCATACTCAGGGTTGATGATAACTAAAGCAAATTCTCCTCGTTTCATGGTAGCAACCGCCTTATCAAGGCCTTCAATAATCTCCTCTGCAAAACCATTACTCTCTTCAGTATAATCCTCAAATTTTAACTGACAATGTATTTTTCTTTCTTATTACCTTCATCCACTTTAAACTCCAATAAATCCTCCTCGTCGTGACCCTTCTTGTCAAAAATGACACCATCCGCGAGCTTAGCGATATATCTGACTAGATTTCATAAGATCAAACTTAGTATTAAGTGTGAAACTGTAGTTTAGAGAAGATTTCAGGGATGTTAAACTTATAATATAGTGACTGGGCAACTTACTCTGAGCCGTGGTTCCACTGTTTGGCTTCTCAAATCCTACTCCAGGAACTGTGATTTTCTTGATAACTAACATATCCTCCGTTATATACTCCAGTAGTTTGAACGACACCAGCTCTAAGGCAATATTTACCACTGCATTTGGAGGAATGGCTGAAAGACCATCCTGTGCAGGTTTCCCGGTACTACCAAATGCATCTACACAACAAATCAGAACACAAATGCCACATTGAGCTATATACAAGTTTACATATTGAGTTAGAAAAAAGATCTGTTTTACTGACAGTTACTCACATTCAGGCTCCACTCGTAAGATAGCTTTCTCTTCCTTCCGCATAGTAACCACGACTTTCGCAATGGCAGGACAAAGATGGCCTAATAAAGCATCAAACAGATTATAAGTTAGTTTTGACTTCTTTCGCTTAATCAATCACAGCCATATAAGTCACTATAACTACCATCATTCACAAGAAATTCAACTCCTTCTTCAGGTGATTTTGCCACAACAGTACCATCCTCAAGTTTCACTTCGTATTTAACTGCAACATAGCAAAGGAGGCAGTTTGAGTTTGTTCTCTTACGATTTAACTGAGGAAAATGAGATCAATTTTAAGGCGTATATGCTTCTATTCAATGTTTACCTGTCACTTCGTCTTTCTTCTCCACTCGTTCAAACACCTCACTTCTAGATAAAATTTTCTTAAAGACTCCTCCATCTTCACAGACATCGATAACTTTGTACCAAGACAAGAGTTCTACCTCGAACTGTAAAGTTGCATTTTGAGGAATGTCTGGGTATTGAAGTTGGATTCCTGCAGTCAATTCAGGTGGTACCGTAAAAATGGAGAGTTCTCCCTTCCTCATTGTAATTATACCCTCCTTGCATCCTTTTAAAATGATATCTGCAAAAGAAAAAGTATGTACTATATCAAGAGGAGAACTAAGAACTGAATCATCACACCCATCTAATTTTCAGCACATTTGCTCAACCAATCCGGCAGTAGCCCAAACAGTGCACATTGCCTAAGTAAGTAAATTAAATTGCAAATAACTCTGCATCTCCTCTGACTAATCTTATGTTCAATGAAAAATCTTAAACAACATAATCCTATCCACAGTTGATGCATCAAGAGCTCTTATCAAATTCAGATTTCCTGATCTCGAATTAGACATGGGTACTAGACGAAATGTATTATACACATTGGGCACACTGAATATGAAGAAATGACATAATCACATAGATAGAGATGTTGAACTTACCCTTCCCCACAATGACAACCAAGGGTTCCCCTTGTGCACTTGCAGCAAATTGTTCACCACCAACAACCTTAGCCTTAAAATTCACTGCATATTGACAACATTCAATCCACCTAAGAGTCAGTAAAGAAACTAAAAACATAAATTTCGAGATCAAATGAATACCAACCAAGAAAAAATTAACCAAAATTTAATAAAGCGAATTAAAAAATTTCGTTAACCAAGTAAATTAAGGGAATAGAAACAGGAACTAAGTACAGACCCAAAAATGGTCATCGACCAAAATCACTTAAAACCCATTAGGATATTAATCAAAGAGATTAAACCCAAATACAGTAATTAACCAAAATCACTTAGGATATTAATCAAGCAGATTAAACCCATATACAGTAATTAACCAAAATCACTTAGAACCAATTAAGCTACTAATCAAATAGACAAAACCCAAATACAAAGATTAACAAAATCTTAATTTAATCGATCAGAAAATTAACAAACTGATCATCATAAGAATAAGAGAAAAGGGGGTGGGTACTCACCTGTGATTTCATCTCCTTCTTCAGGAGCATCCCAGCCATCACCAATCTTAACAAGTTTCTTCTTCAAACCAGTCTTAGTAATAACACCTTCTTCATCGACTTTCTCAGGATAGTAAGGTCTAAATTCTTCTTCTTTGTCTGATTTTGGTGGTGCTATTTGTTCATCAATATCATCCATTTCCAAATCCATTATTTCTTCTCAGGTATTCTTGGAACCTCAAAAGAGAGTTTAGAATATGAAGAAGAGTGTTAATCTCAGCTGGCAAAGTGGACTTAAAACATACTCCAACTGCGAAAAGACAAAGACATGATTGTTTCGTTCAAATGACACCAAATCCACGAGATTCACGATGGGTTGATATTGTACACTAGGGGGTTAGTTATTTGTCAACTTCATATTTATGATCGTTGGATTCGATTTATTTTCTAATCGTGTGGGACCTAGTTGGATGATATCAATAGATTTAGCAGGTGTCGGAATGGTTGAATTCCGGTTGGTTGGGTGAGCGAGTAATAATTACATGGCCTCTGAAATAGATGCGGCTATTGTGGAATTGGCAGTTGGGGGATAAGTCAACCAATCAGAAGGGACTAGAGCCAACATGAGGCACGTGATTAACAGTGAACAGTTGGGATGTCAGTGGGGTGTTGGATGCTCATTTTTGAACTTAGGTCCATAGATTAGATTTATCATCAAGTTGCGATTGTTTTTCGAGCTTCACCTTTTTTCCAAGCAGCAGTTCTATACGAACCGCAAAAACAAACAAGATAAAAGCCGCCCCCTCACATAGGGGTAGGTCTCGCGTGTTAGGGAGATTAACAGGGGTCATCATTGAGTGAATGTGAGGGACACGGTTTTTGTTTAGTTTTTTTTTTTTGGAAATAGGTTATTTGTCCAAATATTTTTAAAACATGGTTCTAATGGACGGGCAAAAAATTAGTATGGGTGAAATGGACACCAAAAAATAGCAAGGATGAAACTAGATTCATCCTGACTTAAACTTAAAAAATAGCGAGGATGAAACTGGACGCATCTTGATGTAAATTAAAAATAAGAAAAAGTATTTGAAAATGGGTAGGATGAAATTGTTTACATCCTGACTATTTTTAAATTTTTGTCCATTTAAACAGTATCAAAATCTAGATGTCTTTTTCACCCAGAAATTGTTGAGTTTGGTCTTTTTTAACCAATTTTGTGGTTTTTTTGTCGGTTCGTTAAGTTTTTTTGTTTTCTAAGATGGGAAATGCTAGTTTTACCGTGATTTCATGGATTTGTGTCTTGCGATTGATAGTCAAAGCTCAAATTCATCTCAAGCAATAATATTTGACCGGCCATATGATAATGTGACCGTCCATTGATAGTCAGAGCTCAACCTCAGCTCCTCTCGCACTCTACACATGAAATCTGAAGCATTTCATGTCTCAGTTCACGTGACTTATCCTAATCATTCTCACAAATCAGAGAATATCTCTCTATCTTGGCCAACTCGGCTAAAGAGAATATTTCTCTCTCTCGACATATTATCACAAAAGGCTGAATCAATACAAATCTTATCTTTTATTGTCCAAAGATATTCCTTGATACTCAAGGTGATCCCAAACCGAAATATTGAGAATCTTTTAATTAAGATTTTCGATTCTATATATTTCAATTTACCAACAATCAAAACATAGCTATATAAAAAGGAATATTAGTAATGTGCTAAACTAATATTGGAAGTTTTCCTATGAGAGATTTCAGAAATATTGTTTGACATTAATTGAAATAGGAAAACCGAAATTAGGTACTTATAGCATATCTTGAGAATATTTTCGGTTTTGAAATTTCCTTGTTGTCTAAACAACCTTGATCTATAGATATTTGAGTTTGATTTCTTGCAAACTATCCTAAGAGCCAGGAAAAATGCATTTGTGTTATTTCTGGTGGAGCTGTCTATCCAGGGAGGAAAGTGTTAGGGCACTGCTTGGTCGAACTCGCAAGCGTCGTTATCTCAAGCTTGTTTGTCAAGTTTAGTTGATCAAAACTATATATTATTCAAGAAGAAGATCTACTGAAGAGCTTGGAAGAACTTCATCAACAAAAGGTATGTTGAGACTAAAACTTATCTATTACTCAGAAGTCTATTCTATTCTATCTTATAAAGAGACTAAGTCGTACAGCCGTATAGACTTTTATATTATACACAACTGAAATTCCGAGATGAGTTTATCTCGTTTATATATTTCTCGAAATACGTGTTGGAAGGTTTTTAGCTTAGCTAAGTTCATCATCTACTTGACGAGTAAAGTTGTAAATAATTTATTTGTTGGAAACTAAATATTAAGTCATGATGATCATGTGAAAAATTACCTTGAACATCTTACATGATTTGTGTGAGACAATCATTGGATGTTAACTTGGGATATTTCGTATTGATTGATCAATCACTTGAAAATTACTTGAAGCTAGTGGTATGTGTAAGATTACCATTGTTGTCTTACAAGGATGTTTTAATGATTAAATGAGAGATTTAGAACTACTACCAATGGCTGGATATAACACAGTATGCGTAACTTGTATCCGAACCGTGAAGTTTTAGTTCAGGTCCGGAACTCTTGTTTGCGAACGGGTTTAACTGTCAAAAGTATGCGAACAGTGTTTGCGAACGGCTAGACTAGGCCAGGTCCGGAACTTTGCAAACAACAAGACAATGCCAAGTCCGGAACTGTGGTTCTCGTACTCTATTTGCGAACACAGTGGTCAGGTTATGCATGACTTTTCATGCTCATGAATTCAAGTTCATTTGCGAACTCAGTTTGCGAACTAAAGTCCCTGGAACTTTAATGAAATAAGGTATGCGAACTTGTTTTGCAAACCGTGGCATTATGTTCATGAATTTGTTCTTGTATAAGTACTTTGTACAACTACAAACCAAACCGAATATTTTCAAATTGTTCATGGACATTTCTATAAGATAGTGAACATTTGAAGAACTCTCTTAAAGCACATTTAGATTCATTTGATTATCTATCATGATTGATTGACCATCATATTTGATCTAGAAGTGCTAGATGAATATGAGTAAAGTATAAGTGTTCATATGGCTAACTTCGGTTAACTGTTATTGAGCCAACCGTTATACACGTTTAGGTACGGTTCATCCATATCTTAACATAGGTATATTTCATTTGTATGTATCAAGTTAATACCATATAAAGGTGGAGATTGATTGCTTATTTTTTAAGCAGACTTAGCTTGAATCCTAAATCAGGAGTTCATCTAACGGTGAATATCAATTGCTTTGTTATTAAGCTATCTTAGCTTTGATTGTAAGCAACCCTGATTTTAAATACTATATAAGAGAGAACTCTAGCATTTGGAATACTTAATCCTGGCACTCTCGTGTGTCCTAGTTGCAAATTAGAGTCGATTCTCCATTAGCCTAGGGTTTTCCAAAACCATTGTTAGGTCAACGACTTGAAGACTTTATTTGGGATTCGTAAAGCCATATCCAACTATTTTCTATGTAGTGCTTATTTTGATCTTACTTTTCCTATCGTATTGAGTTTAATATTCTCTAATATTTTCTCGAGATTTATCTCTGATATGTAAGATATAAAAAGTAACCACAACAGTTCTTCGTCTCAGACTCTTGTGATTCCGAAATAACTTCTTTTGTTACTCAGTTAGGTTTTTTTAGGTGACTAATATTTCTAGGCTGCTCTTCGAGAGTATTGATTTTTGTGTTATTATTTTAGGGTCTGTTTGGAATACTACGCATAATCGATGAACCACATCATGTATTATATAGACTTGTTTAGTATATGTATACATGAAATTAGGCATTTCTTTTGCTTCCAACATGAAACCTTACGAACTACTTGTAATGTTTGTACCTTTGTTAGCTGGTGAGATTTATAACTTTGTTAGTGACTGAGATTTGAGCTTAAAATGGTGAAAATCATTAGAGTTTGCTGCTTTGAGTAGCTTGAAATGTTCTCATAGTTAAATTCATGTCTTCTATGATTGTTTTTAGTGCTAATGCGAAACTCTTGCTAAAAATTGGTTCATCTCCCTGTAATTCGAACATAACAGGATTCTATTAATAGTTGATATGGTCTATTGATAGTTGTTATGTTATAGAAGAGAGATAGAGAAAGATATGATGATTGTCGTCATCCATGTATGGATATTTGTAGAAGTAACCAGTTTGAAATTGCTTGATTGCACTAGATTGCATTAATTTTCTTATTGCAATTGTGGGACACTTTTTCTTGATACTGGTATATATCTTAACCCCTAAGGCGACTGATATTGAGTTGTGGAAGTAAGTAGTGAATGCAGTGGTAGTCATGGAAAGGGCTATAGTTCATAAGTTCGGTTTAAGAAACTATTTTTGGATGTTTATGTGTTGTATTGATATATATTATTTATCCAATTGATTGGTTCAGGAACTGAAGCATCTCCAAGGAAGAAGGGTAGTTCAACATCTGCTAAGGTGTAGAAGAATCATGATGTGGGCTCATTTTTCGTAGTTTTTCTTTTAGTTGATTCTTACAATCCATTGGAGTAAAAGAAAATACTGAAAGGAAATACTTGTCTGATGAGTGTCGCTATAGACAGTTTTCTTTATTTTGGAAGAGGAAATGTACATCTTCTTCATTTTTTTAATTGAATACCTTGGGATAACTTTTAGTACCTTGGGATAACCTTTATGTGGTAATGTCGTATCTTGAACTTGGTTCCATTCTGTGTGTTTTTAGCTTCTGTAAAACTTATGATGTTATATCTTTCTTAGCTAGCCTTACCGTCCAATTTGGAACCAACATTGTTAGCTTTTGTGCTTGCAAGCAAATAGTATTTGTTGATGTTACCTTGCTTTTCCTTCTGATTCTGAGTTATATGGAGTGCACTCTTAAATGGATGAAAAATGTCCCTCTGGGAAGTTGGTGATCCAAAGTGTCAGAAAGATAATTTTTAACTTTTTAGATGTCTAAGTTTATTACATCTCTGGCTCTTGATGTGTAGCTTTTATTTTGATCCAAACTGCTGGATTAGGAATTATGTAAAATCATTTCAAGTGTAGGTAGATTTGAGCATTCCCATTGGAGCTCAGCATTTAGTCTTCCAAATAACAATCCATGTTTACAGACAGCAATGTAGACAGTTACTGCATAGTTTTCCTTCGGTGCAAGATTGCAGCCAATTGATAGTTGAGTTTTGTGTTGTTATTGTGATCAGCCAAATTATAATTAAGCTATGATGTTATTGAGTTCTTTAATGTCCTCAAGTTTCTGAGAGATAAATCTGTTGGGGGTTCCTCATACTTCAGGCAATATGGCTGGAATAAGAACAACCAACAGCTATTTGGATACTTTCCTGTAACTCTCTTTTTCATTGTAAGATGCGTAACTTACACACACATGGGAAAAAATCCTCCAACTTGCGCAATAACAAGTGAAATAAAAATGAAATTTTGTTTAACACATAGGGTGGGTTGAGTTATATAAATTTAGATCCTCAACGAGAAATTTCGAGAACAACATGATGCTTCCTTAGGCTAACAGAACAAGCTTGTTAGTTGTAGTTATAATGGCGCACTTAATCGCAAATGTAAATTCAGCAGAGATCATCTAAAAAATTCAATAGATGCAAAACAGATTAATTACATGACCAAGGTAAAAAAAATCGTTCACAAAATAGTTTGCTTACAGTTTCACATAATTTAAGGCCAAATAAAGACTGTGATTAAGGAGTCAGTCTCAATTTACTAGCCGTGAGAGTGTTTCATAGGATGAGAAATAGGCTTGAGCCTTAGGTAAGGCGTGTGCCTGAGTTTCATGTTGTATAAAACTCTTCATCCTGCTCAGTTCGGATAAGGCCACTTGATATTTGGATGATGCGACTGAGGCTGTCAGAAATTTGGCTGACGGTCTTGAGCCGTCAGAGATTTGGCCGAAGGGTTTGAGGTCGTCAGAGATTTGGCTGACAGGTTTGAGACCGTCTGATATTTAGCTGACGTGTTTGAGACTGTCAGAGATTTGGCTGACGGGTTTGAGGCCATCTGATATTTAACCAACGGGATGGAGTCTTCTCAAGACTTGGCCAACACTATGAAATCTTTCCTAAGTCAGCTGGGACATGTTTGGGAGAGAAAATAAGGCTTTCACGCCTAATAATGTCTCTGCGAGACTTCGGATCACTTATCTTTGACCAACATATCTTGCATAAATCTGCTAGGAATCAATTGTATCTGTATTTATGGGGTCGACATGACCAGTGTATCTCAGAAGGATGTTTTAAGAGTCTGTCGAAAGGGACCAGAGGCAGAATAACCAGCGTATCTCACGGGGATGTCCTAGGAATTATTCTGAAGCCTCAGTAAGCCGAGTCAGAACCTAGAGTATACATAACCACTGTATCTCGCGATGATGTACTAGGAATCAGTCCTTGATCTCAAATAGGGTAAGTCATGCTTACAGGAGACATGTATGTCTCCGATCTGGGTCATAAGTCCATCGGGGACGTTTTTACGCATCTATAGAGCCTACATGACCAGTAGTATCTCGTCGAGGATATATACTAGGAATCATTGCATCACAATCAGCTGCGTCTCACGAAGACATGCTGGAATTGTGGTTGTTCTGGTTCATAAGCCTTTCGGGGACGTTTTACGCTCTACAGAATCTACGTGACCAGCAGTATCTCGCGGGGATGTGCGGTAGGAATCACGGCATCACGACCAACAGTGTCTCGCGGGGACGTATACTAGAAATCTTGGCTAGGGGTGATCTCTCCCATGAGAGTTGAGTTTTGTCATATGGTATTGAAATGATACTTTTGCCCCTTATCCAGATTTCACCATCTATACTAGGAATATTCCTTATCTAAATATATATTTCCTTATCTAAAAATATTACCATGTTTAGGAAATATTCATTTTCTAAGAATATTACCTTGTTTGAGAATATTACCTTATATAGGAATACTTCCCAAAAATCAGTATTCCTTCCTAAATTAGAAATCTATCCTCAATATAACTTGAATATTGTTAAGTTCCCAAAATAGGAAAGATACACCTGTATCAATATACCTAGCGGCTCCTTAAAAAAACATCAGCAACAAGAATTGCTTTTTACTCCCAGCTGATGCAACGACACTAAAGAAATATGGCTCTCACAGTTGCAACATTGACAACTTGTATATTTTTGGTGAAATTGATAATGAAGGAAGGTTAAGGGTTTCCTAATACGAGTTCCTTTTGGGTCAATCCAAGTTCAAACCTACACGAGTTTAAAACAACTGTGACCTACATCAATGCGAGTTTTACTCACAATCATCGAACAATTGGGGAGTCTTGTTTAAATCTTTGTAAACACGAGGAAGGACTGTACCTGATGGATAAGCTAACATGAGGGAGTTATATCAATCGAGGAGTAGCAAAATGAAACACAAAACTTGGAACTCTAGCAAATTGGAAGTAGGTCACTCCTGTTAATTTATCGTTCTCATCTTTTATCTCATAGATGGTCAGAAATGGGTTATTTTCAATTGATGAATAAAAATGTAATCTGACACAGATACTACGGGATAGATATTTTCGACATTTGATTTTTTTCACGCTTCATAAAGTAATTCCAAAAGATTGCTCAATTGTTTACATTGTTCGTATTTTCTACAACAAATGCCCAATTCATAGTCGAATACACGAGTAAAAAACAAATCCACGATCCACACACTTCGATATTAGACAGAGTTTTTCAACAATGACTCTCGCATAATTAAAATCGATCATAAACTTCGTGAATACTAGTCAGGGTTATTAAACAATAACTCTCGCATGACTAGGATTGATCTAAAACTTGGCTTTGATTAGAGGAGTCGTTCAAAAACATTCCTCGCTTGATTTTAGTCAATTTTTCGCGGAAAATTGCGAGCAAGTTAAACTGGTATTAACGCTGGCTTAAAAATAGCAGGAACTCAGTTCCAAGGGCAATGGGATCCCATCTCACGATAATAAGAGCAAACTAAACTTAGCTTTGATTATATGAGTTGTTGAAAAATATCCCTTGGATAATCTTAGCCAATTCTTGCGCATATCGACAGGCAAGCGAAATTAGTATTAGAGATAGACCTGTTAACGGTATTTACTAGAACAGGTATTGGTCATTTTGTATCTGTTTCTAATAATTTATACTGGATATCCATTATCCGTTAAGTTCCAACGTGTGTTAACAAATTAGTTTCGCATTTGTTCCATTAATATTAACGGTTATCGGATAATATCTTATAACTATCAATTCCGTTATTCTATAGTTTACATGACCAACAAAAAGATCAAATCTAAAGACTCACATTGGACACCATTTTATTTTTATATCCACAACAAGTCTAATATGCTTGTTAGTTTCCAATGTATATAGCAAGTCTACCAAACCAAAAGATAAAAATTAAAGTGAACATCTAACCTTACAAATTAGAAATTATGAAAATGAAAATTATTATTAGAGAGAGTAAAGGATTAAATGAGTTTCCCATATAGCTTGATAATCATTCTTTAAAGTTATTCGTTTGTAAAATTCGGGATTACTTTACACTATTATAATGAAATTTCGAAACTTGTCTTATTGGAATGGATAATTATTCATATGGATACATGTTATTCCATATATGTTCCATTAAAAGGTCGTTGTCCGATAAGATATCCTTATTCGTTATCCATTCCGATAATTTTGGATAATATCCTAAATTTTTAGTACGAAATCAAATGGATAATAGATAATTGGTTGCCATTGACTTGCCTAATTATCAAAGACCTAGTTTATGGGAGTGAGAACAAGCAGATTTATCCACGATAACAAGGTTCCGGTTCTAGGGCAGTGGGACCCCATTCTCAGAACTACTATAACTAGAACTACAAAGAGAATTTTGTTATAGGAGTAAAAAAAAATCGGTTTCCTTTAGAAATTTTGTTAGATCAGAAGATAAAATTACATAATAATCTTTACCGGAGTTGGAGGGAACACAAATCGTTTCGCAAGGAATCTTTTATTGCGCGAAAGTTTTAAAAAAAAATAGCATGAAGAAGCTTTGTTGAACTAGAGCAAAAAAGAAAAAGTAATAGATCATTTGCATGAATAGACTTTGTAGGAGCTAGAGCGAGCAAGAGTTACGTTTCACAGGGAAGGTTTTCTAGAGCGAAAAGCATGAGGAAGCTTTCTTAGTTTTAGAGTGTTGATAAAAAAAAGAAAAAATATTTGAGTGAAGAGGCTTGCTAGAGTTGAAGCGAAAGATGGAATAAATAAAAAAGAAAAATTGTTTGCATAGAGAAGCTTCGCTAAGTGCAGGGGAAAAAAGAAAAAAGGAATAAATCAACCTCTAATACAAATAATTCAAAGGAATGAGTTTCATATTTAACTCATGCTCCCATCATTTGATCTAATGCGGGCTTGATGTATAGTGAAGCATCACTCGAAAAAAGAAATGAAGAACGTAACTTATGAAGCTCTCAATGCATCAATACTTGTGATATTTTACAACCATCCAAAAAGAGCGGATAAAATCAACGACATATGCATATATTCATACAACCTTACAACAACGTAAAAACAATAATTTGTACTTCAGACAAGTAGTATGTCAGAATTTTTCGATCAGTGGATACCATAGCGGTGTCACAGTACAAACCAAAACCTTCCACCATGAAGGCATCTAAGGCCCTACTTTACAATTGGACATTTAAATCTTGCTCTCATTGCATGTATAAAAATTCACCAAGTTTTGCGCCAATTTGCACGACCTCTTGTCTCAAAACAAAGCCAACACCAACTATTGATCCAAAAAACTCATGCATAATCCAAGAAAGATGCAAATTTATCCTAGCATTCAGTGCAAGCAAAAAAACCTTGTCATAATGCAAGCAAAAATCCTTGTTACAACATTAAGCACATGAATTGCAACTTGTGATAGAATCTTCAAGCCTCATTTATTTTCACGATGGAAAACTCGACCCACAACATTAGGTGTAATCTTGTTAGTAAGCTGACTACTATGTCACTTCAACAAGTAGCTCGGGGGCGTTGGAGTTAAATTCCAAAACAATAAACCTAAGAGACTCTTCTTAACCCATTAACAAGTCGAGGATTAAGAGGGGGCAATGTTTGAATCATATGATTGCAACATGGGTAATGGGCCTAACAACTCTCCAATCTTCAACCCAATAGATATTTCTTTATTAAGCATAGCATACAATTGTGTTGTGGACTGAGTTTTAAGTACTAACTACCCAGTCTGCTGATATCCTTTCCAAAAAACTAACTAGATACATGTATGAACAATGTAGGTTGAAAATGTCTATTAAACATACCAGGTACATGTTCAGACCTAAAGATATAAGTGAATCTGATTGGTTATTAATTCAGATACATAGTCAAAACCTAATTATCCTAAAAGGTAGGATCAAAGTAGTCGAAATCGTTCATCATCCCTACTCGGTTGGGGAGTTTGGAGCAAGGAATAATGAGTTCGGATTTGAAAATCGTCAAAACTCGGTATAATACTCGAAACTTATTTATTAGAGACTTACATATTGCTACACATGAGTCACGACTTATACCTAATTAAAGTTAAAATTTTAACATTATCATGTAATTAAGTGTGTAACATTTTCATATTGTTCCACAAAAAGCAATAATCTAACATTGTTACATTGTTAAAAAGGAACAAAATATAAATTAACGTATCAAATTAATAATTCGCTAAAATTATGAGATAGTACATTTTCAGATTACCTATGTAGACCCCGTATAAGATGTAAATTAATAATTCATTATATATGTGTGTGTTCAATACATTAATGATTTGCGAAAGATTTTTTGGAAAATGATCTAATTGACTTTTTTTTTTGTTAAAATCAATATCACATTGAATTTCATCTCTAATTTTTCTTATCGTCGTAAGAATTTATGGTGTTTTTCTAACTCAGTGAAAAATTATTTAATGTGATTGCCGCCTTAATATCCTTGTTCCATGAAGAGTGATTTCATCATCATCTTTCTCATCTTTATCAATATCCGTAACGCTCTTAATTATTTCTTCATTAGTCAACACTGGATTAACTTCGTCTTTTTCCGGATATTCATAGCATTTTGCACTCATTGAATTGCAATAACCCAACTTTTCAATCAAATTTTGCAGGTCTTGGGTGATTTAACCGTCTAACCGTTCATCCGAATTGTCTAAACTTGTGTTATTTGTTAATCAAAGATTACAATGAAGTGATAGGTGTTGCGCCTTAATTATTATCTATTGATTATGCTTTCTTTGCTATTTTTCCTGTAAAAATATATACCTTATTATTGTTTTGAGTTTACAGGTGCTTTGGAGTCAAATGGCGGAAAAAAGAAGAGAAATATATGCCCAATTCATCACTCGGAGACAATGGCAGTTGACATACTCAAAATTAGAAAGATAGGACTGATGGGAACTGAATTTGAAGCAGGAAATTGTATTGTCAGTCTGGAGTTGAAAGTAGAATCACTAAAGTGCCGCCAGACAGCATAGGTGACCCTTATCCTAAACTGCGGGTGTACCGATCCCGTCCCATTTCTTTTGTTGCGAGAGAAACCGGTTCTCATTTCAGTTTTCCGCCAAATTCCTGCTGGTGAAGATTCATAGAATAAAAAGATTCATATCGAGGAAATAATTCAGGGGAAGAAGATCTAGAAGAAGAGATGAATCTGTGGTATTGGCTCGATTTGGTAAGGGTTTCGAAGAATCATCACATGGGTCGTTAGAATGATGAAGGCAGGAATTGATTATCTGAGATGGGTTTATCTCAAGATCGAGTGTTGTAGACGGGAAGTGCTGCTATGAATAATTTGAGCTAAGATGGAGAAGGAATTTTGGGGGGTTTGGTTTGTAAAATGAAATTAGAGTTCCATTAAGATTAGAAGATGAATTAGACGCAGAGACTTGAGATGGTTGATATGGGTTTCTGTTTGTGGTACTACGATTGGAAGTAACTGAAGAATTGAAAGGTTTTGAGTTGAATCTAAGAAGGAAGTTAGGGTTTATGTTACTGGTAACAAGAGATAAAAGAATGAGGATATGGTACTGTTGAATTTGGAATGAAGCCGAAGGGTTTGAGGTATTGCTGGTGGTGATTGCTACGAGTACATGTTCTGATGAGTTCCAAGGCTGAGAAGAATGAGGATATGATGCTGCGAAGATGTGCTCTAGTGTTTGAACTGGTGGAATGAGTGTCAAGTAGAGGAAGATGGCAGCTGAACTGCGTTGCAGAGTGACTGGAGAAGATGCATCTATAATGGCTCAGCAGAGGATGTGTTGTTGATTACAACAAAGGTTGGTGACTACAGGATGGTTAGATGTATGTTTAGGTGCAAGCTTGAGATGGTTGCTTTGGTTGTAACCGTGGCTAGAAGTGGTGGTAGGAAGCTGCAGTTCAGGTGATAGGTTTGAATTGAGTTGTTTGTGACAGTGTGATTACTGGATTGTGATTTGTGCAGCTGCAGTTGGATATGCAAGTGGTGGTGCTGCAGTGGGTTACAAAATAAGTTGCAGGCATGAATTTACTGAGTTGTTGTTCTTGCAGATGAATGGCTTGAGGAAATCTAATAGTTCTAATGATGCAGAAGTGGTTTGAGTGGATTAGATAAATGTATGGGATTCAGAATTATGCATGGAAGGGGTCGAATGATACTCTGACCTGGTGGTGATAGTGCGGGCTCAATTTGTTTGTCAGTTTCAAAAAACTTACAGGCATTTCAGATGAACCATTTTTTAGGGACCATGTTTTTTTTTGGGGGACCATGGTCTTATTAGGCCAACCTCCCTATACTTATAAGGGGTGTCCTAAAGTTAGGTAAACACACATTTACCCTTTACTTTAATTTAAATCAAAACTAACCTAATAACTATATAAATCTAATCATATGTATCCAATCTAAATGAATTTATTAACCAAAATCAAAATCAAAAACAAAAACAGGGGGAATCGAAATTTTTTAGTTTTGAAAAAAAAAATTCTTTTCTTCTCTCTTTCCTTGACGTTCCTCGTTCGATTGAAAAATGAGTATTAACCATCAAAATGGAAGTTACAGAGAGAAGATCGGCTAGGAATTATGTGAAAAACTTTGTCGAACTAATCGAACCTAATGGAAATGATGAACATGAAGAACAGTTTGGCTATTTCGCAAAAATAATTTCTAACCGAACCTTAGTTCGGTTAAGTCGCAAAAAACATTTCCCAACCGAACCCTAATAGTTCGGTTAGTTGCAAAAAACATTTCCCAACCGAACCCTAATAGTTCGGTTAGTTGCAAAAACCATTTCCCAACCGAACTTTAGTTCGGTCATTTCGCAAAATATTTCCCAACAAAACATCAGTTCGGTTAAGTTGCAAGAAACATTTCCTAACTGAATCCTAATAGTTCGGTTAAGTCGCAAAAAACATTTTCCAACCGAACCCTAAGTTCGGTTAGTTGCAAAAAACATTTCCCAACCGAACTTTAGTTCGGTCATTTCGCAAAATATTTCCCAACCGAACATCAGTTCGGTTAATCGCAAAAAACATTTCCCAACCGAACTAGTTATTTATGTTAAGGGGTAATTTTAGTTAACCTAATGATACAACTTTTTTTTTTGATTATTTAGTTTAATTTTTTTTTTGATTTAATCTTGTACCAATGACTAATTATGTTAACTTAACGATACAACTAATCATTACACTAACTTAATTGAAATGAGTAATTTTGGTATTAATATAAATATTTAGATAAGGGGTGACCTAGATTTACTTCTAATGTCTTACCTAAAATAAAACAATGGTCCCCCAAAAAAAGAATGGTCCCCAAAAAACCGTTCTTTCAGATGGACCTGATGGGCTTTAAATTATGGGCCTGGTTTGAGGCATGAATTGCAGTTGAGAGTATGGGCTACACAAAATTGGTCATGATTTAGACTTAGACGTCTGGAAGGCAGGGACGATATATAAAAGAACGATTTTTTTGGGCACTGCTCAAAAATGATGGGGACTACTAAGTGATAAAATATCTACCCTATAATTATAAGGGATGTCCTAAAATGTGGAAATGACTAACCTACTCTTAACATATATATATATATATATATTTAACCACCTCCTCCCATCACCACCACCTATATATATAACCACCTCCTCCCATCACCACCGCCGCTCACCACCACCTACCACCACTGACCACCACCACAACCACCTCTATATATAACTTAATTTAAATCATCGACAAAACAAAATCAAAATCAAAATTATAACAAACCCATTAATTGTCATTCGTTTTTGGTTTAGAAAATGAGAAGTAATCATCAAAATGAGTTGAAAATGGAAGTTGTATAGAGAAGTTCGGCTAGGAATTATCTGAAAAACTTTGTCGAACTAGCTGAACTCAACTTTAATGGAGGTTTTTCTTTCAGAGAAAAGTTCGGTTACGTCGCAATTTTTTTCCTAGCCGAACTTTTAGTTCGGTTAGGTCACAATTTTTTTCTCCTAACCGAATTTTTCTCTGAAAACCTATATATTGAGTTCGGCTACGTCGCAAATTTTTTCATTTTATTTTCTAGCCGAACTTTTAGTTCGGTTACGTCGCAATTTTTTTTCTCCTAACCGAACTTTTCTCTGAAAGAAAAAAATCCATTAAAGTTGAGTTCGGCTACCCGTGTTTTTAGAAACATTAGCCGAACTACACTTGCAGATGAGTTCGGCTACCTGTTCTTCAAATGTCGTAGCCGAACTTTGTTAACCAAACCGAAATCGGTTTGTAAATTGTTCATTTTTAGGAATGTTTTGGCCAATTCAAGCACCATTAACTAAATTTGAAGTATCCGTGAGTACAACATCATACTCTAGTTGTGGCTCTTAAAGAAAAAGATCTAACTTTTTTTCTTCCAAAACCCTCATCTTCGTTATCATCTTCATCTTTTTCTTCTCCTTCTCAATAATTCTTCTCTTGAAAAAAAATCAAATTATTAATTTAATCTCATTAATCACTAATTAACTCACTAATCAATACACTAACTAATTTTATTACCAAGGGCAAGTTTGGTATTAAAAAAAATAGATAAGGGGTGACTCAAAATTACTTCAAATATCCACCCAAAAAATGAAGAGCAGTCCCCCTCCATTTTTGAGTAGTGCCCAAAAAATCATTCGTATAAAAAGAAAGGGTCTCATGTTCTATTGGATTATTATCTTTTACTTTTATTCTAGGGTTTAGAAACATGAAAACCTTTGTTTTTTGTTTTTGTTATGAACTCTATGAATAAGAGTACCTAGTTTTATTTTGGTTATGGATTAATTTGATTCCACGGTACATGTTTTTTGGTTTGATGAATTAGTTTTGTCTCAATACTATCGATTATGATTCACTAGAAATATCGCAATGTATGATTGAACGTTTGTTTTGTCAAGTTGCAAATTGGTAGAACTGACATGCATATCTATTGCTAGATTAGGGTAATTATATGCAAAAGTGACAATTCCTGATTGCAAGTAGCATAATTGTGAATATTGCTTGCAGTGATACATCCCAGTAGTCACAAGTGAATCATAACCTTTATTAAATCAGATTAGTGCTTTTACACGTTCGATTGCTTTGATTGACATGATTTCATAGCACTTAATGCATCTACGGAATTAAACTTGATTAGTGCGCTTTCCACGTTAGGTTGTTCTCTTAGATAAAATTCATACTCGCATCTTTTAATGTGTTTATTGATGGCTAGAGGAAATTAGCAGGATATACTCGCGATCAAAGTATCATATGACTTTTGATAACGAGAGAATAAATATCAATTCTAGTTATTAATCCAAGATCATGTTTGTGAATGAAAACGAAATCCTTGACCAATATTCTCATATCTATGATTTGATTTTATTTGATTTTATTTTATTTTATTTTTTTGCTTTCATTTTGGTTTTATTATAAATCAGAAAGAAATCAAAATAACTTGACAATCCTAGTCCTCTCTTTGGGAACGATCCTTTCTTACCTAGTACTTCATCATATACTTTGTGAGTGAGAAAGCGTAATTATTTTTGACGCATACTACAACGATCATGAAGCAAAGTGGGAGATTGAAGAGTGCTTTGAAGAATTTAATATTCCACAATATTTTGAAACTAATTATCTCATAATAAATTTATCTATAAGTTAATAGGATATTAATTAGTATATAAAATTAATTTATCGGTTAATTAATATCTCGTTTATTTAATAAATTCTGGTGGTCCCAACATCATTAATTTATAGAGTTTCTACTGTACATTAAAAATCATTAAAATTTGGAAATCGACAACTCGTTCTGATAAAAATCGTTAAAAATGGGTAAAAGTGGCCGACTAAATCACCTAAAATCGAAAATGGCTTGAAATCAGATATCACATCAGTCATATAGCGGGTAGCTAGTAATCGACCAAGGAAAGCTATTAGACCACACTTGGTAGGATGAATCTGGTTAGTTACTAGTGTAGATACATTTATATTATCCAGATTCTTAAATATATCTCTTATAATTCTTAAGATGGGGATGTACCATGAGCGTTAGAGCATTGATGGGTTAAACTCGCAAGTTTTGTGATGTCAATCTTGTTGTCAATGTTAGTTGCGCAAAACTATATCTTGATTTCTAGTCTACTAAAGTCAAGTCTCGAACTAGTATGGTAATTGAGTATCAGACACACCAAATAACCCTCCAAGATTGCAAATTAAAGAACATACAAAGACATTTGGAGAACTTCATCAACAAAGAAGTATGTAAAGACTGAACCATTCTATTTACTCACATGAATTACCATTCTATCTATATGAGACTATGTTGTATGACTTCTAGCAGATTTAATATTGCAAAGAAGAAATTTCAAGTCAATATTGTCCTGTTAAACATCTCGAAATATGATTCAAGGAATGGATGTTCATAAGTCCTTAACAATCTTAGTTTAAAACAATTTATTGTTCAAGAGTTATGTTTGTGGATCATTTGGAAATTGCCAAATGATATTTATATCTACGGGTATTGGGAATGTTTTAAACATCAAAAAGAGAGTTTTCGGAACTACTAAAATTAAGACTCAGGGTAAGTATGCGTACGCATTATGCGTACCCTAGATATTTGAGGCTCCGAAACATATGTAGGTATGCGCACCCCCAAGGAGTTCTGAATTCGTGAATGAGTGAGGTATTCTGTATACCTCAAGGGCATGAGTTTTTGAATAGCCTTAGTGTATGTATGCATGTAAGGACCCTCGAGCTCGTCAACGCTATTAGACTAGTCAAGAGATGTCTTAGTCCTAATTACACGATTAGCTTAACACGAATGTTAATTAATAAGAATTAATCTAACAACTATATAGTTACGAAACTAGTATCATCGAATAGGTCTTGAAAAGTTATGCGAAATGGACTACTCAAACGTGTCATTCGGACACCGGACGAAGAAGATATCATCAGATTATTATGAAGGGTAAAATCGCCATTTCCGGAAAATGCTTGTGATGCAACAAGGACATGTTGTGGCTTTCCCTTACTAGTTTCTCAGGTGACTTTAGCAACCTCGTCGTCCTTATCTCCAAGCGGATCGAAGAGAATAATCATTCTCTTACAAGGGGTTAGTCGTGGGAGAGTTCGAGAGATTTTAATGTATTTAGGTTTTCTCCTGTTAGTCCTGAGGGAGTTTGAGGGAGTCTCTCCAAATCTCCGTTAGTCGTGGGGGAGTTTAGAGGAGTCTCCTAAACTCTCTATAAAACACCTGTTAGTCGCTGGGGAGTTTAAAAAAAGCTCTTGAACTCCCTGTTAGTCATAAAACCCTACAATACTAGGGAGTTGGTTGCTTTGGGGAGTTCGAAGGAGTTTTTAGTGTATTTTGGTCTCACAACAAATCTCTCAAAAGAGTAGAGATTTGGGAAGGAGTTTGGTGCGTAGAAAACCATAGGAGAAAGAAGAGGAAACGTTTTTTTCCAGGTATGTTTTTTTTCTTCTTTGATCTCCATGATTGTTTATAATAGTTTGATTTGTGTACTATTTTGATTGTTTTTCATATCTTTGATCTCCATGATTGTTTATTTTGATTGTGTGTATAGTTTTTTTTGTGGGTACTCTCTCTCTGTCAAAACCCTAATTTTTGGTTCAAAAGATCTTGGTAAGAAATTGCATGATTTGATTATAATGATATCTTTAAATTCAACCGTTGGAATATGATGAAATTTGAGTATGTCGTAGTTTACCTTGTTATAGAAGTACTGTAAAATTTTCACGCGGATCAGGTCACGTTTGCTACTGCAAAGCTTGCACAATATATGACTATGGTCTGCTGAGTTTAAATCCCGAATAGGGGGCTGATTCCTATTTATCTCATTCTCCGCTTATCGGACAAAGCTAAAATTTTAGTATGATGTTTGTATATATGAAGGTTACCTACTGTATAAATTTCATGAAGTTATGATCACTTTAGGTACACCAAAGTGTGAGAAATCCGGAACTGAATTCTGTATGCACGTATTGAAAGTAGTCGGGTTCTGAGTAATGTATCTTTTTAATGAACCGTTGGAATGCTATGATTTTTGAGTGTGTTGTGGAATATTGAGTTGTAAATGTACCATAAATATTTAAAGAGGATAAGCTAAGTATTAGTACTGCAAAGATTGGACAATCTGAAACTGTGTTTCGGTGAAACCGAATTCCTTTACAGTTATCTTCATAATTTGTTATGTCATCATGCATTAATTGGCTTGCTACTTTGCATGGGTGTCATTGAGAATCACTATAACTTTTTAAGTCATCTTATTTAGACACATACTTCTATTCTATTCTATATGTCAAAGTTCAATAGTGGCGTACTTCATTCCGTATTGACGTGTTTTATCCAATTCATACGGTGCTTTTGTTATAATGATATCTTTAAATTCAACCGTTGGAATATGATGAAATTTGAGTATGTCGTAGTTTACCTTGTTATATAAGTTAAGTAAAATTTTCACACGGATCAGGTCACGTTTGCTACTGCAAAGCTTGCACAATATATGACTATGGCCTGCTGAGTTTAAATCCCGAATAGGGGACTGATTCCTATTTATCTCATTCTCCGCTTATCGGACAAAGCTGAAATTTTAGTATAATGTTTGTATATATGAAGGTTTCCTACTGTAGAAATTTCATGAAGTTATGATCACTTTAGGTACACCAAACTGTGAGAAATCCGGAACTGAATTTTGTATGCACGTATTGAAAGTAGTCGGGTTCTGAGTAATGTATCTTTTTAATGAACCGTTGGAATGCTATGATTTTTGAGTGTGTTGTGGAATGTTGAGTTTTAAGTGTACCGTAAAAATTTCAAGAGGATCAGGTAAGTATTAGTACTGCAAAGATTGGACAATCTGAAACTGTGTTTCGGTGAAACAGAATTCCTTTACAACTATCTTCATAATTTGTTATGTCATCATGCATTAATTGGCTTGCTAATTTGCATGGGTGTCATTTAGAATCACTATCACTTGTTAAGTCCTCTTATTTAGACAATACTTCTCTTCTATTCTATATGCCAAAGTTCAATACAGTGGCGTACTTCATTCCGTATTGGCGTGTTTTAGCCAATTCATACGGTGCTTTTGTTGCAAGGAGTTGCTAAGGGATTTTATTTGATTAACAATTGGATAAGTAGCTCTCCGTGTTAGTACTGTGTAATCTAGTATCACATTTTTTTATCATGTTTACATTAGACTGTTTGGTGTTATTACTATCCTTGCTTTGTTAAGTTCTAGTATTAGTCTAAGTACTAATGTAACTAACGTGTCACACCATAGAATGGAAAAATCCAGCCAACCTGCTGAAAACAACAAGAAGAAAAATAATGTTAGGAAGAATAAGAATACGGAACCGGAAACGGAAGTGACTACGAATTACAAACAATAGAAAACTCGAGAGACTGAGAAATTATTGGAACTGTTGGTAGAAGCTACACTTGAGAAGAAGAAAGACACTAGTGGATGTTCGTGAAAAAAGGGAGTTAGAATTGTATGGAGACCGTTAAATTGAAGGGGAAAAAATTATCTCGTTGCACAAAATAACATACTATTGATACAGAAATATGATCATTTTCATTTATTTTTTTCTTTTGATTAAAGATCAATGTTATTTGCAAATAAGGGTTTATTGTTTCTTAAAAGAGAATGAGTTAGGAGTGAACTCTCTCAAACTCCCCCAAACTCCCCCAAACTCCCTCTAATAAACTCTCTCAAACTCCCTACACTCCCCCAAACTCTCTGAACTCAAAAAAACAAAACTCTCTCAAACTCCCTACACTCTCTCAAACTCTCTCAAAATCCCTGAGATTTAAAATACACTCAACTCCCCCGAAATCACTCGAGGACTAACCCCCTGTTATTCTTTTTCTCTTTTCTTCTTCTTCTTCTCCCTTATTTTATGTTCTTTCTATTCTACGTGTGTTTGAGAAATCAAACAGAGTATTTGAGATTGGTAGAAGGAGGAACAGAACATGGGATAGCTTTTAGTGATGGTGTCGTTGTCTGTTGATGATTCAGACTCGAAATAGGAAGTGATTTAGAAGTTGGGATTTCTGATAAATCATTTGGAGTTCAATTAAGTGATGATTAAGAAGAGTTTTAAGTTTATGTTGGATGAAGAATCATGGGTATAGGTTTAATTGAAGTTCTAAAGTTGTTTTGGAGATGAATCGAATTAGGGTTCTTGAGTTGTTTGAGGGACCGTGTGAAATTGAAGGTTCGGAAGTCTGATTGAAGATGGGTTTGTCACGAATTAAGAATTAAGGTTGTTTCTTTTGAAGAAGAGATTGATGAATTGGAATTACGGTTTATGGAAATTTTCTTGAAGTTTATTTGAGTGGCGATTTGATAAGATTAAATCAGATTCAAGAACGGCTGATGATGAAGATGGAATTATCATAACCGATTATGGTTTCTATTGAAGGTTGTGATGGATTGCTTGAGCAACATAATTTGGAGGTAATTGTTATTTTGAGTTTATTTAGATGAAGTTATTTAATCTTCTTGATTGAGTTTAGGTATTTTAGGTAGTTGATAATCGATTTAATGTTTGAGATGATTGTAAGGTTAACTGAGGTGATGATGTAGTGGTGGTGTAATTATGGAACTCAATAGGTGAATGAGGTTGTTGTGGTGGTTGTGAGGATGGAGGTTCTGAAATGGTATGTTGAGGTTTGGCGGTTGATTGTGGTGAATGAAGTAGTCAGTTTGATACTGTTATTACTGGTGTTGTGTGTCTGATATGCAGTTATGACTTGAGCAGTGGTGTTTAACTCAGTGCATTGAGATGAGATGTTAACTGTATTTGTGAATGAGGTTGCTGAGATGAATTTAGTTGTGGTGGTGGTGGTGGTGTTGATGTTACAGGGGAGGAGATATGTATTGGTGGTGCTTCTGTAGTCTTAATTCTGAATTGAAGTATGGTCTTATGGATGTTGATAATTCTAGGGTGTTTCGAGGATAAAAGAATTAACTTACTTGGATTGTTTAAGTTTGAATGTACAGGCCGTGTAAGTACTGAGATGAACTCTGAATGATGTATGAGCTGAGGGAAATGATATTAAGGGTGGTGTTGTTTGTGTGATTGTTATTTGATGTGGAATTGAGTTGATGGGGATGAGATATGGGTTACTTTAAGTGATAAAGAAGTTGCTGTTAGGATTTAAATTGAGTGTGCAGATTTGTTGAGTTGTTAGTATGTAGAAAGAGTGAAAGCTTGGAACTGCAATTGCAGGTAAAGCTTAGATTTCAGTTGTTTATTGAATTGTATAATTCTACTTGAATGAATTATTTGTATAGAGATCAAATGAATAGAATCAGGTTGTGTTCTTGTAATTGCAATAGAATTAGGTTGTTAGTTAGCCCAGTCAGTTTAGCTGACTCAGTGCATCTATTTGAGTTGAATCGGCTTGACTCAGATCCGGCTCAGTGAGCCAAGACCAGGCCTGACTCTGATCATAGCTGATTAGACCTTGACCTTTGACCCAGGAATTGACCTTTGATTGACGTTCACTGTTAGTTGACCCATGACCGTTCCTTTAACCGTTAGTGACTGTTAGTTGACAAATTAGACTGGACCTTAGTTAATGGGCTTGTTTATAGAAATTGGGCTTAATATCATGTATTCATAGTTTGATATTTTGGACCTCCTATGGTCCGAATTTATCTTTTAACTTCTTCTACAAAGTTGTAGATATTCATAAGACTTGTTTAATGGACTATAAAATCAACCTAATTGAATTAGTAAACCTTAGCTATGATAAAGTTGGAGAATGAAAAGGTGTAAAGTCATAAATGGGCTTAGAACCATTAGATAGACTTGTATGATTCTTGTGTGAGCCTTTTTGGCTAGATTCTTAGACTTCTTGTGCGATTAACAGTTAGTCTATATTAACATCGATCGATTCAAAGGATGAACCAGTGGATCGTGGATCTCGAGGTAGGCGTGGCTTGTCATCAAAAGAGGTGGGAATACATTTGACTCTTTTGTAACCATTGTTGTTTATTTTACAAAAGTTTATGCTTAACAAACTCATGCATTGTCTAGTGTGCATTCCATGTTTTGTTTAAATTGCATTACTATACTTCTGTTGATTTTGTTAATCTTTCCATGGTTTGGAAAGGACATGTAATGTGTTGTGGTCAATATGAATTGTTATGGGAAATAAGAATTTCCACGTGTGGTATATAGGATACACTCCTTCACATTTATACCTAGAGTTTTTATGATATATTGGTCGACAGTTTGCGAGTTCGGAATTGTCGACATCCATATTTACGATTAGGTGTGGATTTGCGAGTTCGGAATTGCACAACCATAGTATACATTATTTGAAGAAAGAGCTTGTCCGTATTCGTGTTTGTGTACCTCAGTGACTTGGTCACTATTTAATGTCTGGGAAAAACATTATTGTTATTCTTAATCTTGTTTATGATTACTTAGAAGTTAAATGTTAATTATTCCCACTTTCAGTTTTCAGAGACAGATCAGAGTTACGCAGCGAAAGTCACAAGTATTGACTCCGTTAATTAGTTAACTTCCGCTATGTTTATTATGTTGGTTATTGTATCTGTAAACCAATTGAGTATTATATATGTATCATTTGAGAGAAGTTCATGTATATATATTCTGAGCAGGGTTAGTTTTGGGATAAATTTTGTAGAAGATTTCTTAATTGAATGTTTAAGTATTTGAATTAGATTCGTAGTGCCTATTTATTTAGTTAATTTCTTGGATTAGTCAGCTGCTAGATTAGGGGGCGCTACAATGCACACCTAGTATGTACCTTGGTCAACTAATTACATGAACTGGTTCATAGGTATGCATACCATTTCGCATACCTACGCAGTACAATTTTGGCATATGCTCATAGTCTATTTTCACGAATATGTTTAACATTGATACGAATCTCATAAACACGTCTAGGATATCTTTGATCACTAAATCACTTTGTGTTTGTGCATCATTATTCAAGTTTTAAGTGTTAAATAGACACGATTATGCCTTACAAACTATTATTAGTTTCAATGGCATACTTGCCATGAACTATCATTATACATGGTTCCAGAACTACGGACCATAATGTATATTCTTCTATATAATTTCAAGAAAAACTTCTCACATGATTATATGAGCTCCTAACAAGAGTTTCATCTAAACAGAGGAAGTGTTTGATTGAATCTCAAGTTATCTTTGCTTGAATGCTAAACAACCCTCGGTATTGAAAGTCTATAAATAGAAAGACTCGCAGAACTAAGAAATTTAATCCCTGAAACTTTTATTTCCTAGTTGTTTGTTAGATTCCTTCTTTATTAACCTAGGTTTCCTTTATGATTCCTCAAGATAGATATCTAAAACTCTTCTTAATTGATCAGTCTTGATTGTTCTTTGGAGGTAGTTAATAATCCAGTCTTCTCGGCTAACTAAGTGTGAGTGTTATGTATTTGTGTGGTTTGATAGATTTTTCTATTGTAAATGGATTTCCAAGCATTGTTATACCGATCTAAATGGAAATCAAATAGGCTTATCTTCTAGAGGCAGATTGGTATCAAATGTCTTCACTTAAGTCGAAAAAACTCTTAGGAATTAAGGGACGTCGGCTAAGGGAATCAATTGTGTGGGTCTTAAGAGGTTCCAGAAAAGTAAGGAGAACGACTGCTGTTGAATTGATTGGAAGGTTAATTCGGTCTCAAATACATTCATGTCAAAAATCTGATAGTAGACTAGTGTAGTATTAGCTTAATACAGTTTGATGTTCAAATCTGGACGAGGTCCCGGGGTTTTGTACAGACGCAGTTTCTCTCGTTAACAAAACTTGCGGTGTCTTGTGTATTTTCATTTTCTGCATTATATTGTTTTATCTTATAATTAGATTAGCACAAGTAGTACTATCAACGCACTGCTCGGTCGAACTCGCATGCGTTGCTATCTCAAGCATGTTTGTCAATGTTAGTGATCAAAACTAGATGTCTACGACTAGGACATAGTTTGTGCGGTTGAGCTTAGAATTCATGGCGCTTATCACTTGAAGACGAAGAACTATTAAGGAGAGCTAGTGGAACTTCATCAAGAAAAGGTATGTGGAGACTTAAACTCATCTATCACTTGGAAATTCTATTTTTACTCTATATCTTATATTGAGACATAAGTCGTGTTATGACATAGTTTTCTCTGTACACATTTGATATTTTGAGCTGAGAATATCTCGCTTACATATTTCTCGAAATATGTGTTGGTAAGCTTTTTCTTAGACCAAGTTCATCTTATATCATGAGAAAATTTTCGAGTAACATCTTACATGGTTTGTGTGATACAATCATTTGGTGTAAGACTTGGAATGTTTCGATAATGATTATTTCAATATCTTGAAAATTGCTTTGATGCTAATAGTGTGTGAAAACGGCTATTATCATTATAGAAGAATGTTTCAATGATTGAAATGAAGAGTTGAGATTATGTAACCATCTTTTGATATAAGCATATATAGTGTGTTCGCATATTAGTGTATAAATCCATTAATCGGGAACCAAGAGTATGCATATGTGTGTGTATACGAAATTAGTGAAGGAGATAGGTTAAGTAAGCGTACCCGTACGCATACTGGCGGAAGTTTTCCAACCAAAAAATTCTGTTGAGTTTGGGAATTAACAAGCTCTTAACTAGTCACCTTAAGTACGCGTACCCGTATGCATACTGGCGGAAGTTTTCAAACCGAAAATTTCTGCTGAGTTTGGAAACTAAACCAACTCAAATCCGGTAGCTTAAGTACGGATACCCGTACGCGTACTTAAGCTGGTTACTTTATCAAATCGGTCAGTTCATGAACTTAAACATTTAAATTACAAGGAATGCAATCTTTGCAAACCGTGGTTATAATGTTCATGATTATTCAAGTGAATCAAACCGATTTTGCTTCAATTGTATTCTTGTATGAATCCATGAGAATATAACAATTGAACAACTCTTTAACTAGTTTCATTTGAGTCATTTGAACTAGTTATGGTTAAGATGAATAAGGTTGATATGAGAGTAATCATATGGCTAACCTCAGTTAACTATTTGTGAACCAACATGGTGTACACGTTTAGGTACGGTTACATAAACCTAAATGAGGGTACATTTCATTTGTGTGTAACAAGCTAAATTCGATCTAACGGTTGAAAGATATTAGCTTGGTTGAATCAGGTTTTTCATCTAACGATGATTATTAAATGCTTTGTTACCAAGGTAACTTGGATTGCAAACCCTGATTTGAAAACTATATAAAGGAGAACTCTAGCAACTGGGAAACCTAATCCCCACACCGCATGTGTGTTACTAGTTGCATAATTAGAGTCGATTCTCCTTTAACCTTAGGTTTCTTCTCGAGACCCTGTAGGTTAACGACTTGAAGACTTCATTGGGATTGTGAAGCCAGACCCAACTATTCTCTTCGTATTTGCGTGATATGATCTTGTTGTTTCTATCGTGATTGAGCGCAATTGTAAAATTGGCTTGAGATTTATATATCCGATGGGCAAGATAGAAAAGTAATCACAAACACCTTCGACTCATCGTTTGTGAGGTGATTAATAATACTAGGTTGTTCTTCGGGAATATAAGCCCGGTTTATCAATTGGTTCTTGTTCACCTTGATTTATCAAAAGACGAAATAAAAACTGTTGGTATTTCTGTGGGAGACAGATTTATTCAATCCTATAGAATTTTATGTGTGATACAGATTTGTTTATCAAGTCTTCGACTTTGAATCGTAACAACTCTTAGTTGTGGGTGAGATCAACTAAGGGAATCAAGTGCGTAGTATCCTGCTGGGATCAGAGACGTAAGGAGTCTAAATATACCTTGAATCAGTATGAGATTGATTATGGTTCAACTAAAATCCAGTCCGCAGTTAATTGGTAGCAGGCTAGTGTCTGTAGCGGCTTAATACAGTGTGGTGTTCAATATGAACTAGGTCCCAGGGTTTTTCTGCATTTGCGGTTTCCTCGTTAACAAAATTCTGGTGTTTGTGTTATTTCTTTTCCGCATTATATTTTGTTATATAATTGAAATATCACAGGTTGTGCGTTAAGATCAATCAATTAGAATATCCAACCTTTGGTTGTTGATTTACATTGATTGACACTTGAATATTGGTCTTTGGTACCGTTCAAGTAATTCCTCTTATATTCAATCGGGCTCAAAGGTTTCTATTTGATGATTGCAGATTGAATTAAGAGTTAGAGATATTAAACTCTTTGATACACTTTATTCTAGATTGAGTCTGACTGTCTAGTTGATTCTCTAGAAAGTGTATTGGAGTAAGTCCTCTCAGATTTCCAAACGAATTTTTGGGTGTGGTTGTTAAACCCCCACATTTTCAATTGGTATCAGAGCAGGAAAACACGTTAAAGACCTTATAAGTCTGTGTTTATAGCGATCTGAGGATGGACGATATTGTCTCTGATAAACGCATCGACAGAAATAAAAGTTCTGTTTTATTAAAGTCTATTAAAGAGAAATATTTGTCAATCTCGAATGTAGAAGAACCTTGTGTTCAAAGGAAACAAACATACATTGAAAAGTGTTTCCCTGACCACCTTACTGACAAGTCTGACTCTGAAGTTGAAAGGGATGCATCCAAAGAGAGTGAAGTGATTCTAAAACTTGTTAGAATTCAGGCTGATAATGTCAACAGGTTGAAACACAAAGTCAATGTCCTTGTTGGTATGATATGTGAGCGTGACTCTCGTTTAATGATTCTTAAAGAATAAAATATCAAAAAGGATTCTTTGAAAATTGAACAACTCTTAAGTGAACTCTCATTTCAAGAGTGTTCAAAAGAGTTCGCCATACCAACTGCTTCTGATTTAACTGAAAAAATTACTGGTTCAGAAGCAAAACAGAAATTCCTTCTTATTGGAAATATAATGTGGTCGTATCTTTCTCTAATCAAGGAATATCCACATCTCTTAGAAGGAAGAAGTCTCCCAACAATAGTGTTGAGTCTGTTCCTTCTAATCACTCAAGTGTTTGTGATTCTAAAAGTCATGGTGGACAAAAGAAGAAATCTAGGTTGAATGAAAATTCTTTCAGTCGTCTTCAACACACCTTAGATTTAATTCTCAAACGTGTAACTGACATCCGTATGTCTAAACCAATTGAATTTAGTACTTACCCTGTGTATTCTACCAGGAAAGTCAGTTCGAAGTGTTCTTCAAATGTTCAAGAATTTAACAGACTTCTCAATGCTGTTTGATCAATAAGGACTCATGGTTTTTCTTATTTCAAAAGGGGAGATAATGTTGTACATGATGTGAAAAAGGTACTAGAAGAAGGAAGCAAAAATGGAGGTATGTAAGACAACTTAAAAGGGATAACTGAAGGATATAAAGAAATTATGAACATGCTGTCTATTCCCTCTGGGAAAAATTCTTCAGGTAAAAATCATCATTATGCATCTTATTTTGATGATAGAAAATTTTATGATAACTTTTCACATCGTAACGGTTTTTCCTCAGAGATCAGGAGAAAGAGATTTAACCGTAAACAACGGTCATTTGATGATCTCAAGGCTCATGCTTGTGCTAATTAATCACAAGGTTGAAATCTCACTCACAAAAATCCTGGTTGAGTGAGATATAGTCAGGTATACTTGATGGCAAAGTGTTTTGTGACTCTCTAGCTATTTTCTTATCGATCTTAGCTGGATTATCAATCACAAACTTTTTTGCATAAGTATTTGTGTTTGTCTTGTCAAGCTTTTATTTTCTTAATTTCGTTTTGAATTTTTTTGTATCAAAAATTGCTACTCTTGCTCTAAATTTTCTGTCACATGAGTATACAAAATTTATTGAGCTAAGATTTGTGACACTTCTCACATAGGAAAACATTCTTTGTTGAAAAGTTTTTTAATTGAGCCTTTCTCCACGGATCAACTTTAGAAACCCCGATCTCCTGTTTCCTGTGAAACCTTTTAAAATACCAAATCCTGTTTAAAAAGTACGCATACTCAGGCTGTGTTTTCGTCAAGAATGGCTTCTCCGTCGGGAACTTGTAATTTTCCAAGAGGATTTCTTGATAAGGGTTTTTGTCTCGAAGAGAAGGAGGAAATTTCTCTAGTGAAATTTGATGACACATCTTCTCAATATCCAGATAACTTCTCAGATTTTGAGGATGATGAAGAGATTTCTAATGAAGTTGTTCGAAACTTCATTGATTAGTTTAATGATACAAAGAAGTTACTTGTTAACACTCTCAAGGATCTTGATGTGTTACGAACCTAGTTGATAAATGTCAACTCTGAAATTGCTCTTATGAGGACACGACTTAAGGATCACCTCAATGCCGTGTCTGAAGATGATGTCAACTCTGTCAGTCAAAAACTTGAAGGTCTAGGTACCAGTGAAGCCTCCGTACTTGAACTCTGATCTCTTCCTGAGAAGTGTTTTTGATTTTTAGATTTGTTCTTTTTGTCCAGTAAATTTTCTTATTTATGTTTTTAGAAGAATAACTAGGGTTTGGAATAGCCATTATTTTGAGTACACATAGCTATGTCCAACGATTTTCATATTCAATGTTTTTAGATCTATTTATTTAAATTCTAAGTTATTTGGAAGATGATTGTTTGAAATTTTAATCTTTATGATTTTATATATTGCAAATTGTTATGGGATATGTTTTTTACGACCGTGAACCCGTGAATGTCCCATACTTGGTCAAAAGTTATCTCTATTATGTCGGTATGAAAGTATTGATAGAAGATAAAATGAACTTTTGACATTACAAAAGTTAAAGCCTTTTATGTCATTGTTTTGATGGAATAGAGGATAAAACTTTTGTTTACAAGGATTATGTCTATTGTATGTCATTGTGCAAATGGTGATGGAAAATCGAATGAATCCTTGTCTATTCCGCAGTATTGTCGATCTCCGATCCACATTTTTGTGCATATACTGTGTTTCTCCATAAGTTTTCTTATGTTTGAGCATGACCAATTGAATTGATTATTCTCTTGTAGTTAGTTTAGTTTTTGCTCCGTAAGTTCTCTTATGATGCGCATGACCAATTGAATTGATCACTTTTGTGGTTAATTTAGTTGTGTAATTTCAATTGAATTAATTATGGGTTTTCTTGTGGTTAATTTAATTGTGCATTTCGATTGGATTAATCATGAATTATTTTGTGGATAATTCTATTGAATACTTTGGATTTAAATTCATGTGTTTCACATGATTTGGTTATGTCCAAAGAAATCTTTCTTTTCTTGTGAAAGTAAGGTCGCCTTTGTTGTTCTTTCGGGAATGTCATTTTATGGGGAAGAGTTCTTTTTAAACTTGTACTTAATTGCCAAATCTTTGTGGAGAGTGCGGCAGTGGAATACTATAGGGGTTATCTTATATCTTTATACACTCCTTGATGAATGCATTTAGCTTCGGCTTTATGATGGCATCTAAATAAGTTGATATAGTATTCTATTTTGGTCATGAAGTATCTCTATGAAAATTTCATGAGGATACCACTAGTTTTCATACCTTTGCCAATTTATATTGACAAAAAGGGGGAGAATTAATGTGTAACGTGATACTACAAATACATATGGTTTACAGATCATTATGTAAGGGGGATAGTTTTCATGTCCAAATGAAGTATTGACTAAGGGGGAGTGATACATATCACCTTAGTATTGTTGTCAAAGTTGTGATACAATTGAACTTTGATGCTGTGTAATAATACTATGATATTGTATAACAATAATTGAAAGCATTTGTTTTCTCATGGCTATCGCTACTGATCTTCAACAACTATGATGCTTAAATTACAACCTTTAGGATCATGGAGTACTTGGAAGTGACGAATATTTCGAGTCACGTTGAAGATTCCAATGAGATCAAGCATTTGGATGAGAAGCTACAATTTTTATTTATTTTGTAATCCATATGTATTGATAGTTTTGTCACTAAAATTGACAAAGGGGGAGATTTTTAGAGCACTGCTCGGTCGAACTCGCATGCGTTGATATCTCAAGCATGTTTGTCAATGTTAGTGATTAAAACTGTAAGTCTTGATTTCTAACCTATTTATAGATGTCTCGGACTAGGACATAGTTTGTGTAGTTGAGCTTAGACTTCACGGCGCTTATCACTTGAAGACGAAGAACTACTAAGAAGAGCTTGTGGAACTTCAGCAACAAAAGGTATGTGGAGACTTAAACTCATATATCACTTGGAAAGTCTATTTCTACTCTATCTCCTATATTGAGACATAAGTCATGTTACGATATAGTTTTCTCTATACATATTTGAGATTTCGAGCTGAGTATATATCGCTTACATATTTCTCGAAATATGTGTTGATAAGTTTTCGCTTCGACCAAGTTCATCTTATATCATGAGAAAATTGTGAGTAACATCTTACATGGTTTGTGTGATACAATCATTTGGTGTAACACTTGGAACGTTTCGATAATGATTATTTCAATATCTTGAAAATTGCTTTGATGCTAATAGTGTGTGAAAACGGATATTATCATTACAGAAGAATGTTTCAATGATTGAAATGAAGAGTTGAGATTATGTAACCATCTTTTGATATAAGCATATATAGTGTGTCCGCACATTAATGTATAAATCCATAAACTGGGAACCAAGAGTATGCATATGTGTGTATACGAAATTGGTGAAGGAGACAGGTTAAGTATGCGTACCCGTACACATACTGGCGGAAGTTTTCCAACCGAAAAATTCTGCTGAGTTTGGAATTAACAAGCTCTCAACTAGTCACCTTAAGTACGCGTACCCGTACGCATACTGGCGGAAGTTTTCGAACCGAAATTTTTTGCTGAGTTTGGAAACTAAACCAAATCAAATCTGGTTGCTTAAGTGCGCATATTCGTACACATACTTAAGCTGGTTACTTTATAAAATCGGTCAGTTCATGAACTTAAATATTTTAATAATAAGGAATGCAATCTTTGCAAATCGTGGCTATAATGTTTATGATTGATTCAAGTGAATCAAACCGATTTTTCTTCAATTGTGTTCTTGTATGAATCCATGAGAATATAACAATTGAACAACTCTGTAA
This sequence comes from Papaver somniferum, assembly GCF_003573695.1. Classification (NCBI taxonomy): domain Eukaryota; kingdom Viridiplantae; phylum Streptophyta; class Magnoliopsida; order Ranunculales; family Papaveraceae; genus Papaver; species Papaver somniferum. The sequence goes on from NC_039359.1 coordinate 87,022,159, forward strand.
CTAGTTTCATTTGAGTCATTTGAACTAGTTATGGTTAAGGAATAAGGTTGATATGAGAGTAATCATATGGATAACCTCGGTTAACTATTTGTGAACCAACATGGTGTACAGGTTTAGGTACGGTTACATAAACCTAAATGAGGGTACATTTCATTTGTGTGTAACATGCTAAGTTCGATCTAACTGTTGAAAGATATTAGCTTGGTTGAATCAGGTTTTTCATCTAACGGTGATTATTAAATGCTTTTATTACCAAGGTAACTTCGATTGTAAACCCTGATTTGAGAACTATATAAAGGAGAACTCTAGCAACTGGGAAACCTAATCCCCACACCTCATGTGTGTTACTAGTTGCATAACTAGAGTCGATTCTCCTTTAACCTTAGGTATCTTCTCGAGACCCTGTAAGTTAACTACTTGAAGACTTTATTGGGATTGTGAAGCCAGACCCAACTATTCTCTTTTTAGTTGCGTGATCTGATCTTGTTATTTTTATCGTGATTGAGTGCAATTGTAAAATTGGCTTGAGATTTATATCTCCGATAGGAGAGATCGAAAAGTAATCACAAACATCTTCGTATCATCGTTTGTGATTCCACAATAACTTGTTTTGCTAGTCGATTAAGTTTATTGTGAGGTGATTGATAATACTAGGTTGTTCTTCGGGAATATAAGTCCGGTTTATCAATTGGTTCCTGTTCGCCTTGATTTATCAAAAGGCGGAACAAAAACTCATGGGTATTTCTGTGGGAGACAGATTTATTCAATCCTATAGAATTTTCTATGTGATACAGATTTGTTTATCACGTCTTCAATTTTGGGTCGTAGAAACTCTTAGTTGTGGGTCAGATCAGCTAAGGGAATCAAGTGTATAGTATCCTCCTGGGATCAGAGACGTAAGGAGCGCAACTGTACCTTGAATCAGTGTGAGATTGATTAGGGTTCAACTACAATCCAATCTGAAGTTAATTGGTAGCAGGCTAGTGTCTGTAGCGGCTTAATACAGTGTGGTGTTCAATCTGGACTAGGTACCGGGGGTTTTCTGCATTTGCGGTTTCCTCGTTAACAAAATTCTTGTGTCTGTGTTATTTCTTTTCCGCATTATATTTGGTTATATAATTGAAATATCACAGGTTGTGCGTTAAGATCAATCAATTAAAATATCCAACCTTTGGTTGTTGATTGACACTTGAACATTGGTCTTTGGTACCGTTCAAGTAATTCCTCTTATATTCAATCGGGCTAGCAAGTTTCTATTTGCTGATTGCGGATTGAATTAAGAGTTAGAGATATTAAACTCTTTGATACACTTTATTCTAGATTGAGTATGGATGTCGAGTTGATTCTCTAGAAAGTTTATTGGAGTACTTCCTCTCAGATTGCCAAACGAATTGTTGGGATTGGTTGTTAGACCCCCGCATTTTCAAGTACGTTATCAATCTTAGTAGTAACTACATACTGATTAATATCAGTTATGAGACTTTTTTTTGTAGAATTTGTATCTTGATAGATATATATAGATAACAAGTTTCATACTTGGCATAATTCAGATTTAAATATTTAGATACGACTTGATTGCTCTGGGCGGATATTGATTTTTGAGATCGTCTAAGTACTCTTCTATACAATCAGGTTCAAGGACTTCATCGTCTTGACTTTCTAATTGTAAAGAGAGGAGATATAAACTCGAGATACGCATTGTTCAAGGATCATTAAGTTGGTTTACTTGCAATTTTATTATGTTTTGTCCATACAAGTTTCCGAACGATAAAGTTGGCGGTGTACTTGGTACCCTCTCATTTTCATCGAGAACACTTAGTCCAGATACATAATCAAATGAATCCAGATACATGTGGATTAAATATTGGTCTAAATACATTTATATTTTATGGATACATGACTTTAATTATAAATTTGGATGAACCTGGTTAGAAATTGGTCCAGGTACATGTATTAATGAATCTAGAGAATTCTTGATCAAGATTCTTATCTTTTAAAACCTATAAATAGATGTGGAAATTTAAATCAAAAGGTACACATTCTCTGCTCATTTTTTCTTTACAAAAACCTATATAGAGATTTTACTCATTGAGACATAGGAGTGTCCTTGAAAATGCCACCACCGACACTTTTACTTATCAACGATTCTTGAAAAGCCAAAGTTAACGAAGAGTTAATTCATCAAGTAGCTGAAATATTGACATCCATCATGAACACATCTCGATAAATACTGTTAAATCATCTAACGATTCACATTTCATCATCAGGCATGAATCTCAATGAATATTCTTTGATAATCTAACAACTAAAATTTCACGAAGCTCGAGGAATGTTGTATGAATATTTTTGCTACAACATCTTCAAGGTTATTTTGCGTTACCTCCCCTTTAAAGATTGCAAAGTAAGAAAACCTCCTATCTTTAACTCTAATAATGAAAACATAAATAATATCTATCTCATTAATAATTCAATTAAAAAAAGTTTATATTATTGATAAATAATTTTTACCATTTGGAAATTTAAGATAAATGGAGTAACTAAATCTTATTATTACTAAAAATTAAATTTTAAGACTTAATTAAGAAACTTAGGGTTTTTATGTGTATATATATATATTCAAACTTGGGTCAACTCGAAGAACCCTGGGAACCCGAGGAATATAACTTGGGAGGACTTGGGTAATGCCTCCATAGGTTCCACGGGTTCGATGGGAAATTTTGGAAAAGAATTTACAGCTCGGGAATGGCTCGGCCAAGCCTTCTAACTAGATCAACCAACCCAAGTCTCACCCATAGGGTTGGGTCATTGCAAATGGTATGAGAGCCGATGACGGTTCACCTATCAATGATGAGAGAGTACGCTGGACGAGATAGGTCAGGTAATTGTCTCATAAGGGGCAGGAAATGTCTGAGATCTAGGATTGTATATATATTTCGTAGCCGAGGACGGTTGCAATTTAAGGTGGTCGTATTCCCCGATTCGGCAGGTAAGGTCCGTCGATTGGAATATAGGTAATGGTTGTACTTCCCTAACACCATGCCTTTTCAGCACAGTTGGCTGATTTTTTTTTACAGTTAAGCGCGCTCGGGCGGGAGTAATCCAGGGATGAGTGACCCCCAGGAAAGTTGTTGATGGATAATCGTAGCGGTATCCGTTGAAAACCCCACACTGCAAGATAACCGGAGTGGCTAAGTGGTGACAATATCGATGGAAGATCGGGTCATTATCTAGAATACAAAACAAAGTTTGGCTAAGTTAGGCTAGATAAAGAGTGGTTAGGATTTGTTCTTGGGAAAGATAAATCTATGGCAGTGGTTTGTTCAACTTAAATGTTATTATTAGTGTTTTGTTAATTGATTTCTCATTAAGTGCATCTCATAATTTCATTAATAAATAATTTTACTAAAAATTATATCAATAAAAACTATTAATGGTTGTTTCTCATAATTAATGGTTGTGATTATGATTAGAAATGCATCTAACAACCAAAATTTACTTACAATATCACTCATGTCTCATTAATTTTTTACAATAAATATTTTATTATGTCATATTAAAAATAATTATAAATAAGTTACTTTATTAATAATTATATAAGTATATTTTTATTAACTAATACTTAGATTTGCTGACAATTATATAAGTGGCCATAATAGTGGTTTTGGTGGAGTTGCTGAGCATTGAATATGGCAAAAATGTTACGGTGTTATGGATAGTGGTAGAGGAAGCTTTCTCAGCAAGGAGTGGTGCTGGATGCACTCATATAGTCCTTCAACCATAATAGCAAGTATGATAAAACTTTTTCTGTTTCTCTGAATCAAGTTGCTTAGTCTTAAATCAATGTTATTTTTTTGCTTGATCCCAGGTCATGATTTATTTACTTTTCTTATTTTTATATGGCTTTGAATTTCAATCAGAACAAACGATGGAAAATTATGGTTATTTCATCGAACATAGTATGATTTTATTGTGGATGTTCCACTGGGCTTTCGACAAGCACAACTGAGTGATAGTGTGATTTTTCTCAATTCTTCAAAGGATTATGTTATTTTTATGAAGTTCACTTTCCTGAAAATGTATTTTTCATGGTTATCTATCTAATTTTTTTCATTTTTTTTGTGTGTTAAACTTGGAAAAATTGGAACCCATTTAAAAAAAAAATCGAGTCTGATCATACCATTTTAAGTGGCCATAGTGGTGTTTTTGCTGGAGTTAGTGAGGACTTGAGATGGAAAAAATGTTATGGTGTTATGGTCAGTAGTAGCGGAACCTGTCTCAGTAGAAAGAGTAGCGGTTGATGCATTCATATAGTCCTTCAACCATAAAAGCAGGTATGACTAATATTTTTTTGTATCTCCGAATCGATTTAGTTGCATCGTCCTAAATCAATGTTATTTTTTTTGCTCGCTTCCAGGTCATGATTTATTTATTTTTATTATTTTTATATGGCTTTGAATCTTAATCAGAACAAACGGTGGAAAATTATGGTTATTTCATCGAACATTGTATAATTTTATTTTGGATGTTCCACTGGGCTTTCGACAAGCACAATTGAGAGATCGTATGATTTTTCTCAATTCTTCAAAGGATTGTGTTATTTTTATGAAGTTCACTTTCCCGAACATGTATTTTTCATGGTTATCTATCTAATTTTTTTCATTTCTTTTGTGTGTTAAACTTTGAAAAATTGGAACCCATTTAAAAAAAAATGAGTATGATCATACCATTTTAAGTGGCCAAGTGGTGGTTTTGGTGGAGTTGGGTGAGCACTGGAGATGGAAAAATGTTATGGTCAGTGGTAGCGGAAGCTGTCTCAGTAGAAAGAGTGGCGGTGGATGCACTCATATAGTCCTTCAACCATAATAGCAGGTATGACTAATGTTTTTTTGTTTCTCCAAATCGAGTTAGTTGCATCGTCTAAAATAAATATTATCTTTTTGCTTGCTCCCAGGTCATGATTTATTTAATTTTCTTATTTTTATATGGCTTTGAATCTCAATCAGAACAAACGATTAAAAAAGAAAATTATTTTAGTTAGAGTAGCATTTAAACATTTGTTTCAGGTGATTATCATTAAATATGTCTAAAAACTGAAATCGATGGAGGAATCTTCAAATTCTCGATCAGAATCTGAGATTTCAAAAAAATTTAGATCAGATAATTGATAGGCTTTCGGGATTGCCTATATATATAAACCGCAATCGCACGGTGTCTAACTAGTAGACAGAGGCAAGTACGAGTCGTTCCCACGAGGAGCGGTGGAAATACCAATAATCAATATTCTCAATTAACGAGCAATGATGTTTTTGGATTTTTAGAATTATAAAAATAAAGAAAATAAATCAAACAAATAAAATATATTCAACAGGAAAAGTCGGTAACCAGGGTTTATAGTATCCACCACAACTTCTATTCAATTACTGAAATGAAAAATAATCCATGAGTTATTTATCGTCCATTCTATCGACACCACCTATTATAAGTATAGAATCGCAAATATCACTGGGACACCCTAAGCATGGCACATCAAAAAATTAAACCAAAACATGCACCATCAAATTGTGTTAGCGAGAAAGTTATATGAATTAAATATAGGTTCACAAATAATACCCTGTTATTCTAAGCATACCCTATCAAAGGATTTTCCCAAGCATGGAATATCAAATAATTAGACGAATAAATTTGTAACCCTAACAATTAAACACAAAGGTTTACAAAACCGGTGAAGCAACAACTCGTTTTCAATAAATCAATAAACAATATTCAAAAATCAATCTACTCAAATCATAATGGTCTATTGCAAAATCATTCAATTTAGAGTTGCCTAATACCCAAAGTGGTTTCAATAATAAACCCTAGTTACAAAGAAATCTAGCAATACATTAAAATGGATTTCTCAAAACCCATAAAAATAATAATCAAGAGATACGAAAGATAAACCAATAATAATCGTGCCGTCACCACGATAAAACCAGTCTTCCTCCCCTCCTTATGAGCAGTTCACCGTCGTCCCCTCTTCTCAGTTCACGGCCGCAACACCGTTCTTCTCCCCTTCGGCTCTGTGGCCGGCCTCCAAATCCGGTCTCCCTCTTCTTCTCTGTGTTCCTTTTCTTCTTATAGTCTTGCAAACAAATCTGACTAAGACATAGTAAAATGCTTAGGCCCAGTCCAATATCGCACTGATTTCCTGAACTCTGGCCTCGACACCACTTTCCATATTCAGCCCGCAGCAAACCAGCATATCATCCAACTAACACATCAATAATCCAAGTCTGGCTACAACATCGATAATCCAAACTATCGCCATCATCACCAGCAGTACAACTCCGATCTTCTCTCAACTCCAGTTATAATTCACCGGCAACAGCTCCATGTGTAGTCTCTGCCAAACCCAAATCAAATAGAGCAAAAACTTCCATTTCTTTTTAAACGTCCCTGGAATCAAAAGCTCTTCTTAACCTCCAACTTCACCATGTTAAAAGCGCCACCAACTTGGCCGTGTACACGGCAATTACTTGCCTGCCATCGACTGATATCCATCAACTGCGCAACACTCCATCGAATTTCCTTCATCGTCCAACCAGGTCTCCGTTTCTTCATCCCCTGTTGCTGTGACTATTTCTCCATCGAGAACTTTCATATAAACCCTTTGTTCCTCAAATGTTGTCTAGCCAATCCTGCATCCTTACTGCCAAGCTCAAAACAGATAAACCAATCCTTCATTCTTACTGCCAAGCTCAAGACAGATAAACCAACTCCCTTTGTTCTCGTTCATCAACACAGATTTCTTCTTCTGTAGCCATCTGCCATTAGAGTATCGGCAGTTCGATGCCACCTCCATTCTCGCTACTGCCACCTTCTCAGTCACGTCCAACTCTCCATTCAGCGGGCAACAACAGCTATTTTGTTTGCTTCATCGACACACAAGGTACGAACTCCAGCTGCACTGTCGGCCACAATTCACGACCATCGTAATTTCATTGTTTCCCCCGTCAGTTCTTCTTATTCAGTCCATATGCTTCAATGAATCGAACTCCTAAATATCATTGTTGTACGTACAGTCGAGTAAGCAACAACGACTCCATAGTGCAGCTCCATCATAGTAAACAATCCTTCTTCTCCTTTCGCATCAACAGCCACAAATCTCTCCAAACAACCGCATTGTTGTAGCCATTTCCATTAACCACGATCGCATCAAGATCATTTCAGGCCAAATCCATCTTCATTCGAACCAACACTGCATACACAACGGAACGAGTTCAGTTAACACAACTCCTCCATCATCTACTGCGTCAGCTAATGGCCTCCATCGAATGCAACCAGTGAGCACCACATCACCACTTTCTATTTCTGGCCCATTGTAAATTCTTCTTTCAGGCAATTCTGCGAAAAACTACAGTGCAACTTCAGTACGTACAGAGGTAGCCTCCAGCTGGTTGTATGAAACTCCTCTTATATCTTAGTTGCACCTGCAATTTCGAATTCACAAGACCACGAATTTCCCAAGCATACCAGGACCCTAAAACAATAAAACTCCATGCCTTTCATTCGAGCAATTAATTGCAGTAGCAGCATCATCTAGTATCCATTCTCAATCTTTCAAACACAACCACCAGAAATTCCTTAAATTTAGTACCAACAACTGCCATTGCTGTTGTTCTTTCCTGTACAAAAATGCTGCATGCAACGGACCTGCCATACCCATTGTAGTTACTTAAAGAATAACCGCTGCTGCAATCAGGTTCATACACCGTCAATTCAACTACTCAAGCCTTCATTCAATTGATTGCATCTCAAATCATTTGAGATCAAATTAGACCCATTTCAGTCCACAACAAACCATCCTCATTCACGCCTTTCTTCACCTAATTGATTCAATGAATCAATTTCTCAAAATCAGGACAGCAAGAACAAAACCCATTGTCGAATTTCAGCCATTAGAACAATAGATGCTGTTAAATCCAGGGACATCTTTAACCTTGATGTTGATTGGTTTTCCAATTCATCTGAAGTCTCCAACTCCTTCCTTGCCCTGTTCTCTCGTCAACAAATTAATCTTCGCACCATTGGAAATGGTGGTGACGGCAGCTGCTCAGGTCCCCGTTCTGTTCTCAAAACATCACCACCTTCTGGCCGTGAAATGTATGTGGGTGGGCTAGCTTAAATGGTTAACTTGGTGGCCTACAGTCCATTAAGCTTCGTCTTCTTGACACAGGGAGTAAGTATATGCCGCAAACGCCATACTGCTTCTATTTATCCATTTTTCATCTGAGGATCGAATCCACTTGTAATTTCTAGGAAAGCACTAAAATTGTGTTATTAGTCAAAATATCGAGTCTTATCGAATATAAATATGGGTATAAAATGTAGCACCTACGTGTTTATCAACACTCCCACACTTATATTTTGCTAGTCCTCGAGCAAAATAAAGAATTGACCCGCTACACAGCTGGTCACATCATAAGAGAGAATTAGACCCGCTACACAGCTGGTCATAAAAAAATACCCTACAAAATACTCGTTACACAGCTGGTCATGATAAATACTATACATAAGACCGTTACACAGCTGGTCATAACCCTAAAAATTATAATGATAATAATTTTTTTTAAGACCCGCTACACTGCTGATCATCTTTTTTTTAGACCCGCTACACAGCTGGTCATAATATTCAATTTTTTTTTAAATCAAAATTCCCAACAACAGTGCCACTCCCCCACACTTAAATATTACATTTTCCTCAATGTAATTGAGTCATCCAACGTAGAAATTAAGGTGGGAAATTCTAAAATAAAATATGCAAAAACTAAACAAATAAAAATAAAAGATAGAGTGAAGGGAACAAATCTGATGGGTTGACTCCCATGAAGTGAAAGGTATTTGTCTCCCTTTTTACCAGTAGCACGTTCTCAAACGAGGTGAGGTTAGTACCTCAAAGTAAGCTGGCTATCATATATGTACAACCTCAAAAGTTGAGGATCAACCTAACTAATCTGGTCAGTCGAAAACATGAACCTGCAGCAAGAATGATTAATACCCAGAGAGCAGAAACTGAATTCAATCTTATTCAAACCTACCCAACCATATGTGGTACTGTAAAGTAAATCAGATTCGCAGATAATTAGTAATGATTGCTTAAAGAATTGCACAGTTGTTGTAATCCTTAAATCAGGTTCTAAGTCCGAAGAAATAACTTGCTCGGCAGATATTGGTTCAAATTTACTCGTTGAATAGGGGCTCAATTGAGCAATAATATCACGACTCGCATACCCAATATCATCTAGAATAGTTTCATTATGTGAAAAATAAGAATTAGATAGGTCTGACAATGGTTTATGGGTCAAGGTCGGAGCTTTCTCGACTGATGAAACTAGTCGAGACTCGGGATGAACTAGAGGTTCTAGTTTGGGCTTCCATTTATTAGTGTCTAGCAGCGGTGTGGAGTCTAATAAGGCATTGACTTCACAAATAACACTTTCATCATCAAAATCATACCCAAAATGAGCTAAGCAAACCTCTAATGGATCTTCCGAGTGGCTATTGCAAAAGCCTTGCGAGTGCATACTTTCTTTTCGCCCACAGCACTTCAGGCTAAGGTACTTAAAAAAATCAAATAAAATACGTAAAAAGAACCAAAAGAAATCTAAAAGAAAAACAAAATAAAATTATGTATAAAAAGATATCAATTAGAGAGTATTTTGCAACCACTCCCCGGCAGCGGCGCCAAAAATTGATATGCTTTCGGGATTGCCTATATATATAAACCGCAATCGCACGGTGTCTAACTAGTAGACAGAGGCAAGTACGAGTCGTTCCCACGAGGAGCGGTGGAAATACCAATAATCAATATTCTCAATTAACCATCAATGATGTTTTTGGATTTTTAGTATTATAAAAACAAAGAAAATAAATCAAACAAATAAAATATATTCAACAGGAAAAGTCGGTAACCAGGGTTTATAGTATCCACCACAACTTCTATTCAATTACTGAAATGAAAAATAATCCATGAGTTATTTATCGTCCGTTCTATTGACATCACCTATTATAAGTATAGAATCGCAAATATCACTGGGACACCCTAAGCATGGCACATCAAAAAATTAAACCAAAGCATGCACCATCAAATTGTGTTAGCGAGAAAGTTATATGAAGTTAAATATATGTTTACAAATAATACCCTGCTATTCTAAGCATACCCTATCAAAGGATTTTCCCAAGCATGGAATATCAAATAATTAGACGAATAAATTTGTAACCCTAACAATTTAGCACAAAGGTTTACAAGCAACAACTCGTTTTCAATAAATCGATAAACAATATTCAAAAATCAATCTACTCAAATCATAATGGTCTATTGCAAAATCATTCAATTTAGAGTTTCCTAATACCCAAAGTGGTTTCAATAATAAACCCTAGTTACAAAGAAATCTAGCAATACATTAAAATGGATTTCTCAAAACCCATAAAAATAATAATCAAGAGATAAGAAAGATAAACCAATAATAATCTTGCCGTCACCACGATAAAACCAGTCTTCCTCCCCTCCTTATGAGCAGTTCACCGTCGTCGCCTCTTCTCAGTTCACGGCCGCGACACCGTTCTTTTCCCCTTCGGCTCTGTGGCCGGCCTCCAAAACCGGTCTCCCTCTTCTTCTCTGTGTTCCTTTTCTTCTTATAGTCTTGCAAACAAATCTGACTAAGACATAGTAAAATGCTTAGGCCCAGTCCAATATCGCACTGATTTCCTGAACTCTGGCCTCGACACCACTTTCCATATTCAGCCCGCAACAAACCAGCATATCATCCGACCAACACATCAATAATCCAAGTCCGGCTACAGCATCAATAATCCAAACTATCGCCATCATCACCAGCAGTACAACTCCGATCTTCTCTCAACTCCAGTTATAATTCACCGGCAACAGCTCCATGTGTAGTCTCTGCCAAACCCAAATCAAATATAGCAAAAACTTCCATTTCTTTTTAAACGTCCCTGGAATCAAAATCTCTTCTTAACCTCCAACTTCACCATGTTAACAGCGCCACCAACTTGGCTGTGTACACGGCAATTACTTGCCTGCCATCGACTGATATCCATCAACTACGCAACACTCCATCGAATTTCCTTCATCGTCCGGCCAGGTCTCCGTTTCTTCATCCCCTGTTGCTGTGACTATTTCTCCAACGAGAACTTTCATATAAACCCTCTGTTCCTCAAATGTTGTCTAGCCAATCCTGCATCCTTACTGCCAAGCTCAAAACAGATAAACCAACTCCCTTTGTTCTCGTTCATCAACACCGATTTCTTCTTCTGCAGCCATCTGCCATTAGAGTATCGGCAGTTCGATGCCATCTCCATTCTCGCTACTGCCACCTTCTCAGTCACGTCCAACTCTCCATTCAGCGGGCAATAGCAGCTCTTTTGTTTGCTTCATCGACACACAAGGTACGAACTCCAGCTGCACTGTCGGCCATAATTCACGACCATCGTAATTCCATTGTTTCCCCCATCAGTTCTTCTTATTCAGTCCATATGCTTCAGTGAATCGAACTCCTAAATATCATTGTTGTACGTACAGTCGAGTAAGCAACAACGACTCCATAGTGCAGCTCCATCATAGTAAACAAGCTTTCTTCTCCGTTCGCATCAACAGCCACAAATCTCTCCAAATAACCGCATTGTTGTAGCCATTTCCATTAACCACGATCGCATCAAGATCATTTCAGGACAAATCCATCTTCATTCGAACCAACACCGCATACACAACGGAACTAGTTCAGTTAACACAACTCCTCCATCATCTACTGCGTCAGCTAATGGCCTCCATCGAATTCAACCAGTGAGCACCACATCACCACTTTCTATTTCTGGCCCATTGTAAATTCTTCTTTCAGGCAATTCTGCGAGCAAATGCAGTGCAACTTCAGTACGTACAGAGGTAGCCTCCAGCTGGTTGTATGAAGCTCCTCTAATATCTTAGTTACACCTGCAATTTCGAATTCACAAGACCACGAATTTCCCAAGCATACCAGGACCCTAAAACAATAAAACTTCATGCCATTCATTCGAGCAATTAATTGCATTAGAAGCATCATCTAGTATCCATTCTCAATCTCTCAAAAACAACCACCAGAAATCCCTTAAATTCAGTACCAACAGCTGCCATTGATGCTGCTCTTTCCTGTACAAAAATGCTGCCTGCAACGGACCTGCCATACCCATTGTAGTTACTTAAAGAATAACCGCTGCTGCAATCAGGTTCATACACCGTCAATTCAACTACTCAAGCCTTCATTCAATTGACTGCATCTCAAATCATTTGAGATCAAATTAGACCCATTTCAGTCCACAACAAACCATCCTCATTCACGCCTTTCTTCACCTAAGTGATTCAATGAATCAATTTCTCAAAATCAGGACAGCAAGAACAAAACCCATTGTCGAATTTCAGCCATTAGAACAATAGATGCTATTAAATCCAGGGACATCTTTAACCTTGATGTTGATTGGTTTTCCAATTCATCTGAAGTCTCCAACTCCTTCCTTGCCCTGTTTTCTCGTCAACAAATTATTCTTCGCACCATTGGAAATGGTGGTGACGGCAGCTGCTCAGGTCCCCGTTCTGTTCTCAAAATATCACCACCTTCTGGCTGTGAAATGTATGTGTGGGTGGTCTAGCTTAAATGGTTAACTTGGTGGCCCACAGTCCATTAAGCTTCGTCTTCTTGACACAGGGAGTAACATATATGCCACAAACGCCATACTGCTTCTATTTATCCATTTTTCATCTGAGGATGGAATCCACTTGTAATTTCTACAAAAGCACTAAAATTATGTTATTAGTCAAAATATCGAGTCTTAGCTAATATAAATATGGGTATAAAATATAGCACCTACGTGCTTATCAATAATACTTATGTTCCTCTAAATCTCAGTCCATCAGTTTTCATACCTGATGAGATTATTGATGAGAGTGTTAATGAATGGAGGTTTAGTTTTATTGGAAGACTTGATTTCGTGAAATTGAAGATATCAGTTGCAGAAACTAGTTTAAGGAAACAATGGACTCTTACTGGTAAGTGTCAGTTTATTCTTATTGGTTCTTTATTATCAAACTAGAGAATAAGGTTAATATGAAATTTTTGTATGAGGGTTTTTGGGAGGTTGAATCTCAATATCTGAAGCTTCGATACTGGGAACGGGAATTTCAAGCCTGAACAACATAAATCTAGTGCTTTTGTATGGATGTTATTTCCTGGTCTTAGTATTGAGTATTGGAAAGAAGATATTCTTATGTCCATGGGTAGAGCAATTGGTAGAACAATTCGGATTGATACTACAACATTGAAAAGAGAAATTGGATAATATGCTAGTATTTTGGTGGAAGTAGATCTCTCAAATGAAATTCCAAATAAAGTTGTGGTGGAATCAAAGTATTGTAAATTTGAGCAAGAAATTACTGTATCCAATCTGCCTAAATTTTGTAGTAAGTGCAAGATTGTGACTCATTTGGTGACTGAATGTAGAGTAGCAAGAAAAGAACAAAATCAAGGTGCTAAACTGAATAAACCTCAATGGAGGTACACTCCCAAAAAAAGTTACAATGCAAAACTCAGGTGGCTTTGATATATGTTTTCGGAGTCAAACTGTGATGTAGAAGAAGTGGATGCAATAATTCCTCCTATTATGAAATTTACTCCACCAATTGATAAGGAGAAAGCATTTACTGGTCTTCTGGAATCACCTAAGGAGTTTCCTTCTTTAATCTGTGGGTAAAATTATTGATGTGGGTGCAAGTGTGCAGGCATTACATTCAGTTGTTGAAATTTCTTCTAGTGTAACAGCTATAGAGCAAATTAATATAGTCACTGTTGATCCTGAAGTAGAACCAGTGCCCAACAATGTCTCAACTGAGATACTAACTGCTCAAGTTTTATCAACAATAAACACTGAAGTAACAAATACAGATGGCTGGAAGGAGGTAACTTGTACCAATACAAATTTCAGAAAAGTGAATACTTCAAATTCATGTAAAGGTTTTGTCTCTCCAAGTAAATTTCAAGCACTAATTTAGGTAGCTGAAAAACAGGATCATATTTTTTCTAAAATGATCAGCAAACCTGTTAAAGGTGTTCCTAATGTCATAACTAGAAAACAAGCTAGTACTTCAGTTAAATCAAATGTTAGTATGGGAGGTACAAGTACTTCTCAAATAACTCAATCTCAATGAAAGTACTTTACTTGAATATCAGAGGCTTGGAAAAAATTCAAACCAAAGATAAACTGAGAAATTTAGTAAAAAAAATTTAGTCCTTCTTTATTATGGGTAGTTGAACCTAAAATAAAAGCATCTTGTGGTGGAATTAAGAGTTTGAATTTAGTTGGGATGAGTAAAATGATTATACATAATTCTAGTAACACTGCAAAGGGTAATATATGTATTTTTTGGAATTCTTCTTTATGTAAACCAGTAGTGATTTCATCTTCAAGTGAAGCTATTACTGTTAAAGTGGGTGACGTTATGGTTACTGGGATTCATGCAGCAAGCATTAATGTGGATAGAAGAGACTTATGGGAAGAGCTGACAGAAATTAGTCAAATGAACTATCCATGGATGATAATTGGGGATTTTAATGTTGTACTGAGTTATGATGAAAAGGTTGGAGGTACAAGACCACTCAGAGTATCAATGCAGGATTTTAAAGACTGTCTAGAGTTTTGCAATTTAATTCAAGCCACAAAAACTGGAATCAAATTTTCTTGGTGCAATAATAGAGTTGGTAAAAATAGAATTTTATGTGATCTTGATAAAGCATTCTATAACCTTGAATGGTTGGAAAAATATGATGGTTAGTCATACAAAGTAGGTGTAAGAGGAACATCTGATCATGGTCCCCTATTTGGTTCTGTTGTGAATACTTGCAAGCCCGTGAATGCCCCTTTTAGGTATCAACATATTTGGACTTCTCATCCTGGTTTTCTTGAAGTGATCAAAAATGTATGGAATGAAGCAAGTTCAGGTAATCCAACTTTTTCTTTTATGAATAAACTAAAGAGATTAAAACAAATATTGAAAAAATCGAATTGGGAGGTTTTTGGAGATCTCAGAGTCAAAGTAAAGAATACATAAGATGAGGTACTTGCAGCTTCTCTGTTATCAGACGCAGATCCTGAAAATGTTGAGATATTAAACAAACTGGTAACAGCAAGGGGGAGACATGAAATTGCTTCTCAGCAATATAATGAATTAATGAGGGCTAAGTCTAGAGTGAAATGGATAAATGAGGGTGGTGCTAATACATCATTATTTCATGCATCTATTAAACTAAGGCAATCTCAAAACAATACTACTGAACTGGAAAGCACTGGAGGCAATGTGGTAACTGAACAATCTCAAATTGCAGATATTTTGGTTGAACATTATACAAAGAAATTTGAATATCAGAATATTACAATTCAAGAAGAGATTTTGGATGTAATTCCTAAACTTATAAATGATAAAGATAAAAACTTCCTCGATGTTGTTCCCACTGCAATGGAAATTAAAGAAGCAGTTTATGGCATGAATGCAAATAGAGCTCCAGGGCCAGATGGATTTCCTGACAGTTTCTACAAGTTTGCATGGGACATTATTGGTTCAAAGTTAATTGAAGCAATACAATTCTGTTGGATTCACAGATTTATACCTAAAGGTTTAAACTCTAACTTCCTGATTTTTACTTCCTAAAATTCAAGGTGCAAGAAGAGCAGAGCAATTTAGGCCTATTGGTTTAGCTAATTTCATCTTCGAAATATTTAGTAGAATCATTAATACAAGAGTAAGTACTATGATTAAAAGAATCATTTCTATTCAACAAGGTGCATATATTAAGGGGAGTAATATTCATGATAAAATTGTGTTAGCCTCTGAAATGATTAATGAACTCAATATTAAGAGGAGAGGTGGAAATGTTGGGCTTAAACTGGATATAACTCAAGCATATGATTCATTGAGTTGGGAATTCTTGTTTGAAGTGCTTAGAAGATTTGGATTTTTTGAAATTGGTATTAGTTGGCTCAGGAAAATATTTGAATCTGCAATGATCTTTGTACTTGCCAATGGTGATCCATGTGGCTTTTTTGTTGTTGAAAGGGGTCTAAGACAAGGTGATCCATTGTCACCCATTTTATTCATTCTTGCAGAAGAAGTTCTTAGCAGAAATATATCAAAAATGGTGCAGGAGGGTAAGATACAAGCAATGGTGACTAGAGGTAATTGTCAGCCTTCACACTTAACGTTTGTTGATGATATTTTCATATTCTGCAATGGCCACAAAAAATCATTGGATAATTTGATGAATTTATTGAGTAAATATCAGACTTCATCTAGTCAAGTGGTGAATAGGAACAAAAGTAAATGTTTTGTTGGTGGAGTTTCAAATGCAAGAAGAATTGAAATAGTTGAATATCTACAAATGAGACTATCAGAGTTGCCTGATACTTACTTGGGGTCCATTTTAAATCCTGGCAGAGTAAAATCATATCAAGTTTGGGGATGGTGGAATTAATGCAGAAGATGTTAGCTGGTTGGATGGGTAAGCTATTATCCTTCTCTGCAAGACTAACTTTGGTTAAACATGTATTATGTAGCATTCCCATATATAATATGGGTATTTACAAATGGCCTAAAACTATTATCAAGGAATATGAGAAAATTATCATAAATTTCCTCTGGTATGGAGATCCTGCAGTCAAAAAGTTAGTTACTATGAAATGGGATGAAGTTAATGCTCCAATAATGGAAGGTGGTTTGGGATTAAGAGATTGGAAGTGATGAATAAAGCTTTGTTAATGAAACTCTTTTGGAAAATCGAAACAGAGGAGGTGGAGTGGACTCAGTTCATGAGAGCTAAGTACAAAAACAAAAATAATGAATGAATATCATCTTACAGACAATCATCAATTTGGCCAGGAATTAAATGGGTCATTTCAGAGGTGAATGAAGGAAAAAGATGGATAGTTGGAGATGGTAAAACTAATATATGTGTCGAATGATAACTGGATCAAGGAATATGCCTTGGGAAAAATATTGTTTGGTCCTTTTTTAGGTGGTCCGAAGTCAGTTTGGTCCTTTGGGAAAACACCTTTACGGTTTGGTCCATAATTATTTAAAAATATTAAATAAACAAAAGTACCCTTCTGTGTTAATTTCTACTTATTTTTTTGTAGCATTTCATTCTTGAAAATGAACTCCTGTTAATTTCTACTTATTTTTTCAGAAATCACCTATATAAACCAGAGTTCATTCCAGAAATGAACTCCATATAAAAACCTAAAAAAACCAGAGTCCATTCCAGAAATGAACTCCATATAAAAACCTAAAAAAACAGAGTTCATTCCAGAAATGTACTCCATATAAAAACCTAAAATATCCAGAGTTCATTCCAGAAATGAACTCCGTATAATAAAAACAAAAAAAAAACAGAGTTCATTCCAGAAATGAACTCCATATAAAAACCTAAAAAAACAGAGTTCATTCAAGAAATGAACTCCATATAAAAACCTAAAAAAAAACAGAGTTCATTCCAGAAATGAACTTCATATAAAAACATAAAAACACAGAGTTCATTCATGGAATGAACTGCAGTCATCATCTTCGTCGTCTTCAACAACAACAAAAATAAATTCTTCAACAGCAGCAACAGTACCAGAGAAGAAGAACACAAAAGATAATCATCGTTCATCATCCTCTTCATCGTCAAAACTTAGAAAAAACGGAAGAAGAAGATTTTTTTCATCATCATCTTCATTGTCACGTCTTAGTCATCATCATCATCATCGTCTTCGTCATCTTCAACACGAGTTCATCTTCGATTTTTATAATCAAATCAAGATCTTCGTACTGAAAAATCAAAATCTTTAAAATAAATAACCAAATCGGTTTCTATAATCAAATCAAATCCATCTTTAAAAATAAATCTTCATCCTTAATCTTAAACAGTAGCAGAAAGAAAAAAGAAGAAGAAAAAAAGTAGATCTGGAAAAAAAAAGAGGCGAGAGAAAATAAATCTGAAAATTATTCTCTTCTCTCCTAATAATGAGTATATATATGCTCCATTAAAAGGTTATCTCTGCCACTACCATTTGACAATTACATCATCCATGACGTCATCCCGCGTGGGTATTGTCCACCCTAGGACCAAACCATAATTTCTAGGACCAAACTATAATATATTTTCCCAAAAAGGACCAAACAGAAAATTGACTAAGTCAATTGGACTAGACTCTCTAATATATTATTCCTGGGACCTATTGGTATATCCTACATATGCCTTATTTTAGAGGCATTCTGAGGATAATTATGTCCAAATGAATAAGAATTTGAAAGTAGCTAATCTAATTGTGGATGGTGTATGGAAAATCCCCGAGTAAATGTTTAAGTTTTTTGAGAAGAATGAAGTTCCAGCAATTGGTGAAGGCTCTGACAAGATGATATGGGAGAAGGATTTAAATGGAAATTTCTTTGTTGCCAATGCAGCTCAACAGATAAGAAAAAAGTATCATGTGATTCCTTGGACAAAGAAAATCTGGAAGTCATGTATACATCCTTATAATTCTACAAATCTATTGAAAATTTTGAGAGGAGCTTGTGCTACTAAGGAAACTGTAAGAAAAAAAGGTTTCTTGACAGTATCAAAGTGTTATTTATGTGGTAATGCACAAGATACAATGGATCACATATTATGGGAGTGTACATTTAGCACTAAAAGTTGGCATTGGCTGGGAGGGATTTTTTGCTTCTTTAGTCCTTCAAATTTTGAAGATGTTCTGAAATTTGTCAAAGGTAAAAGTGGTGTAACTCAAGAAGTATGGTATAACTCTGCATTTAAGGTTATGGTTGAGCTCTGGCATACAAGAAACAAGAAGATTTATGAGAATGAAGAACCTAACCTTGAAAAGTTTAAACAGAGAGTATTGTCTTACACAAATGAATATAGTATAAGAATGAAATGATCCAGATGGGGGAATGTGTATGATTTACAAATTTTACAGCAATTTGGAATCACAAGGATTAAAAGAATCATGACATATGTAAAACAATGCTTCTTCAAATTGACCGGAAGAGGACAAGTTCTCATATGTTGTGATGGTGCATCAAAAGGTAACCCTGGTAATGCAGGGATTGGTTTTGTGGCAGGGAATGAAAGTGGTGGATGCTTAGGTGTTGTTTCTGGTGGTTTGGGGATTGCAACTAATTATCTGGCAGAAGTAACGGCTTTGGTGGTTGCTGGTGAATGGGAAGTGAAGAAAAGGTATGAGAATATTTGTTTCAATCTTGATTCCAAAGCAGTTTTGCTAGCTTTCAGTAATGGTAGAATACCTTGGATTGTTGTGAATAGATGGAACAATATTAGAAAATTCATACTAAGAATTACTTTCACACACTCATATAGGGAAATCAACCTTTCTGCTGATAAGATGGCA
Organism: Papaver somniferum; assembly: GCF_003573695.1. Taxonomy (NCBI): domain Eukaryota; kingdom Viridiplantae; phylum Streptophyta; class Magnoliopsida; order Ranunculales; family Papaveraceae; genus Papaver; species Papaver somniferum. Next base: position 87,041,626 of record NC_039359.1, read on the forward strand.
AAACAGGGTGTGCTTCTTGCAAGAGGAACTGTTCTGTACTATGAGGACAAGCCAAAATTTCTGAATCAGTTGGAATGTGAAGATGGTATCTACTTTAGGTTCAGCTCCTGAAAAAAGGGATACACTGGTTGATGTTTATTTTGCTCTGTTCAATTCTCTGTAATTCTGTTGTATGCCTTGATTCTTATTATAACTCACTTAATGGGCTTAGCTTGCTGGGCTTTTGATACAAATTGGGTCTTAGACTAGAAAGGTCTTGACCTCATTGTAAGTTGTAATTTTGATTATTTTGGTAATAAAATTCCATGATTTAGAAGAAAAAAAATTATGGTTATTTTATGGAACATGGTATGATTTTATTTTGGATGTTCCACCAGGCTTTTGACAAGCATAATCGGGAGACGGTGGGATTTTTTTTCAATTCTTCAGTGGATTATGTTAGTTTCATGAAGTTCACTTTCCCCGAACATGTATTTTCCTTGGTTATCTATCTTATTATTTTCATTTTTTTTTTTGTGTTAAACTTTGAAAAATTAGAACCCATTTAAAAAAAATGAGTCTAATTGTTTTAATTATTATTTGTTAGTCATACTCTTTTGCATTTGTGATTCTGATTATTTTCTCCTTATTGTATTTCCATCTTCATTTTCATATGTGGGAATTGTATAAATGACCCTCCTTTTCAAGGGCTTCACAACTACCCTTATCCTACAATAAAAATACTCCTCTCCATTTCTAAGCCCATCAGGGGTCCATTAAGGTTTGTATCTATTCCAAATTTTCCCTTCTATCCATCGCCAAAACATATCGTTTTCTTCATCTTCTTCTTCGTATCAGGTTCTTCTTCTTCTTCATTGCTCCCACCACCACCATCATCTCTACCGTCGCTACCACAAACAGCACCAAAACCAACACCAGTGCCACAACCACCATCACCGTCTCGGTCGTCACCATCATCATCTTCTTCTTCTTCACAATCAACAATAATCGATTCCGCTGGTATCCAACCTCCACCACCGCAACCACAGAATCATGAACAAACTAATCGAAAAATATATATTAGGTTTAACTTGATTTAGATCGATATAGCATGAAAAACCTAAATCGAAGATTTAATTTACTGTAAATCAAATTCAAGGAAATCCAGATCTAATTTTTTTAGGTTTTGAAATCAAGTCTTCTACCACCATCATCACACGACATCGTAAACAACCTATTTATATCGATGAATCAACGAGAAACATCATATTCCCTTTCGATATCAACTGGATTAACCTAAGTTGGTCATGAAGATAATGGTGATTCTAGTTGTTTGTGGTGTTCGAAATATTGTACGCTGCTGGCTGTGGTGGTGGTAAGGTTGGACGAAAAGTTGTTGAATAATACTCCATCAACTATTGACGGTAATGACTGAATCTGATTTCAATAATGTACATTTGATTTAAACATTTGATTGCACTAGTATTGGTGTCAATGATCTTGTGATTTTGATTGTGTTTCAATTATTTACTGGTAATGGTTTAGGTGACTTGTGTTTTGGTGTTGTACTGGTGGTAGTGGAAGTTGTTATAGTGGTGGTGGTGGTAATTATGGTGGTGGTGAGGCTCGAATGATAAATGCAAGAAGATCAGTTCTTTGTTTCAGAGAAAACTCTGAGGTAACTACTACTACTTCGGTTACTTACTCTTTATGTTCAATTTCACGAGTATCAACTACTGTTGTTGATCCCTTTTATGGGATCAACTACTGTTGTTGATCCTATGTATGAGATCAACTCCTGTTGTTGACAATATTATTTGTTGTGATTGAGCATTTCCTTGCATTAGTATATTCATACTTGTAGTTTAAATCATAAATGTTATTCTTTGTTGCTATGGTGGGATTCAATATTGTTCCAGATCCTTTTGTTGTGTGGGTAGTTATCTTTGTGGTAATAAATACAGTGGTGTTGGCGATGCTACTGGGGTTGGTGGTACTTTTTTTTATAAATATTGGTGGTTTGGGATATTGTGGTTATGGTGGTGTTGGATATTTTGGTGGTTGGGAATATGGTGGTGGTGCTGTCTTGTTATAGTTTGATTTTTTGTTTCTTTATATTTTATTTATTCATTATACGTTTGATCATTTACAGATATCGTTCTTAAGTTTTTAAGCTTGTAACCCCAACATATCTCAAGTTGTTATTTGTTGATGTGACACATGAAAATGCTGCCAATACTGTTCCAGATCCACTTTACAGGTATGGTTCTTCGGTATTAACTTCCATGGTGGAAAGATCTCTGGACTTCGGTTTTTATGGGATCAATTACTGTTGTTGATCCCCATAAATGGGATTAACTATTGTTGTTGACGCCATTTTTTATAGATCAACTAATGTTGTTGATTCCATTATGGGATCAACTCTTGTTGTTGACAACATTTTCTATAGGATCAACTACTGACTCCTATTGTTGACAGCATTTCCTTGGATTAGTATAGTCATATTTGTAGTTTAAATCATGTTTGTTAAAAAAATTAGCTTGATTTTCTTGTTGGTTTGTGTTTGTGTATTGTTGTTTGACTGATGGTACTGGTTGTGTCTTCGGATTTTATAGATGTATAGTTCTTCGAATGTTGAATTTGTGGTGCAATGGTAGCATGACTGACTCCACGTCAGATGATGCGTGTTCGACTCACGCCAAGTTCACTCATTCCTATATATCATTTCGTTTTTTTGTATCATAGATGGTTGTTGTAGAAATTTTTGTTACTTTTGTGTTTCTTAAGGATATGTCAGTTTGCAAGTTTAGGTTTATTGGTTTTTACAGTAGATAGACTCGTATAAATGCTGTCAACTCTAACTGTTGATCCCAGTTTTTGTGGATAAACTTTCATTTTTGGTCCCACTTAATGGGATCAACTTCAATTGTTGATCCCACTTAAAGGGATCAACTTTGGTTGTTGACATTATAATCTGGAAACATTGTTCCTGAGTTCTACTTTTTGTATCAACTTTAGTTGTTGATTCCATTCACTGGGATCAACTTCGATTGTTGACGCAAAAAAAATACTGAATATTATTTAGTAAAGTTATTTTTGAACTTTTGATTTTTTGGATCAACTTCAGTTGTTGACACCTAATTTTTATGGTGGTGGCGGCGGCGGCACAACAACAACAGCGACAGCATCAACAATGGTGGTGGTGGCGGCGGTGGCGGCGGAATATCAATGGCGGTGGTGGAATATTAGTGATGGTTGTAGTTGGTACAGTGGTGGTGGCGGCGGTGCTGCAGGTGGCGGTGAAATGGTGGTGGTGGTGGTGGTGGATGTGAAGTAGTAAAAAAAGAAATTTGTTAAGGGATAAGGTTTTTTAAATGTAAAATAATATTATAAGTGAGGGTATTAAGGTAATCTATATTTTAATGGATAAGGCTTTTAAATGATATGGGTATTTATATTGTTGTATAAGAGTATATTTAATGGGTGTCAAAACTAAGAGTATTTAATTAATATAGCCTTTTCATATTACTCCAAATGCACTTCCTTAATGATGGTGGAAATGAATATTGAGAATCGTAAATCATATATCTTATACCAAATGAGCAACTCATCTTACGGTTAACCACCCACGTACTTGGTTCCTTATACGAATTATAATGAGTTGTATATTTTGTAAATCTTCATTTCATTCATGCTCTGTCAATGTTCTCGCATTCATAAAAGCGTTCAACGCAGGGAAAGCAGCAGCGAGAACAATAGCACTTTCAAATGCTTTGTTCTTTAGTCCTACCGATCGGACATGGGACTCATCATCTTAGGATAACTAATTTTTTGGTGTTACTCTGCCAGTTTCCTCTTCGATATCAAACGTATGATGCTAATTTAAGTCGTTCCATCCAAAACATAGATTCTACAAAAAAAAAATAAAAAAAAATCCAATATTCCGATGTTTAAAAATGTTTCTTTCTTCATTCGACTTTGTAATAAATTAGATGCTTAAATAGTTAAGTTTTATACTCACCTGCTAATTTACATGGCTTGGTCAAACGGCCACCCTGATATAATCTGGCTCATAATTTTTTTTTCTTTTTATTTTATACTCACAAGCTAACCTTCATTTTTAGTCTTTATCCTATTACCAATTGTTATCCATGAATGAGTTACGATTATTCGTTATATTCTTAAAGTTTGATCACATTGCTAAATATTCTATTTTTACTTTGTTGTTATGGATTTTTTCGAATTTTAGACTTTTGTGGATCCGTGAAAACGATACCGTGATTTCAAAACAGTACTACTATAAATGATATAACAAATATTTCTTTTGTGCACATGTTTACTGCTATAATATAGTGCAAACAAGATATTGATAATTTGGCATCGAGACTGTTTTCCTACCTTGTGAAGAGGTTTTCTTGGGAACGCTTATATGATTTTAAAATTTCAGGTAACAAATGCAAAATAATGCCAATTGATGAGTCACAATATTATAGTCAACAAAAGTTAAGAGCCAACAAAATTTGATTCTAACAATATTATGACATGATTTCCAGGTGTTGTATTTGTGAAGAAGCTGAAGACAGCATGAGTCATTTGTTGTTGGATTACAAATTCAGTTTACATATATGGAATTGGTTATGCTCCATTTTGCACAGTCTAAAATCTCTTTGATTCAACAGGTATGGATCATTGCATCTTTCTCTACATTAAAAGAATTATGGTTTAAAAAAAAACAAGAAATTCTTTGAAGGTGTTAAGCCTGATATCTCAAAGTTTAAATGCAAGATCATGAGCACTGTTTTTGAAAACAATATCAAAATAAAGGGCAGTAAATGGAATCAAGCCTATGATAATCAAATTATATCCGTGTTCAAACTGGGTACAAGATTTTCCAAGTTTCAACATATTATAGCTTGTCAGTGGGTAGCTCCAGATAGTGATTTCAGTATGTTTTGCTGTGATGGAGCATCTTTTGGCAACCCAGGTGCAACTGGCTTTGGTGTAGTTGTCACATATCATTTAAATATGGTACTAGGTGCAATCACTGGTGGACTGGGGACTGCAACAAATTACATAGCTGAAGTGTATGATGTGATTCGTGCAGCTGAATTGGCAGGTTTTTGGGAACTGCAAAAGATAATCGTTAACTCATATTCTAAAACTGTGTTGAATCAATTTGAAAAGAACCAAATTCCATAGTTTGTGAAGAACAGGTGAATAAATGCAACAAAGAAACTCTCAGTGATTAAGTTTACTCATTGCTTCAGAGAGATCAACTTCTCTGCAGAATGTGCTGCTAAAAGAGGTGCAAAATTACAAGCTGGGGAGAGACAACTTTATACTGGAAGGCCCGAGTGGTTAAAAAGAATTGAAATTCCTTGAGTCACTTATTACATATTCAGTTGAAGATGCATGTTTTCAGTTGTGGTGTCTTATTTCAATTCTTGTTTTGTTTTAGTTCTTATTTTTAGAGTTAGTATTCTAGCTCTGTTTTTCAAGTTCTGGACATTTTTGTAACCCCCATTTTAATTCAATAAAATTGTATGATTCGGCAAAAAAAATAAAAAAAAATTGATTCTAGGAATTATTGCATCCAAGAGATTCTATAAGGCATTTCACACAAAAATATTCCTTACTAAATGTTTCAACGTCATTTTTGTTCAATGATGGATAACAAAGTCAAATTTTATAAGGTTAAGTGGTTAACCATTTCACTGACTAGCTAACCATGGTTTCTGAAAAAGCGGGGGTCTAAGAACACCACCCAATATTTTGCTTAGCAATCTGTATGGACTAACTTCGAAATACTTTCTAGAGAATCAAATAGACAGTCAGACTCAATCTAGGTAAAAGTATCTCAAGGAGTTAATATCTCTCTCTTGTTTTGATTTACTCGAGAAGTAGGAGATGGAGTAGATAGACTTTTGAGTGACAGATAAATTCAAGTCTTCACATACCTTTTTGTCGAGAAGTTCCATTGGTTCCTTGAGTAGTTCTTCTTCTTGTATGATGAATCGCCATGAAGTTCTTGAGCTCAACTACACTTTCTATCCTAGTCCGAGACTTAGCTATAGTAGACTAGAAATCAAGACTTATAGTTTTGATCACTAACATTGACAAACATGCTTGAGATAGCAACACATGTGAGTTCGACCGAGCAATGCTCTAACAATCTCCCTCTTTGTCAATTTTAGTATCAAAACTATCAATACATATGGAATACAAAAAAGATAAAGAAACTTTAGTATCTCCTATTCCACATGTCTAATCTTCAACCTTCCTCGAAATCTTCGTCACTTCCAAGTACTCCAATGATCCCAAAGGTTGTAAGTTTAGCATCACCGTTGTTGAAGATCTGTAGCTATAACAATGAGAAAGCATCGGTCTCGATCATTGTTATACAGTGTCATAGTATTATTACACAGTGTCAAATTCCAATTGTATCACAACTTCAACAATAATACTATGGTGATATGTATCACTCCCTCTTAGTCAATACTCCATCTCACATGGAAACCACTCCCCCTTACATAATGATCCGAAAACCATATGTATTTGTAGTATGAACTACATATTAATTCTCCCCCTTTTTGTCAATAAAATTGGCAAAGGTACAAGAACGAGATCATAATGAAATTTCCGTAAGAGACATTTCATGACTAAAAGAAAAATACATACCATCTAATTTAGATGCAATCATATAGCCGAAGCTAATAGCATTCATCAAGGAGTTTAAAAGATACAAGATAACCCCTTTAAGATTCCACAGCCGCACACCCCTCAAGATATGACCATTAAGCACAAGTTCAAAAGAACTCTCCCCCATTTGATGTCATTCCCAAGGGAACAACAAGAGCTACCTTAATTTCAAAAGAAAAGAAGGATTTTTATTGGACACTAAAAACCATGATAATAATTTTCTATATCCAAAATCTCAATCAAATTAATCACAAGTAAACCCACGATTAATTTAATCGGAATACGCAATCAAACTAAACACAAAAGTGATCAACTTAATTGATTATGCTCAACATAAGAGAACTTACGGAGCATACGACTAACATACCCATCAGAAAATGAATAGTATAGTCGTTCATATACTCAACATAAGAGGAATCTTACGGAGTATGAAAATACCCAACTAGATTAATTACAAGAGAACCCATAATTAATCTAATTGGAATATATAAATCAAACTAATTACAAAAGTAATCAATTTAATTGTCATTTGTTTTGCTCGACATAAAAAGACTTATGGAGCAATAACTAAATAACCAAACAAGATGATTAATTTAGTTCAAGAATGCTCAACATAAAGTACCTTACGGAACAACCAACAAAGCTAATCAAAAATAATCAACTTGGTTGTATCGTGCTCAACATAAGACACAAAACGGAGCCTCATAATATTACATAAAATATGGATCAGTGAAGATCAATACTGTGGAATACACAAGGATTCATTCTATCTTCCATCACTATTTGCATAACGATTTTTAATAGACATAATCCTTGAACACAAAAGATTTTAACCTATCTTCCATCAAAGAATTGACAATATAGGCTTAAGTTTTGTATATGTCAAAAGTCTATTCATCCTTAAATCAATTCATGAATACCGATCATGAACGACTTTACTTTTGACAAAATATGGGACAACATAGTTCACGGACGTAAACACCAATATCCCATAATAAATTGCAATATAACACATCATAAAGATTAAATACTGCAAACCATCATCCTCCAAATATTTTTAGAATTTAATACCAATAAACCTAAAAAAGAACAAGAAGATGAAAAATATAATAGCTATGTGTAGTCACAATCTTTGTTATTCAAGCACTAGTTATTCTTCCATCTAGCCAAAAAGAAGACATACTAGGCACATAAGAACACGAATTACTCATCTTCTTCCTCATCAGAGATACTCCAAGATGCTTGAATTGCGTTCAAATCTTCCTTGAGCTCGGGAACCTTTGTTGCAACCAAGGACAATTTTTATTGAACACACTTTACTCTTAAATCAACCTTACACACACCTTTATGAATTTTTTGAAGAAGGCTTATGGTAGTAGGGTCACTAAAATCAAGAGAAGCAATTTTTTGTCGCTTGCAAGAATTTTCCCTTATGCGCCTAAAGTAGACGGACGAACCGGTTAGGGGACCCCAAGAGAGTTGCCAATTGAATCACACCCACGATCACGTCAAATTTGACTAATCAAGCAAGGGTAACCCAATATTTTGACGGGTAAAGTCATCGAAATCATTTGAAAGATAATGAAACCACAAATATCGAGACTTGAAATACCCGACTCAAGGAAATAGACCAATTCCGCAAACTCGTGACTCCACCAAGAATTTTCAATTGTGGGGGGACAAAGATTGGGGATACCAAGTTTTCCAAAAGCCATCAAAGCAATACTAAGATCATTAGTAGGGAACTTTCCTTGACTCCAAACGACCTTCTTTCTACAAAGCCCAACCGAGATATCATCACAAGATGGACGTTCATCACATGGTCTAGGGAGCCGTACGTTACCCAACAGGATTTTGGTAATCCTTGAAATTAATTCTATATCAACAAGGAACCTTTCTCTACCAATCATGGATTTGAATTCCATCTTGTTGTAATCAACATTATGAACATTGGCATAGAAAATCCTTGTAAGAGAATCAAATCCTTGACCAAGACCATCAAAGATATTTCCAAGCTTGAATTTTGTAAAGCATACCGAATCCTCTTCCTTCCCACTAGAGAAATCCAACCTCTTTTCTAGAATGAAACCTTTTGAAGCAATCTTATCAAATATTCTAGTATAAGAATCATCCACAAACCTAATTCTAAGAGAGTTTTGGTCACAAGGAGGATTCAAGCTAGAGGATTTTGAGTATTTAGGACTCCTTTTTGTGCCTTTAGAATTCATCATAGATCTAAGAAATTGAAAGGAGCAAGAGGATTTTACTTACTTGGAGTGAGATTTGAACACCTTTCTTTCGATTTCTCCAAGACGGCTTTAATGGAGGAAATACAAAAAACCCTAGGTTTACGTTCGCAGACGGGTAAATAAGAAGACTAGGGTGCGCGAACTTCTTCTTTATAAGACCACACATGGGCTTGGACCCGTTTATGAACCGCGACCCACATAGGAAAGATGGGATTTTCTTAGCCATTTGCACATTAAAGGTTATGCATTCGACGACAACACACATGTGAATGAAAACGGATGCAATAGAAAGATAAATTGATATTCGAAGAACGAATAACCAAAACTGTACACAACTCAAACCATTTCTTGCCCCATTCCAAGATATATACAAATGGGGAAATGCCAGCCTTGTTACCAAAAGGCATAATGCGCATAGGAATTCTCATGCGACATTTCTGGTTGATATGTGTGAACAGTCCCTGTAGTATAATCAAAGAAATGATGATAGTCAGGGAAGTTAGAGCTTTCTATCCTTCGTTTTTTCTGGCTAGAAGAAGGATACCTCCGATTTCTGGGTTGCACAGTATTAACAGATTTAACACATACAGAACCCTTTTCGGAATGATTCTTAGACTTAAGAGATTTAAGTTTTTCTAAGAACTTAAAAACGCCTTCAAACGCTTTGAACAGATCTTTATCAATTGATCCATTATGATATTATTCCTCAAAGAGATCAAGAATTAATCTAGTGAGGTTCCATATCCTTGAGAGTATTGAGCATTTTCTCAATCTTTCCTTCTTTTTATTTTTTCCTTCTGATTGATTCTTAACATCTAAATTTCCCCTTTTAGATGGAGTAAGATTATCATGAGAAACCAGAGGTTTTAGCCATAATAATCTTTGAACAATCTTTAAGGATTTCTGGTGTGTGTTACAGATGCCAAGAGCAAGCTTTCCAAAGAAATTTCCCCTAGGACAATTTTTAAGGAACGAACAAACACAAACTTATTAGGTTTGCGGTGTTTTCCTGCTCTGATACCAATTGAAAAAGCGGGGGTCTAACAACACCATCCATTATTTCGCTTGGCAATCTGTATGGACTAACTCTGAAATACTTTCTAGAAAATCAACTAGACAGTCAGACTCAATCTAGGTAAAAGTATCTCAAGGAGTTAATATCTCTCTCTTGTTTTGATTTACCCGAGCTAATAGAAATCAGCGAGTCGTTAATCAGACACAAGGAATAACTTGGATGGTACCAAAGACCAATATCCAAGGATCAATCAATGACAATCACCAATCAAATGTTGGATTACTCTAATTGATGATCTAACGCACAACCTGTATTATTTCAATTATAAAGATAAAACAATATAATGCGGAAACTGAAATAACGCAGACACCAGAAATTTTGTTAACGAGGAAACCAAAAATGCAGAAAAACCCCGGGACCTAGTCCAGATTGAACACACACTGTATTAAGCCGCTACAGACACTAGCCTACTCCAAGCTAACTTCGGACTGGACTGTAGTTGAACCCCAATCAGTCTCCCACTGATCCAAGGTACAGTTGTACTCCATACGCCTCTGATCCCAGCAGGGTACTGCGCACTTGATTCCCTTAACTGATCTCACCCTCAACTAAGAGTTGATACGACCCAAATCGCAGGCTTTAACAATAAAAAGATCTGTCTCACACAGACAAGTCTATCAAAGGATCAATCTGTCTCCCACAGAAAAACCCTGAAGTTTTTGTTCCGTCTTTTCATAATAATCAAGGTGAACAGGAACCAATTGATAATACGGTCTTATATTCCCAAAGAACAGCCTAGATAAATCAATCACCTCACAACAATCTTAATCGTATGGTAGTGAAACAAGATGTTGCGGAATCATAAAGAATGAGACGAAGATGTTTGTGAATACTTTTTATATCTTGCCTATCGGAGATATTAATCTCAAGCCAATCAATCTGATTGTACTCGTACGATAGAAGATGCAAGATCAGATCACACAACTATGATAAAAGTAGTATCGGTATGGCTTCACAATCCCAATGAAGTCTTTAAGTCGTTAACCTGGTTTTAGAAGAAGAAAACAAAAGGTTAAAGGAGAAACGACTCTAGCACGCAAACTAGTATCACACTGAGGTGTGGGGATTAGTTTTGCAGAGTGCTAGATGTACCCTTATATAGTCTTTCAAATCAGGGTTTCGCCTTGGTCACAAAGCAAACAATATCCACCGTTAGATGAAAACCTGATTTAGATTCAAGTTAATATTTCTCAACCATAAGATCGAAAACTTAGCTTGTTATAGACAAATGAAATGTACGCTTCTAGGTTTGTTAACCGTACCCAAACGTGTACATTGTTGGTTCAACAATAGTTAACCATAAGGTTAGCCATATGAGCATTTCATACCAACCATATTCTTCTTCACCGTAACTAGTTCAAGTGACTCAAATTAACTAGTTAGAGAGTTGTTCAATTGCATGGAAATCTTATGTACTACACAAGACACAATTGAAGCAAATATGATTTGATTCACTTGAATCGGTTCATGAACTTTATAGCCACGGTTTGCAATTTTCATTCCTTTGTCTTTATAAGTTTAAGTTCATAAATCATCTCCAGATATATAACCTTCTTAAGTTCGCACACTAGGTTTGCGGACTTAAGCAACCGTGCAGAGTTTACAAACTCCAGCAGAAAATCTCGGCAAAGATTTTCCGCCGGTTCGCGGACTGGGTTCGCGGACTGGTACTCACGTAACAAGTTTGTCAACTCCAGCAGAATTTCTCGGGATGAGAAGTTCGGCAGTTCGCGGACTTGTCAACAAGCCATTCTTCCGGTTTCTCTTGATCAACAAAGTTCGCAAACTTTGGTTCAAGGAATAAGACTTATGCACATATGTGGTTCCACGACAATACTTATGTCCATCATTGGTTATGTAATCTAAACTCTCATTCCAACCATTTAAACATTCTTAGAGGACGTTATATAGTTGCTTCACCATTTCTGGTCAAAGCAATTTTCAAAGTGATTGAAACATATCATGACTTTCTTCACTAGGTAAAGATAAACATGGTCAAAGCGAAACGCTTACCAACACATATTTCGAGATATAGATAGGCGAGGTATACTCGGCTCGAAATACCAAATGTGTATAATCTAAGTCTATATATATAGCATACGACTTTTTGTCTCGAGAAGTAGGAGATAGAGTAGATAGACTTTTGAGTGACAGATAAGTTCAAGTCTTCACATACCTTTTTGTCGAGAAGTTCCACCGTTTACTTGAGTAGTTCTTCTTCTTGTATGATGAATCGCCATGAAGTCCTTGAACTCAACTACACTTTCTATCCTAGTCCAAGACTTAGCTATAGTAGACTAGAAATCAAGACTTATAGTTTTGATCACTAACATTGACAAACATGCTTGAGATAGCAACGCATGCGAGTTCGACCGAGCAATGCTCTAACAGTTTCATCATTTTTATGCAGTGAATAACCTCACATTTGGAAGGTCAAGATATTAGAATGTATAGGATTTTTGAAGTATTAGAGATCTGATTGTGTTATTGAATTCATAAGAACATAGAATATGATATTTATTGTTGAGTCCATACTGGCTTTTAATCTTTTTGGACTATTCTTAAAGGAAAAGAAGTCAACAAGGATCTGGACATTTTTAATGCCTACCCAACTATCCAGGACGAATGAACTCAGACGACATAAATTTTTGATAACTAACATAGATCAATTTTTCGGTTTTGCACGATTACTAAAATAAGGAAAATTCAGAAGTGCGGTACCATTTCAAATGATCCATAATATACCTTTGTTAGTTAAAAAAAACACAACAATTTGAGAAAGAAAGTATGAAAATTAATTATAATAAATCCGTGCCTTGAGGATACAACTCCAACATATTTGTGAAGATGTGTAAGAGCCAAACATACTTATAAATAAATCATATATGGGTACATGAGAAAGGATTTGTAAACCGAAGATCAGAAATATCAATCGTTTTTTCTTCACTTTTGATATAAAGGGAAACCCGACAAATGTCGGAAAATGCATAGCAAATAAAAATTATACCGCGCCGTTATGGTACGGGTTAAGCCCTAGTATACTCTTATACAAAAGTGTGTTGACCCAAAGTCCCACTCTTAAATCTTGAGAATCCCAGTAACATGAAAAGGCAACATATTTATTTTCTCCCGTGCGGGACTAAAACTTTCATGCATAAATAATAAAAATGGTCTAAGTGACCCCTTAATCCTAAGATCTATTCCCACCAAGACCAAATGAAAAACATAATAAAACTTATTTTCTCCAACATGTTACTCAATGTTACATTTTTGGATTTTATAATTCAGATCATAATATTCGAAACTTGTTCAATTCTTAGATATTGTGCTATTTATAGTTATGTAAATAATTGAATTCTTACAAAAAAAAGTTCGAATATTTTCAGCAAATATTTGCTAAATTTTTTTAGCAAAATTTTAGCTAAAAATTGGAATCCTAGTGTTGCTTCATGTATATATAGACATAACCATGGTATTGATATCCTTGCTAAAAATGGAGGATAAAATCTTGTCGTTGGAACCACCTTCCTTCCTACAAAAAAACCAAAAACATTTATCAACCTTTAAGTTCTTTTATGGCATAAGATAAAGTAGTCCAATTTTATACAATGATCATTATTGCCGACTCTCATGCATCCAAATGCATTTTGTATGTTCAATTGCTGACCTTTTCAACTCATAACAATTATTAGAGATGTAATTTATGTACTAAATAAATTGTAATAATGATGCAGAAGCATGTATCTCAAAGACTAATGAAATGCATGAACTAAATAAGATGGAAAACTATGCTTATTATCCATGGGAAAATTGAAAATATGTTGGGAGTGCGTCACTCTAGATAAATCTTTTCTATTATATATTGGGTAATTTGTTTTTTCTCTTTCCTTTTTATTTCTATAAGTTAACCATATATTTATTGGATGTTGCATTTATACAAATTGTAAAAGTCGTACAAGGTTAATGATTTTTTTCTAGTTCACTTCCACCATCATTTTTCAAATGTCGTTTTTGTCATACTCGCTTCTCTTTATAGTCTGGCTAACTTTTGGATATAATTTCATAGTTGTTTTGCATATTAGTTTGACTAATTTTGTTTTCTTCTATCATTAGATTCTCTACTCTTATTACCAAATCCAATCTTGAAATAATAATACCATTGGATTATATCTGGTTTCCTTATTTAGGTCGACAACTATGGGTCCATTTAATTAGAACAAATGTACATAGATTCGGTGGAAACTCCATCAATTTTCTGTTTTCTTGGATAATAAGGCTTTCATCTATTTTTCAATTTAAAGCAGAAGCCAATCCCAAAAATCAGAAACAAAAATAATTTGCTTCATAGAAAGTAGATTTTTTTTTCATCTCATTTGTGTTTCCAAAATAATTTATGCCTTTTTCAACTTCATTAAACCGAAAAGCGAATTCAGAAATGGTATCTAGAAGTCAATTAAGTAAAAACGGCTTTTGGACGCACTTTCAGAATTTGTTTTTCAAGTTTATAAGCAAATAACTCAGAAGTAAGGAAGCCGGAGAGGTTCGAACCTTAAACTCAAACCTATATCCCCATGTTGGACCCCTAAACCAATGTGCCACGTAACTTCCTTTGATACTAATGGAATTACACTAAATTTTTATAACTATTATTGTAGGGGTTTATAGATTAGATTCTTTCTATGTACCATTTCCCTTGTTAAATTATATTGGAACAATTCAAATTTTAGAAATTACTACTGCATCAAAGATCTAAATTTGGTAAATATACATCTCAATGTTGAAAGTTTCACATAATTGAATATTATTTATAGGCATATGATTCAAAAATCAACCACTAATCCCCGATTCATGATTCAACGTACGAATTAATTCTTAAAAATGAAACGCGAGTCAGGACTCGATCCACGATTTAAAAATCTTGCCTAGAAGTAAGAGGGTAAATGAATTTGCTTTCTAAAAAGTAAACTTTTGCTTTTATAAGTCATTTTTGAAATGTGTTCCCAAACTAACTTCTGATTGTCCGACTTAATTAAATCTAAAAGTAACTTCTCAAAATGTTTCCAGAGATTTGAAACACTCTCGAAAACAAGTTGGATTTTAGAACCACTTCCACTAGAACTTAATTTTTCTAAACCAACCCTATTCGAACTCCGATTTTTCCAACAAGGCTAAAATCCGAGGGCGCGGTATAAATTCATAACTAACTTTGAAAATCCTAATAATATTTTGACCAAAAAACAAGAATCTTTAAGGTCAAGTTCCAAATACATGCCATTTGTAAGTTGTATTTTACTTGGTTTTTAGTTCCTAGAAAATTGATAGCGGTACCTACACCATCCATGCAAATATCAACCAATATCTAATATAAGTGCAACATCTAGTGCTTCAAATTAGGCGTCAGAGTTTCAAAGATTGACCTTCTTGTAAAAAAATCATTAGCCAATATTTTTTTCATCTCCAAAATACACTTTACTTCCCTATTTTCCTTACATGTTATTGTTCCGTTTGTCTTGTTTAACTTAAATCTTGCAATAGCTTCAATTCAAAAATCAAAACTCAGGAATGATATTCATTGTGAGTAAAATCTTTTAAAACTTTTATGCATCAAATTCTTGAGCCTCAATCGATTAAAATAAAAGTTAAATCTATCTTATTTATTCACATACAATAGTTATGCAACAGTTGTAAATTCAATCAGCAAGTCTTCATGCTCTTGACAGATGTTCAAGTTCAACAAACACTGAAATGTGAAAATATACTTTTGGTGTAGTAGGGTTCTCGATGAGACAGATTGAAGATGAAAATAAACCCCGAGCCCACAATCGAGAATCAAATTTTACTTTGTGTTTACTTACTTTTGAGATTTTTTCGATACAAGTCTATTTTGAGATTTTGTTTGACCTTTCTGGTTAATATTGATCAATCTATCAAACTCCCCGAGCCCATAATCGAGAATTACAATTTTTTTGTGTTTGTATGACATATAAAAAATGGAACTTATCAAGTATTGCGGGACAAAAATAAAGGTAAAAGCAAACATATATTTGATAACATGGGGAGTATTAGTTAAGCATGAGAAACATATATGTAGTACCATAATTCATATCTTATATCTATACTAATTGTGTTTTTAAAGTCATTTACTCCCTGAGCTTATAATCGAGAATCGCAGTTTTTCAGTCTTTCTTTAAGAGATTTTTATCGGTTTCTTTTGCGAGATTTTTTATGAGGTTTTGAATACATGTATGGGTTCAATACAACCTTGTTTTGATCAATCTATGAAACTATCATATTATGTTATATTTTTCTTTGTTATTTAAATATTTTTCAAAACCTGATCGACATACCGATCCACCAACTCCAATTCTTCCAACCCTAAAAGGTTAAAACTGAAAAAGAGAGGGTCTAACAACCACACCCAATATTTCTCTTAGCAATCTGTATGGACAAACTCCAATATACTTTCTAGAGAATCAATTAGACAGTTAGACTCAATCAATAGAAAAGTATATCAAAGGGTTTATATCTCAATCTCTCGATATGATCTATACTCAAGCAAATAGAAATCTGCGAGTCTTTATCAAAGAGAGATAACTTGGATGGTACCAAAGACCAATAACCAAGTGTCAATCAATTTAAATCAACAATCAAAAGGTCGGATATTCTAATTGATTGAACAACGCACAACCTGTATTATTTCAGTTATATAAACAAAAATAATGCGGAAAAGAAATAACACAGACACCATAATTTTGTTAACGAGAAAACCACAAATGCAGAAAAACCCCGGGACCTAGTCCAGAATGGACACACACTATATTAAGCCGCTACATACACTAGTCTACTCCAAACTAACTTCGGTTTGGACTGTAGTTGAACCCCAACCAATGTCACATTGATCCAAGGTACAGTTATTCTCCTACATCTCTGATCCCAGCAGGATGCTACGTACTTGATTCCCTTAGCTGATCTCACCCACAACTAAGAGTTGCTACGACCCAAAGTCGAGGACTTTAATAAACAAATCTGTATCACACAGAAAAGTCTATGATAATAGATAAATCCGTCTCCCACGAATATACCTATGAGTTTTGTTCCGTCTTTTGATAAATCAAGGTGAACATGAACTAATTGATAAACCGGTCTTATATTCCCGAAGAACAGCCTAGTATTATCAATCACCTCACAATAGTCTTAATCGACGTAGCGAAAAAAGATATTGTGGAATCACAAACGATGAGACGAAGATGTTTGTGATTACTTTTTATCTTGCCTATCGGAGATAGAAATATCAAGCCAATTATTATAGTTGTACTTGTACGATAGAAACGTCAAGATCAGATCACACAACTACAAGAAAAGTAGTATCGGTCTGGCTTCACAATCCCAATGAAGTCTTTAAGTCGTTAACCTGGTTTAGAAGAAGAAACCAAAGGTTAAAGGAGAATCGACTCTAGCTTAGCACAACTAGTATCACACAGAATGTGTGGGGATTAGGTTTCCCAGTTGCTCTCCCTTATATAGTCTTTCAAATCAGGGTTTGCAATCAATGTTAGCTTAGTAAAAAAGCATTCAATATTCACCGTTAGATGAAAACCTGATTAGATTCAAGCTAATATTTATCAACCCTTAGATTGAAAACATAGATTGTTATACACAAATAAAATGCACGTTCCTGGGCTTGTGTACCCGTACCCAAACTTGTACATTAGTTTGTTCAACAATAGTTAACCAAATGGTTATCCATATGATAACTTTCATATCAACCATGTTCTTTTTCACCATAACTAGTTCAAATGACTCAAATGAACTAGTTAGAGAGTTGTTCAATTGCAAGGAAATCTTATGTACTGCACAAGACATAATTGAAGAAAAAACGATGTGATTCACACGACTCGGTTCATGAACTCCATAGCCATGGTTTGCAATTGCATTCTTAGTTTATAAAGATAAGTTCACTAAACATCGTTTTTAGACATAACCTACTCAAGTTCGCGGACTGGGTTCACGGACTTAAGTTCTCGGATGGAGTTTACAAACTCCAGCAGAATTTCTTGGGTTTGAAAACTTCGCCAGTTCGTGGACTGGGTTCGCGGACTGAGTTCGCGGACTTAGCTCACGCACTTTTCCAGTTCACTTGATCAACAAACTTCGCAAACTTCGGTTCAAGTAATAAGGACTTATACATATATGTGTTTCCACAACAATGCTCATATCCTCCAAATGGTTATATAGTCTAAACTCTCATTTCAATCATTGAAACATTCTCAGAGGACTTTATATAGTTATTATTCACAAACCTTTTCTCGTCAGAGCAATTTTCAAAGTGATTGAAACATAACATGACTTTCGTCACTAGGTAAAGATGAACTTGGCTAAAGGGAAAGCTTTACCAACACATATTTCGAGAAATAGATAGGCGAGGTAAACTCGGCTCGAAATACCAAATGTGTATAATCTAAGTCTATATAGCAAAACGACTTTTGTCTCATGATAAGAGATAAATAGACTTTTGAGTGATAGATAAGTTCAAGTCTCAATTAAATTAATCATAAGAGAACCCATGATTTACTTAATTGTAAATGCTCAACACAAGAAAACTTATGGAGACTTAAAAACACTCAATTAGATTAATCACAAGAAAACCCAGAATTAATCAAATCGAAATATGATAAGCATGTATATGCTACATTTTATACCCATATTTATATTAGTTATGATACAATATTTTAGTTACTAATACTATTTTAGTGCTTTTGTAGAAAGTACAAGTGAATTCGATCATCCAGCGAATAAACAACAAAATGTGAGACTTAATGGTGTTTGCGACGAAAATGGAAAAATGTGGTTGGCCTGGTAATTCCATATATCAGCAACCACAATGATGAAATGTGGTTGGCCTGGTATTTCCATGTATCAGCAACCACAATGATCAATTATGTTGGCCTGGTATTTCTATATATCAGCAACACTTATTATGCTGGCCTGGTATTTCCATGTATCAGCAGCCAGGTTGGCCTGGTATTTCCATGTATCAGCAGCCACAATTATGAAATGGGGTTGGCATGGTATTTCCATATATCAGCAACCACAATGATGAAATGAGGTTGGCCTGGTATTTCCATATATCAACAACCACAATGAAAAAATGACAAAATGTAGCTGGCCTGGTATCTCCATATATATCAGTAGCATAAAATTGTTTCATAGGCGAGGCACAAACGCAACAAAGGAAGTGAAATCAAAATGGGGTTGGCACATGAAAATTGAAAATGAGAAGTATTTTATCTTTCTTACTTTATTACAAATATATTCCACCGGGAAAGATAATTTATTTGCCATGTGAAGAATTAATTGAGGAATATTTACACGTGAGATTATTTTGGAAATAAAATAATTCTTTCTTCATTTGGGAGATTTTGGAAATAAGGAGAGTTTATTATTTCATTGGAAGAACGAGGTGGCAATACTATTTGTGGAAAGATACTGATGACGACATCAAATTGTGTGCAAGTATTTCATAGAATAATTTATTTTGATACGTTGTTTAATGAAATAAAAGAAAGGGAAGGTGTATAAGAAGGATGTCGAATATTTGAGAGGAGAGGCGCGGCTGCAGAGCCGCAGAGGAGAAACAAGGGTTTTGTGATTTTGATTTCATTTTCTCCATGGTTTGCTAAATCGTTTGTTAGGGTCTAGATGGAAGCCAATTAATTGTTTAAACACTACGATGATATCTCTAATAATAATTCATTGACTAGTAATTTATCTTCATATAGCTTGGTGATTAATCGTTTATGTGGTTGTTTTGATTATCTATGCTTTTCAATTGATATTTCGTGCTTCGGTTAAATCCATTGACGTGATATGTTTTAGGATTGATAGGTAATGCTTTAGAATCACTACCCGTGAAGCGAAGGAGATTACAGCGGAGAAACAATATTTTAGAATTTAACATACCATCTTCCGAGGCATGAGATTGAGTTCAATATTTGTCTTGATTAATACATAGAGATTAGTTGAGTTTATATGATTGAATTGGTGGAAATCGAAAACCTTAATAACCCATAACTCATTTTGTTACGATTATTTATTATTTTATTTTGTTCCGGATATCTGAAAA
Source organism: Papaver somniferum (assembly GCF_003573695.1). Taxonomy (NCBI): domain Eukaryota; kingdom Viridiplantae; phylum Streptophyta; class Magnoliopsida; order Ranunculales; family Papaveraceae; genus Papaver; species Papaver somniferum. The sequence goes on from NC_039359.1 coordinate 87,061,751, forward strand.
ATCCCTAAACATCATCCTATTGATTAGTTAATTCTTGGTATTAGTTGGTAGAGTATTCACACTCCTCGTGGGAACGACTTGTACTTAGACGTTGTGCGCTTGCAGTATTTTATTGTAGGTTTCCGAGCCTATCAAGTTTTTGGCGCCATTGCCGGGGAGTGGTTGGATAATACTCTCTAATTGATATCAATTTCTGTATATAGCTTATTTTTATTTTCTGTACATAATTTATTTTTATTCTTCTTTTAGATTTCTTTTAGTTCTTTTTACGCATTTTATTTGATTTTTGTTTTTTAGGTATCTTAGTCCGAAGTGCTGTGGGCGAAAAGCAAGTATGTACTCGGCAAGATTTTGCAAGAGCCACTTGGAAGATCCATTAGAGGTATGCTTAGCTCAGTTTGGGTTTGGTTTTGATGATGATAGTGTTATTTGTGAAGTCAATGCCTTGTTAGACTCCGCACCGTTGCTAGACACTAATAAATGGAACCCCAAATTAGAACCTCTTGTTTTGTCCGAGTCTCGACTAGTTCCATCAGTCGAGAAAGATCCGACCTTGACCCTTAAGCCATTAAGTTCTGAATTTTTTTGTATTGATGATATTAATAATGAAACCGTTTTAGATGATAATGGGTCTATGAGTCGTGATATTATTTCTCCACAAAGCTCTTGTTCCGCGGAAATTATTTCAGTTAATTTAGAACCTGATTTAGAGTGTGTTCCGCCAATAAAAACTGTCAAGCAATCTGAATTTGTTACGTATGAGAATGATTTACTTATCCCATCTATGCATTATTTGAATATCACTTACAGTTTTCGATTGAGAATGAATTTACATACCGTTTTGGAGGTTTATAGTGTTCAGAGGGACATATCTTCAGCTGAACGGATTAGTTGGGATGATCCTCAACTTTTTAGACTATATATATATGATTGGATGTCTACTTTGGGGTACCAACCTCACCTTGTTTGAGACTACATGCTATTGGAAAGTAGGGAAACAAATACATTTCGCTTCATGGGAGTCAACCCATCAGATTTGTTCCCTCTACTCTATCTCTAATTTTTATTGTTTATTTTTGTATTTCCCATCTTAATTTATACGTTGGATGACTCAATTAGATTGAGGACAATGTAATGTTTAAGTGTGGGGGAGTGGGTCATTATCCATATTTTTGCAAGTTTTCACTTTTCTTAGAATTAAAAAAAAAATCAATTGCATAATATCTCTGTTTTGCTCGAGGACTAGCAAAATATAATTGTGGGGGTGTTGATAAGCATGTATATGCTACATTTTATACCCATATTTATAATAGTTATGATACAATATTTTAGTTACTAATACTATTTTAGTGATTTTGGAGAAAGTACAAGTGAATTCGATCATCCAGCGAATAAACAACAAAATGTGAGACTTAATGGTGTTTGCGACGAAAATGGAAAAATGTGGTTGGCCTGGTAATTCCATATACCAGCAACCACAATGATGAAATGTGGTTGGCCTGGTATTTCTGTGTATCAGCAACCACAATGATCAATTATGGTGGCCTGGTATTTCTATATATCAGTAGCACTTATTAAGCTGGCCTGGTATTTCCATGTATCAGCAGCCGGGTTGGCCTGGTATTTCCATGTATCAGCAGCCACAATTATGAAATGTGGTTGGCCTGGTATTTCCATATATCAGCAACCACAATGATGAAATGAGGTTGGCCTGGTATTTCCATATATCAGCAACCACAATGAAAAAAATGACAAAATGTAGCTGGACTGGTATCTCCATATATATCAACAGCATAAAATTGTTTCATAGGCGATGCACAAACGCAACAAAGGAATTGAAATCAAAATGGGGTTGACACATGAAAACTGAAAATGAGAAGTATTTTATCTTTCTTACTTTATTACAAATATATTCCACCGGGAAAGATAATTTATTTTCCATGTGAAGAATTAATTGAGGAATATTTACACGTGAGATTATTTTGGAAATAAAATAATTCTTTCTTCATTTGGGAGATTTTGGAAATAAGGAGAGTTTATTATTTCATTGGAAGAACGAGGTGGCAATACTATTTGGGGAAAGATACTGATGACGACATCAAATTGTGTGCAAGTATTCCATAGAATAATTTATTTTTATACTTTGTTTAATGAAATAAAAGAAAGGGAAGGTGTATAAGAAGGATGTCGAATATTTGAGAGGAGAGGCGCGGCTGCAGAGCTGCAGAGGAGAAACAAGGGTTTTGTGATTTTGATTTCATTTTATCCATGGTTTGTTAAATCGTTTGTTAGGGTCTAGATGGAAGCCAATTAATTGTTTAAACACTACGATGATATCTCTAATAATAATTCATTGACTAGTAATTTCTCTTCATATAGCTTGGTGATTAATCGTTTATGTGGTTGTTTTGATTATCTATGATTTTGAATTGATATTTCATGCTTCGGTTAAATCCATTGACGTGATATGCTTTAGGATTGATAGGTAATGCTTTAGAATCACTACCCATGAAGCGAAGGAGATTCAGCGGAGAAACAATATCTTAGAATTTAACATACCATCTTCCGAGGCATGAGATTGAGTTCAATATTTGTCTTGATTAATACATAGAGATTAGTTGAGTTTATATGATTGAATTGGTGGAAATTGAAAACCTTAATAACCCATAACCCATTTTGTTACGATTATTTATTATTTCATTTTGTTCCGGATATCTGAAAAGTCCCTAAACATCATCCTATTGATTAGTTAATTCTTGGTATTAGTTGGTAGAGTATTTCACACTCCTCGTGGGAACGACCTTTACTTGCCATTGTCTACTAGTTAGACGTTGTGCGCTTGCAGTATTTTATTGTAGGTTTCCGAGCATATCAAAATACACAACTAAACTAATCACAAAAGTAATCAATTTAATTGGTCATACTCGACATAAGAGAATCTATGGAGCGATGACTAAGTTAATCATGAAAATAATCAACCCAGTCAAAAACGCTCAAACATAAGAAAACTTCCGGAGTCATAATTAAATAACCAAACAAGATGATTAATTTAGTTCAAAATGCTCGACATAAAGTATCTCACGGAACAAAAACAAAGCTAATCATAAAAATAATCAACTTGGTTGTGTAGTGCTTAACATAAGACACATTATGGAGCCTCAAATTAATACATAAAATATGGATCATGGAAGATCAATTACTGCGGAATACACAAGGATTCATTCTATTTTTCCATCACCATTTGCACAATGACATCCAATAGACATAATCCTTGAAAACAAAAGATTTTTAACCTATCTTTCATCAAAAATTGACATAATAGGCTTAACTTTTGTATTTGTCAAAAGTCAATTTATTCTTTCATCAATACATACATATCAACTCATGAACGACTTTACTTTTGACAAAGTATGGGACAATCAAGTTCACGGACGTAAACACACATATCCCATAACAATATTGCAATATATAAAACCATAAAGATTAATACTGCAAAAATCATCTTCCAAACAAATTCAGAATTTAAACCAATAAATCTAAAAACATGAAGATGAAAACGTTGGACATATCTATGTGTAATCACAATAATGACTATTCCAAACTCTAGTTATTCTTCTAAGCAAAACAATAAAAATAGAAGATTTACTAGGCAATAAGACCTTTAAAGAATTATTTATCTTCCCCGAACTCCATGTCGTCAACCGCCATTTGAACATAAGGTTCATTAAGATAGGAGTTTATATCAATAAACCTTCTTGGTTGATGTTGTCGAACCAGAGCCTTCTGAATCTCATGAGTCTTATACACAAAAGACTTAATTTATTGAATATCCTTTCGCATCTCCTTTAACCCATCAAGAACATCAGAAAACTTTTGAGAATTTGAAGGAACGACTCTTGGGTTCCTCACATTCCTTTTTTTCATTTTATTGTTGGAGATAATGGAGATTTTTCTTTTTCCTTCGTGATTGATGGATTAACAATCATATTAACATCTTTTCCATCAGAAGACATCATGCCTGGAGTATCCATAAACGTATGGGTTTGTGAGAGGAAATCACAATTTGCTCAACAAGTAGTCTTGAGATAAAAAGAGGTTTCAGAGAAGGAAAAAGGAATGTAGGTTTTGAAACCTTTAAACAGGTTCGTACACGACTAACTCTCAACCTTATGAAGAGTAGAATTGTCGATAGTACCCTTTCTTTTATTTGATAGACAAAAAGAAGGAAAATCTAAGAAAAGAAGAAAATAAACTTTTCTTAAAGCCTGAGAGGTACAAAATCATTGTCTCTTTCGATCAGGCACATGAGAAAATATTTCAAAACACAGCACAATCAAGGTGCATTGCGGTGAACAACAAATTTGTCCACCATTTTCCTCTTGAGAGGAATCTACAGACCTCTGTCTATCAAAACGACTCGACCGTACTTTCTTTTTAATGGTCTTGGTTTATCCTTGGAAACTAACTTTTTACACAAAGATAAAATCCTACATACTTCAGTGGTCTTCTGAGCAAGTTTAAGCTTTCTTGCTAAATGATTTGCTCTTTGTTGAAGTTTGTTGATGTGCCTCCGTTGGTGTTTGTACTTGTAACACCTTGATAGTTTATGACCTTTTAACGAACAATAAGAACACGTCAAGTTAGGATAAAAATTAGGCTTTTGAGATGTGCAAGCATCTAGGCACATGGTGGAACCTGAAACATTACAAACAGAGTTTCCAAAGGATGAGTCAACTTTATCTTCCAGAATAGTTGGATTATCTTTAAAGAATATCAAGATTGATGTATGTATTGCTACAGTAATCAAAATCAATATTTTCACCAAGAAGTGCAACACTTGATTTCTCGTCTTCATTAGAATCATAGATGTCCGACATTTCATCAAGAGTTGCAGCAAGACCTTTGTTCCCAGTGTATTTTCTACGATTTTGGGTACTCGTTTGCAAAATGACCAAATCCCTTACACTTAAAGCACGAGGCATATCCTCGTCATCAGTTTCATCAGTTCCTATTTTTAGGAGGAACACGATTATGAGGTTTGACTGATGCCTTAGGCTTATCTCTGGAGAACCGTTTACTTCTCTTCAGCAGAAGATCCCTAAACTGTCTTGTGATCATCGAGACTGATTTGTCAAGATCTTCATCTGATGAATCTGTCTCAGAGTGATCATCTTCATAGATATACACTTTTTTACTTTTATCAAGTAATTTAGGGTCCTTTAGTGCTTTGAACGCAACATCCTTAGATTTGGATGAATGTTCATGATCAAAGATCTTAAGCTTCCCAACCAGCGTATTTCTGGAGAGATTATCCAGGTTATTTCCCTCAACGATGGCATGCTTCTTAGAATCGTATCTAGATGGAAGCGATCTGAGAATTTTCATCACAATGTCCTTTTCAGGAATAGTCTTACCCAATGCAAAAGATGTATTAACAATTTCAGACACTTTGTGATTAAACTCATCAAATGTTTCTTCATCTGCCATACGGAAGTTTTCCCAATCAGAATTAAGGTTTTGAAGCCTAGCTTCCTGTTCACTGGTATTTCCTTCAAATACGGTTTCTAAGATATCCCAAGCTTCTTTAGACTTAGTGCAATTTGACACATGGTGCTGAAGATTTAGGGTAACGACATTCAAACCGTCGGAGTTTTGCTTTGCAGCATTTATCTCGGCAGAGGTGTATTCACCAATATCCTTGGGAACGTTTATATCTCCAACTGCCACAACGGGAGAATTATAGCCATTAACTACATATACCCATGATTGTAAATCACGTGCTTGAAGAAAAGCTCGCACATCAATTTTCCACCATAAGTAATTAGAGTCATCAAAGACTGGTGGTACGTTAATACAGATAGCACCTTTGTCCATAGAGTCAGATCGCTACAAACACAGACTTGTAAGGTTTTAAACGTGTTTGCCTTCTCTGATACCAATTGAAAAAGCGGGGGTCTAACAACCACACCCAATATTTCTCTTAGTAATCTGTATGGACAAACTCCAATATACTTTCTAGAGAATCAACTAGGAAGTTAGACTCAATCAATAGAAAAGTATATCAAAGATTTTTTATCTCAATCTCTCGATTTGATCTATACTCAAGAAAATAAAAATCTGCGAGTCTTTATGAAAGAGAGATAACTTGGATGGTACCAAAGACCAATATCCAAGTGTCAATCAATTTAAATCAACAACCAAAAGGTCGGATATTCTAATTGATTGAACAACGCACAACATGTATTATTTCAATTATATAAACAAATATAATGCGGAAAAGAAATAACACAGACACCACAATTTTGTTAACAAGGAAACCGCAAATGCAGAAAAACCCCGGGACCTAGTCCATATTGAACACACACTGTATTAAGCCGCTACCGACACTAGTCTACTCCAAACTAACTTCGGTCTGGACTGTAGTTGAACCCCAACCAATCTCACACTGATCCAAGGTAAAGTTATGCTCCTACGTCTCTGATCCCAGCAGGATGCTACGTACTTGATTCCCTTAGCTGATCTCACCCACAACTAAGAGTTGCTACGACCCAAGGTCGAAGACTTTAATAAACAAATCTGTATCACACAGAAAAGTCTATGATAATAAATAAATCCGTCTCCCACGAATATACCTACGAGTTTTGTTCCGTCTTTTGATAAATCAAGGTGAACATGAACTAATTGATAAACTGGTCTTATATTCCCGAAGAACAGCCTAGTATTATCAATCACCTCACAATAGTCTTAATCAACGCAGCAAAAAAAGATATTGTGGAATCACAAATGATGAGACGAAGATGTTTGTGATTACTTTTTATCTTGCCTATCAGAGATAGAAATCTCAAGCCAATTATTACAATTGAACTCGTACGATATAAACAACAAGATCAGATCACACAACTAGAAGAAAAGTAGTATCGGTCTGGCTTCACAATCCCAATGAAGTCTTTAAGTCGTTAACCTGGTTTAGAAGAAGAAACCAAAGGTTAAAGGAGAATCGACTCTAGCTTAGCACAACTAGTATCACACAGAATGTGTGGGGATTAGGTTTCCCAGTTGCTAGAGTTCTCCCTTATATAGTCTTTCAAATCAGGGTTTGCAATCAATGTTAACTTAGTAACAAAGCATTCAATATTCACCGTTAGATGAAAACCTGATTAGATTCAAGCTAATATTTATCAACCGTTAGACCGAAAACATAGCTTGTTATACACAAATGAAATGCACGTTCCTGGGCTTGTGTAACCGTACCCAAAATTGTACATTAGTTGGTTCAAAAATAGTTAACCAAATGGTTAGCCATATGATCATTTTAATATCAACCATGTTCTTCTTCACCATAACTAGTTCAAGTGACTCGAATGAACTAGTTAGAGAGTTGTTCAATTGCAAGGAAATCTTATGTACTACACAAGACACAATTGAAGTAAAAACGATTTGATTCACATGAATCGGTTCATGAACTCTGTAGACATGGTTTGCAATTGCATTCCTTAGTTTATAAAGATAAGTTCACTAAACATCGTTTTTAGACATAACCTACTCAAGTTCGCGGACTGGGTTCACGGACTTAAGTTCCCGGATGGAGTTTACAAACTCCAGCAGAAATTCTCGGGTTTGAGTACTTCGCTAGTTTGCGGAGTGGGTTCGCCGACTTAGCTCACGCACTTCTCCGGTTCACTTGATCAACAAAGTTCGTAAACTTCGGTTCAAGCAATAAGGGCTTGTACATATATGTGTTTCCACAACAATGTTCATATCCTTCAAATGGTTATATAGTGTAAACTCTCATTTCAATCATTAAAACATTCTCAGAGGACGTTATATATTTGTTATTCACAAACCATTTCTCGTCAGAGAAATTTTCAAAGTGATTGAAACATAACATGACTTTCGTCACTAGGTAAAGATGAACTTGGGTAAAGCGAAAGATTTACCAACACATATTTCTTGAAATAGATAGGCGAGGTAAACTCGGCTCGGAATACCAAATGTGTATAATCTAAGTCTATATAGCAAAACGACTTTTGTCTCATGATAGGAGATAAATAGACTTTTGAGTGATAGATGAGTTCAAGTCTCCACATACCTTTTAGTCGATGAAGATCCACCAGTTCCTTGAGTAGTCCTTCTTCTTGTATGATGATTTCCATGGAGTTCTTGAGCTCAACTACACTTTCTATCCTAGTCTGAGACCTTAGCTATAGTAGACTAGAAATCAAGACTTATAGTTTTGATCACTAACATTGACAAACATGCTTGAGATAGCAACACATGCGAGTTCTACCGAGCAATGCTCTAATAAAAACCCCGAGTGCCAATCGCAATATGAATAGACTGTAACTTCCTTTGGAAACCCTAATATTTCTGCGCCCAAAAACAACTCAGAAGCTTCGGATTCTCGTGAAATAGTGAATTCCTTTCTCAATATATCTTTACTGTTTTTCTTCTTCTTTTATACGCCTATGGGTTAAAACTTAGACTTAGTATATTTCACAAGATAAAAATTAAACGGGTATTTTAAAATCTTATATCTTATTAGAAATATTTTTAAAAGACCCGCATAACAAGTATAAAGATGATTATCGATTTCTTTACATTTTTTAGAATTGTTTAAAAAAACACTATTTATTATAACAATATAAATAATCATATAAAAAATAAAAAATATCAAGTATTTTGGGACAAAAGTAAAAAGAAAAGTATCAATCCTATAGTAATAGAAGGAGTATAAGTGTGGGAAACATATATGTGTACTATTTATCATCTCGTGTATATATATATATATATATATATTGATCTAGGAGTGTCTGAAAATTTTCTCATGTAACTAGTCATGTGAGACTGACTAGACAGACCTGTGTGTTCCCACATTTAAACTTAATAGCAAATGTTGAAAACTTGTTTGTTAACAAAGTAGCGTGAGAATGACTTGACAACTCTTCCTGCGTTTTTAATCCCGGATTTCTTTTTCAAATTTTTTTCTAGCATTTTTTGTTGCATTACTCTGTAATCTTTTACTTTATTTTTATTTTTTCCTTATCGACTTCGGTGACTTCGACATGGCACATGGGTTGTATCTATAGTTTTGTGACGGATTTTGATTAATTCATGCTTGACAATTGTTCTATAGATGAGGTTTTGAAGAGTAGTATCTTTAAGTTTGTAGTTCAACTATTCCTATTCAGATATGTTGAATGTGTGTATGGTTGGTTTCAGCTTTTGCCGTTAGTAAAAAAAGTGAAGTAATCAATAATGTCTGAGAAAGGAATTGACATGCATGTATTACCAAGGGTTTTTTGATGCATCAATCCTTCATCATGCATGATAGAACTCCCTTGAAACTACATATAAGGGGATTTTATTTTACATGATCTGTTTATTTGCTTATGACTTTGCTTTAGACTGGTTTATGCTTAAGTATGTTGCATAGGCTATTACCTGAAATTCAACGTCGTTTATTTTGAGCTATATGTTTCCTGTTTTGTTTGATTTTTATGTCACTGATTGACTGATTCAGTATGTTATGTATGATTAACAGAAATGAGACGACGAGGAGAACCTAGTTTGGACGATTAAGTAGACTACCAAATATGTCAGCACAATATCGCGATGGCGAATTCATAGTCATTGATCTTGAAAATACAACAACTTTTAAGTTGGAAAACGATGATATACCCCTACCTGTATGTTGGGATCCTCCTAAACATAGTACTCAAACTGTTATCAACACCAACGCAAGTGGGTGTGATAATTCCAAAATATTTGGTGTGGGAGTAGTAGGTAGGACGAGTTCAGGTAAACTTATTATTAAAATTTCAGGTTATGGTTGCGTGTTGTATCAGTTAGTGGATGACCCTGAGTTTACCGAAGCCAGAAGGGCGTATCCCACGATTCTCTATATAGAGTTATTTGGTGTCAAAGTGATTTTGGAAAAAAATAATGGAGACGAGTTTCCATATCTCGTGATAAGATCTGATATCCGAGTGACAATATCCTACCTTATATGCTTATATTAATAGTTGTGTTTTTAGTATCTCTGAAAGTCATTTACTGTAATGTACTATTCCATGTTTTATTTTGGATTTTATAATTCAAATCATAAGATTCAAATCCTGGCCTATTTTTTTCTTCAAATCTTAGATATATCATGTTATTCTTTTATAAATGTGAACATTTGGATTCTGATCCAATGTGATGCTTTCATGTATACAAACGCATAACTAAGGTATCGATATCCTTACTAAACATGGAACAAATATTTTCGATGGAACCACCTTCATACTTACATAAATCAAAAATACTACATTTAACCTTTCAATCATTTCAGGATAAGGTCAAGTAGTCCAGTTTTATATATTGATTTGTTAATGCATCTAATTCATTTTGTATGTTAAGTTTCTAAACTTTTCAGCTCATAACAATTCACACTCATGTACTACCAAAGTTGAAATAATGACAAAGAGGCATGTATCTTAAAGTCTCATGAAATAGATGAATTAACAGTAAAAACTATGGTTATTTTCCTAGGGAAAATTGAAATTATGTGACTAGTGCATCGTTTCAGAAAAATCTTTCTCATATAGAATTGGTAATGTTATTTTTCTTTTTTTCTTCTGCATATTTCTATAAGTTAACCATATATTTATTTGATATGTTATATGTACCAATTATAAAAGTCACACAAGAATAATGAAATTTCCATGAGTTACCTCCACTAGAGCTCTTTAAATTCCATATTTGTTTCCGATAGATTGGCTAATTTTGGTTATTATTTCGTTTTTACTTTTGCATATTAGTTTGGTATTATTGTTTTTTGCTATTTAAATCTCTACTCTTATTACTGTATCCAATCTTGAAATAAAAGTTCAATTGGATTTGATCTTGGCGTTCATTATCTAGGTTGATAACTCTGGCCTTTCATTTTGTCCCATTTGGTGGCAACGATGCTTGTGAGCTTCGTGAAAAATTCCAGGGATGCTCCATTATCTTGAGTGATAAAAATGTCATCTAAGTTCCAATATAAAACATAAGTCAATCCCAAAAGTCAGAAACAAGATTAATCCCAAAAGTCAGAAACAAAAATAATTTGTTGCACAAAAATACTTTTCTGCTCTTAAAAATTATTGTGAAATTGTGTTTCTAAACTAAACCTCGTGTTTTCCACTTAATAAAGTCGTAAAATATCTTTTGAAATGGCATGCAAAACTTGTAACTGATAGACGCATTTATGTGTCTATTTTGATCTCGATTTTCTATTTTGTTAGTACCCATTTTTGTACTTATTTTGGTATTTTATGTTTTTGTAGGTGTTTTTGGAGAAATAAGCTTTTGCGGGAAAATTGGCTCGAAAAGTGGTATTTGCGCTCGTGGGAGAAAATTACTATTCGGACTCTCAGTTTGGATAAGGGGCACTTCAATTACTAAGGGGTACTCCACTAATAAGGGGTACCCTAATTGCTATTTACACTTCACAGTTATTCGCACCCATGTACTGGTTAGGGGCACTCCATCCCTTGCTTTTGAAGAGACAAAATTGGCGGGAAAATTTGCACTCCGTCTGCATGATTCCGTAGAACGAAGTTGGACGAGATTTTGATGGATTTTGACACGGACTTGGAGAATTTTGGGCATGTTAGGTGGATTCAAGGTTGGTAGGATATAAGTTCACGTAAAAAGGGGAAGGTTTCGTATAATCTTAACAAAACAGAGTAAGAAAGTTTATCGGAAATGGCGAGATTTTATGGGAAGAATTGCAACGAGATTTCATCGGAGTTTTTGATACATATTGATTCGAAGTACCCTGTTAGGCTTAAACAGGGCAGGTAATCGTATCGGATTCGATAAAGAAGGGATGAGACGTCACTCGGAAGGAAACATGGCAGAATATTCTCGGATTATCATTCTCTGTTATTTTTGGAAGATTTCATAGATGAAAGGGAAGATATTTTCTATATCCAGGTGGTATTCTATCTTGGGAAGGAGGTTGGATAAAAAAGAGAAGCCGCATAGAGAAGAAATAGAAAAGGATATAAATCCCGTGACTTTAGTTTGAAGAAAATTTGGGATTTTCTCGAGATTTGATTGGTCCTGTCGTGTATAAAAGGGATGTTGGGAAATCAAGGAAGAGATTCGAGAGTTTGGGATCGATAGAATCGGAGCAGAGAAGCGTAGGTGAAGTTGCAGGAATATTCACCTGTTGTTGGTGAAGAAGAGAAGCTGAAGAACATTGGACAGAGGAGGACAGTCGCAGAGGCAGTCTTATTCAAACAACACAACAGAAGTATCGCTGTTCAACAGATCTCATATATCACAAGCTTGTCATCTTTTCTCTGTAACAGTTCAAAACCCATTGTAACAGTCTGTTTGTAACGCCTTTCTAGCGTTGCAAACTGTCTGCTTTATTAGTTTTCTCTTGTTTTTCACACTTTTGAGCTATAAACACCTATTTTGAGAACGTGAATAATATGAGGAGCTATACCCCATTGCTGAGGAGATAGAGGAAGCTATTTTTCCAACAAAAAGCGGTACAATCTATTTTATTTAATTTATTGCAATTATTATTATGATTATTTGCCTTGAACTATTATTGAATATGATTTTTATTTGAGTGATTGTGATCTATTTTGATGGAATATGCTTAGTTTATAGACTCTTGATGCTTCATACTTGGTATTTACAATTATTACTTTTGAAAATCTATTAGTTGCAATATTTTAGAATCAAATTAAACGAGAAAATTGCATGAATATAAATATTTGGACCAAATCACTTTGAACTTGGAAAATAGTGGAATCTTAGTCTCAGTGTTCTTTTGATATTGATACCAACTTTGTCGGTGTTTGTTATAATTATTAGCGAGTTTTCTATTTAGTTTTGAATTTAAGTTTAATGTTATCCTTCACAAGTTCGAGAATCGAATCACTTTTTACCACTATCTACAAATCACATCAGTAACCTGTTTGGACACACATCCACAAATAAATTTGCGACTTCTGGGTGTCAAAAAGTAAGAAGTTAGTTTGGGTATAAACTTTCAGAACGGAACCTAGGAAAAAAAAGTCTACTTTTTGCAAAATCCTTTTTTTTCTCTTTTTCTTTTATAGTATCGAAACACGCTGTTAATTAACTAAAAAAAGGGTGTTTGGTTGCATTTTTAGAAAAAGTCATAAGTCAGATTGGCAACAAAAATTGAGATTGACTTCTAGAAACAATAAAGCAATTTTTTTCCGTCAGAAGCAAAAGTCAATCCTATAAGTCGTTTGGATGCACATCCAAAAGTTATTTTTTGACTTATAGAAGTCAAAAAGCAAGAAATTAGGTACGAAACGACATACCAAAGTAAAAAAAATCAACTTTTTATAAAGCAAAATAGTTTTGCTTCTTTTGGCTTCTGCTTCTGATATCAAACGCGCTAAGAAGGCAAAAAAAATCTTCCAAAAATCATTTTGGAACTGTGTTCCCAAGCGAACTTATAATTTAAACAAGTCTAAAAGTAACTTTAATAGTGCGTTTTGATATACAGACAGAAGTTACTTTACTTTTCAGTTTGAATATAGAATTTTAAAATGATTTATAGTAATAAAAAAGTTAACTTTTTGTGAAGAAAAATGGTTTTGCTTCTGACTTCCGAAATAGAATTGTATCCAAACGCGCTATAAGTTATCCAGAGATTCCAAACATCCATGGAGACGAGTTGGCTTTTGATAACCACTTTCACTAGAACCGATTTAATTTTTCTAAACCTATTCCATTCCGGGCCCTTTCTTTCCGACCGGGCTGAAACACAATATAAATTCACAATTAACTTGAGAAAACCCCAATACAATCTCTGTGACCCAAAACAAAGAAGCTTCAAGTTTCTGGCAATGGAGGATATCCTATCTCTATTTTTTTTGTAAATTTTTATGTCAACCGACCGGGTGCAATTCCGTATACTTTTGTAAATTTGTATGTCAGCTGACCGAATGCAATCCCATATCCTTTTGTATAGCGGCCTCCAGGGACCATATTTCATAGCTAGCCTGGTGCCCGGAATACGTTACTAGAATCTTTGTTGTACAACCGATCATGATATTCAAGACAAAATGATATTGATACTTTGTGAAGTTAATAAAGTGACAACCTACACATGCGACTAGGTGACATGCATATTTCAAGGAACAAATATTCATACTGTAAATTTAATTTAGATGTTTGATGCTTTTTCAATCTTACGTATATACAAAAGGCAAAGAGAAAGATATTATAAAGCAACATGTGAAGTCCATGGACATAAAATATATTTACGATTTACACAAGACAAACTATTAACATAAAAAAACGGGCGTATAAGTTAGATGATATATGCGTGTTTCATGGAAATCAAATATCAATACACAAATAGGCGCCCTCTCGGACACTTCTTTGTTTAATATACTAATAAATACATGAAATGGGCGCGTGTACTCAAAATGACGAAAAAAGTCGTTCATGATAGTAAACATATAAATATAAAATAATGCGATCATCCCTGACGGCTACATGTTCCTCTTATCCTTAACTAAGGTTAAAATAAATGCGATTACATATATATACATAGACATTTGCAAAATGTTGGATAACACATTATGGCACATTATTCTAACTCCGTTATATGCATAAGGGTAGTATGTTTGGCTATCTATTAGACGGTTATGAGGATTAATTCTAAACAAAATTTCGTACCCATTTAAAAACATTTTTTATGTATGTACCTATCTAGGCTAACATGAGGGATGATTTACCAAAATATCTATCATGCTAGGATCAGAAAGGTAAAGGAAACGGTATTAAACGATTGAAGAGATCTATGTAAAAGATATTTATGCTTCTCATCTTATCCAAAACAAGCGAGTGGGCATATCATGATTTTAACTGACTTGTGTTATTCATGGCAGCATACAAGTAGGTTAACTAATTTTAAGTTATAAAGTAAAACTATCTAAGCATGTTGAATCCATGTATACTAGAAGATCTCATAAAATTTTCCCGAGATCCAAGGCGATACAGTCACCCAGACATATTCACGAACAATTAAAACATCACAAATCACTTGATTGCGGGTAAAGATATTTCGTTTAGTTGAGAAGTACCATAAGATTCGTTCCATGGGAGTCAGTGATTTAACGTACCAACAACTTACTTTAAACGAAAAAGCCTTTTTCAAACCTCGACAAAAATTTTTCTAAAAGATTATTGGAGTAGTTACCAAACAACTCTGTTCGTTTACTGTTTGGAAGAAGATCAAAAGTGCTTAAGACTTTACATCGGTAAAATAACTCAAGATAATGATTTTCCGACTTAGAATTCACGTGCATTGGCCAGATGGTTGTAGGCGCAGGGGTACTGAGGGAACTAAGTAACAAGGGGTAGATTACTTGGTCACAACTATACGGAGTTGGCTTTTGTTCTTTGTATAACGGCTTAATTTTGAGAGTACAAAACTGGACTAGGTCCCGGCGTTTTTCTGCATTAGCGGTTTCCTCGTTAACAAAATCATGTTGTGTCATTTACTTACTTCCACATTATAACTATTTTATTATAATAAAACAAATAACACTTGTACGTTAAATCCTAATCACTTGACATTGATCCTACAGTCAATCGGTCTTGTACCATAACTATTGTCAAGTGACTACCTAGTTGTTGTATTGTCTCTACTTTGTCCATATACAATCACACTTGGTATCGGACTTACAGGTTGAAATGAAAAAGCGTGATATATTTGAGTACCCTCATAATTTCATATGAAAAATCTCATATAGTCAGCATGGTTGGAATAAATATGTGGAGTCACTATGAAAATACGTCACTTTGTTTTAATACCAACTCGTCAACTATGTTTGGTCGGCATGTTTTGTTTCAATCCAGCATACCGAATTTTCGTCATTTGAATTTTAAAAGTGTTAATTCATTAATTTGAAGAATTAAACTAAGAAACAACTATCCAAATCCATTTTCCGAAGTGTTTTACTAGTGTTATAAAATTCTCAAAAAAATTGTTTCCATAAATAATAAAATTCATAAGTTAAGTCTAACCAAACCTAGATTCCATAACTTATAAGTCAAACTAACTAATCTAACTATATTAATTAAACTAAAACATGTTGATTAATGCTAATTAAACAAGGGTAATTTAGTCATTAACTATTTCCAAATGATCTTATTTTGTTTTTTCCTATATCCCCAATTAGTTTTCCTATAACCTAAAACAAAAGACAATTCCAAAAGTCAGAAATAAAAATAATTTGCTTCATAAAAAGACTTTTTTGTTTCCAGCAATTTGAAATTGTGTTTCTAAACTAAATTCTGGTTTTTCAACTTAATTAAATTAAAAAATAATTTCTGAAATGACACCCATAAGTTAATCAAGTAAAAATGGTGTTTGGATACACTTTTAGAAATCGCTTTTCAACTTCTAGAAGCAATAAAATTTGAGATTGACTTCTAGAAACAAAAATACTAATTTCTTTATGAAATAAATTTTTCTGCTAGAAATGAAAGTTAGTCCTAACCATTGTTAGAAATATTTTATACTCATGTTCCCAAACTAAATTCTAATTTTCGACTTAAACAAGTATAAAATAACTTCGTACGATGTATCCAGAGATTAGGGGTGAGCAAAAATAACCCTGCGGGTTTTACCCAAACCAGTCCGTATTTTGGTGGGTCGACTTCCAATCTGTCGAGAAGCGGATTGGACGTGGGTATATTTTTAACACTGGTCGTTTTCACAGGTCGGACGCGGCTGGAATATCACTCATCCGTTGGATACCCGACCATAAAGATAATGTTAGTATGATACATATGTTAAGGTTATTGTAGAAATTGGTAAATAATATATAGTTTCTTATTGAGAAGCATTGAAGATCCTCACTGAATTCCAAATGTATCAATTTTGGATTGATCGTAGGCTTTCACATCAATAAATATTATTAGTTTGGGTTTTGGAATGACAATGTGTTACTCTTGTTATGTATATTACTTATACTTTAGTAATCTAAGTTTTAAAACTAAATTGCAATACTCATATTGCCGTTTTCGTTTATAATTTTTTAAGATATGCAGATCCATCCACCTTCAATCCGCTTACCCATTCACCCATAAATATCACATCTATCATATAATGAATTGGACACGGGTGAAAATCTCAAACAAAACATTTAGATGAATTAGATTCTGATGATACCAAATCCGCATCCGCTCATCCAGTGCTTGTTTTCACCAGAGATCCCCAAGTACCCTCAAAAACAAGTAGGCTTTTGCCTTTTGATAACATTTTTCTGTTTTGTTTTTTTGATCATGCGATAGATGGGCCCAGGCCTTACTCAAACCACCTAGTCGGGGTGGCCAGACCCAACCTGGAACCGATTTAGGTTTTTCATCGCAATATAAATTTACGGACTTCCTTGGCTTCGAAAACCCTAATACTACTGCGCCCAAAAAACAAGAAGAAATGGTGATTCCTCTTCTCGATTATCTCTACTCCTAATACTTACGAGTTTATAGATCGATCTTCAGATAACCGTAGTTCTTGTTTTCTAATTTGATTTGATCTGTTGATTTTGATAGGGAAAAGGAACAGGAAGTTTTGGTAAGAGGAGAAACAAGACTCACACACTCTGTGTGAGATGTGGTCGTCGCAGTTATCATCTTCAGAAGAGTAGATGTGCTGCTTGTGGTTACCCAGCTGCTCGCCTTAGAAAGTGTAAGAATCGATTCTCAATTTCTTTGATTTCTCGACTTTTTCTGGCGTTTTTTTTTCTTTCTTTCTGCTGATTTATTGTTTGGATGATCTTGTTTAGTTAACTGGAGTGAGAAAGCTCTACGTAGAAAGACTACTGGAAGTGGAAGGATGAGGCACCTTCGTAATGTTCCTCGCAGATTCAAGAGTGGTTTCAGAGAAGGTAATTTTCATTTCATATTTTTGATTTTCGTGTTGTTGTTTTAGGGTTTACTAGGAATACTATGCGGAATCGTCTGTATACATGAAATTAGGCATTTCTTTTGCTTCCAACATGAAACCTTACCAGCTACTGGTAATGTTTGTACCTTTGTTAGCCATTAAGATTTGAGCTTAAAATGGAGGAAATCATTAGGGTTTGCTGCTTTGATTAGCTTGAAATGTTTGCATAGTTAAATTCATGTCTTGTATGGTTGTTTTTAGTACTCTTGCCAACAATTGGTTCATCTCCCTGTAATTTTAACATATGGTGATGAAAGAAATAAGAATCTTCTATTGATAGTTGATATGATAGCCAGAGATAGAGAAAGAAATGATCGAAGACAGCGATTCAGTATGAAATTATTAAAACTGCACTAATTTTCTTATTGGAAATGCTATCTCAACCTAGAGATTTTCTCCCGATATATATCCTGACAGAGAGAGACAGTGGTACCCAATTTCCGTTGCACATATCCCACTGTTAAGCAGCAGATCTAGTCCATTGGCTACCCTGTCGATTTTTCTCGGGAGAAAGTGCGGTGGGTCTAACGCTTCCATTTTCTTATTGCAATCGTGGGACACTACTGGTATTGAGCTGTGGAAATAAGTAGTGAACGCAGTGGTAGTTTGTAATGAAAAGGGCTCTAGTTCATATGTTTGGTTTAAGAAACTATTTTTGGCTGTTTATGTGTTGTATTGATATATATTATGCTATTGATTGATTCAGGAACTGAAGCAGCTCCAAGAAAGAAGGGTAGTTCAGCATCTGCTTAAGGTGTAGAAGAATCATGTTGTGGGCTCCTTTTTGTAGTTTTTCTTTTAGTTGATTCTCAGCATCCATTGGATTATAGGAAAATACTTAAGGAAATACTTATCTTATGAGTGTCGCTCTAGACAGTTTTCTTCATTTTGGAGGAGGAAGTGTACATCTTCTTCCGTTTTTGTTACTGACATGATTCAATTTTAATACCTTGGGATAATTTTTACGTTCAGTATGTGTTGCTCATATATTTCTTTAAGGTCTCAACTTTGTCAACCTTTTAAGCATTCACACTACCTTTATGTGGTATTGTCGTATCCCTTGAACTTGGTTCCATTCTGTGTGTTTTTAGCTTCTGTAGAACTTATGATGCACTGTTTTTCTTAGCTTGCCTTACCGTCCGATTTGGAACCATTGTAGACTTTTGTGTTTACACATAGGATTTGTTGCTGTTACCTTGCTTTTCCTTCTGATTCTGAGTTATATGAATGAAAAAGGGCCCTCTGGGAAACTGGTGGTGATTCTCAGAAAGATAATTTGGAACTTTTTAGATCTCCGAGTTTATTACATCTTTGGCTCTTGATGTTATTTTGATCCAATCTGCTGGAGTAGAAATTGTGTAAAATCATTTCAAGTGTAGACTCCCATTGGAGCCAAGCTTCCATATAATAATCCATGTATACAGACAGCAATGTTGAAAAATGCCTGCACAGTTTGCATCAGGTGCAAGATTGCAGCCAATTGATAAAGTTTTGTGCTGTTAACGGATCAAGAGAACAAGGATTCTACTAACAGCAATGGAATACAGTGCAAACTTTTCTTTTTCTCTCTCTTAGGTTAGATGGAAGTAGTTCTTTAAATGTTTTATGTCCTTTCTGAGAGATAAATCTGTTGGGGGTTTCTCATATTTCAGGAAATATGGCCGGACTAAGAACAACCGACAGCAGTTTGGATACTCTCTTTTTGGTTTTAAGATGTGTAACTTACACACACGAAAAAAAAAATCCTCGACCTTGCGCAATAACAAGTGAAAAGAAAATGAAATTTTATTTCACATAGGGTGGGTTGAATTATAGAAATTTAGATCCTCAACGAGTAATTTCGAGAACAGCCTGCTGCTTCCTTTGGTAACAGAAAATGCTTGTTAGCTGTAATTCTGGTGGCGCACTTAATCGAAAATGTAAATTCAGCAGAGCTGGTCTAAAAAATTCAATAGATGCAAAACAGATTAATTACATGACCAAGGTAAAGAAAAACGTAGACAAAATTGAGTTTGCTTACAGTTTTATATAATGTTAAGGCAAAAAAAAGGACCGAGACTTAAGGATCTTGTGTTCTATTAAGGTACACTCGCATGGTTTTGTTCAAGCTGAGCCAAAGATATGGGAGTGTGCTTTCAAATTTTCGTGCAATTTTTGGTGCAATTATCTTTGTTAAACTAGAGACACAACAAGAACAAGCTGAGATTAGGTAGAGTACTCGAGTCCAAATGCCACAGTTAGTTTTAGTGCTTGAGCCAGTAATTTCTAAGCTGAGCCATGTGAAGGAGCATTTCGTCTCGACCTTGGTTTGTAACACTACTAGTCATAATCCATGGCGGTGCTGATTGGAAGTATTCACGTATCAAATCCTGAAAATCTTCAACATTTTCCTCGGCTCTCTTCCCGCCATGCCTTTTCTTTTTTCGCTTGTCACACTTTGTGAAGATCAACGTCATTGGAATCTGAAAATGATAAATATTTCATGTCAGTTTAACTTTGGTACTAGGTTTACAAGGAATAGGTAAGTGATAAATAGAACTGCAACACGAGGGGGATAAAAGAAAAGAAGTTACCTGATTTTGACCAAGCCAACTAGCATATTCGAGATCAATCTTTTTCGCTGGAATGCTAGCGTCAATAAGTAAGAAAACAGATACCAGTGTTGAGCGGTTGAGGAAATAATCTTTAGTAAACTTGCTCCAATCTGTTCGAACTTCATGGGGTGCATTTGCAAATCTGTTATTAAATACGCAAATCACTGGTTATTAGAAAACACGGAAATAGTTCTTGGACAAGCACATTATAAAATGGTGAATGACCATGCGGGCTAAGAAACCACAAACCAAAGTCTGGAAATAATAATTATTATGAGATACTATCTGTCTGCAGACACATAAGTCAAGAAGACTGTTGGTTTTCCACAATGCGATACAAGAAAAAGAAATTCTACAGCATAGGTATAGACTGTTGAGTTTCTTTTATTTACCCGTATCCAGGCAAATCCACTAAGAACCAACTGTCATTTATCCTGAAATGGTTGATGCACTGTGTCTTTCCTGCAAACAGAGAAATAGGAACCTTCACGACATGATATAACCAACTTTTTTAAAACAGAAACACATGCATCATTACAATGGTTTACTGCACTGGAAGGAACATATAGGAAAAATTATCCTCTTTTATTCGCAGAATGAAATGGCAAGCATCAAAATCAAGTTTTTTTAGTGTTTGGTAATCGCCTTATCACGCGAAATAATACAAAAGCAAGTATATTGATGCTTTCAAATTAACAGATTATATTCTGTGGTATCAGAGCTCAATTTGATTTCGTAACAAAATCTTGACATCGGAAAGGTTTTGTTCTTTCTTTTACTTCCCCATTTATTATGATTTCCAACTATGTTTTTGAAGTTTTAATCAAAATTCTATTAGACATCCTGTTGATGTCCTTTTAAACTCTATTTGTTTTTGCGTTCAGGTTCATCTTGCATATCCTTGCAAGCTCAGAAACACGATAGTTTTCTTCGTGGTACATTGTCTCTCTGGTTCAGAACACCAGCTACTTGAATAACTACGAGAAAAAATATCGAAGATAAAACCTGCCAAGCATAATCAGGACATCTTGGATGACAGAAATACAATAGCTAGAATGTAACACCACTTCAGGTGTCCACCTGGTGTTTCAGAACCCGGAAAATAGAAATCACTAGGCAAGTCCTTACCCTAAAACACGGAGAATAGCAACTCAAGGGGGAGGTAGTGTGGTTACAACGACCTCAAATTACATTCTCTATTTGGTCATCTTTTAGTAAAAAAAAAATGGTGCCCAAGAAAGAGGCCAAACAAAGAAAGAAAACAAAAACCCCAAAAAGGCAAAGCGAAAAACAAGCGAAGTTCAATAGTCAAGGCACAAGTTCTTTTGACAGTAAAACAAGTTACTACTAGGAAGAAAAAGTAAAAATTTATTACGCGCAGCTTTTGCAGTACCTACTATTTCAAAGTCTAGTCTTTATAGCACCTAGAACAATGAGATAAATTAATGTATGATGGTTTGACGAGTCCAATCACTGTCCTTGTATGTAATTTGATCCAATTCTCCACTCCACCTCAAAGGCCACTGTCCTCATTTAACTCATCAGTCACTACTTACTGGTATTTACAAACAAACTCTTCTCTTTCCTTCCTTCCTCCCTCCCTTCTCTATCTTTATAAAATAAAATAAAGTAAACAAAAGCAACCATTAATCTCCTACCCTAACCCTCTAAAATTGGGACCACACAACTCTCTAAAAGTTCTAGGTGCTATAAAGAAAAGACTAGACTTTGAAATAGGAAGTCACACGTAATAATTTTTTTTGTTCTTCCTTCAGTTGGCGTGGTGGAGTACGAGGGTCAGTCCTTTTGACAGTAAAACAAGTTACTACTAGGAAGAAAAGTAAAAATTTATTACGCGTGGATTTCTATTTCAAAGTTCTAGGTGCTATAAAGAAAAGACTAGACTTTGAAATAGAAAGCCACGCGTAATAAATTTTTACTTTTTCTTCCTAGTAGTAACTTGTTTTATTGTCAAAAGGACTGACCCTCGTACTCCACCATGCCAACTGAAGGAAGAACAAAAAAACCAACAATCTAGGAGAACCTAAAGTAAGTGTCATAAGGCCATTCTAACCTCTGCAAAAATCAATAGGTTGAGAATGTAATGCCTAATCTGACCCCTACTAAGATGAGAGCCTTTCTTTGCAAAAGAATCTGCAAAAAAATTGACTTCTCCATAAGCATGACAGAAATGCAGGAATGAGTGATACTTCTTGTCCATTTGCCATCCATACATGGCAAAAAACTGATCCAAAAAATATGGTACTGAGACTAATTAAAGAACTAGCTATCTTTACGAATTCTCGGTAGTCGGTACTGAACCAGGGTCCTTCACTGATAATTTAAATTTTACGGTGATCCATAAGCTCTTGGATTCTGATCCAGTAACTTTGTGCTAACAAGAGCAGGAAGAATAAACTTCACATCCACTATTTAAAAATGATGATGGACAGGCGTAGGACATTTATCGAGGCAGGGAAATCAGATCTTAGCAACTTCCGTTGCCAGAGCACAACTAACGGAAAACACACTGAACTACAGGTAGAACTAGGACTAAACATGTATAGTTTCACCAGTGAATTTGTGCACTCCCTTACGAGCTGCTTGCTTGCATATCTATTATGTTATTCATATATCCATCATAGATTATGTATAAGATGAGCTAACCTAGTGTAAGAGTTTCCGAAAATACTACTGCATTTCATTTACATGTCTAATAAACAACTGAATTCTTAAAAACACATTAATACTAACCAGGCTTCTTGGATGTAAGCGCGAGCTTTTTCCGCCGCACAATTGAATTAACTAGAGATGATTTCCCAACATTTGATCTGCCAACAAGTGCAAATTCAGGAAGTCCATCAGAAGGACAATCTTCTGTTGTAACACTGCTCTTCACAAACTCAGCTTGTGATACCTGAGCATCTCTTGCATACTTACTAAGAACTATATTTGAACCTCTTAAAACCCTTTTACTCAATGACCCAGATGAAATATCAGTTTCAGGAGGAATAAAAAGCTTTTCAATAGGAATTTCAATCTGGGTTTCTTCTGGATACACTACATCATCAGGAATTTCTATCTGGGTATCTTCTGATATATCAGTAGAGAAGTTAGGAATTGAGACAGATTCCGAGAAGGATAGAGAAGATTTGGATGTGCAGAAAAGAGTAAAAGTATTGGGTAATATTGTTCTGGAGAGATTTAATGGAGAAATTAATCTTGGGAAGTGATTGAGAAGCATCATTTCATCAGTGCAAAGCGAAGTCTCTGCAATTGGAATTTGGAAGATAAGTCTAAACCCTATCCGCTGTACCAAATAAATTGCGGCTTTTAAAGGTTCCACCTTGAAATTTGGTTCAGAAGAAAAATGAATCCAACTTTAGCTATTTCTTGATACAAATTTGATTATGGGTCATTCTGTTTTCACTTTCAGAATCAAAACCCTAGACTACACTGCGTTTCTTGATATTTTTCTGTATATCTTGGGTTTTAAGAAGAAAAGGATAAAATGCTAGGACTGACACCCCTTTGTACTTGGGAGTTATGTCCCCAGCTTGGTGGGGTTTGGGGGCACTACATCGAACCCCCATTAGACCTTTTTTTTCCTTTATATTTTTGTGCCTTTTTTTTTACCTGACATTTTTAGAGGCGACCTTGAAAGATTTAGGGGCGACTAATAAGATAGAAACGGGTCACCCAAACCTAATACGAAGCCACCTCTTATTTCAATTTTTTCAAAATGGCAAATATACCCTCAACAATTGGTAGTTAAATTTACTTTACTTTTCTTGTGTTACGAAAACCATAATCGGTTGGTAAGGTGTATATAATCAGTAGTTACTTTTACAATCGGTAGGTAAGGTGTATATAGTTAGTTTTAGAGATTTTTTTTTGAGTTATTTAGTTTTAATTTTTAGTGGGAGAGAGAAGAAGAAAAAGAAAAAGAAAAAGAAATGGGAGAAAACCATTTTTCCTAAGTTAACAACAAACGTGGATGTGTATGACGAAGAAGGTGAAGAACATAATGCTGGAAATTTACTACCGGCTTAAAGAAGACGATTTGAGGTATTTGTTTAATGATCCAAATTTTTATGGAGAGGAAGCCCTAGACGAAGATTTCATGAAAGAAAAAGGAAAATCACACGAGATCGAAGTTAATAATGGATAAAACATACATGTATTGTTAAGAAATTCTAATAATCATTTTGTGTATGTTTGTTCGCTTTTGTAAAAAAAAAAAAAAATTTAATTTTTGCACGCATTTAATGCCATGAGCTATCCAGAATCGATACATAATGGAGTAAGCTATCTACCGATTATAAGATACTACATCAAAATATATCTTTAATTGGTAGCCTCGTGAACTTAGACTAATGCCGACTATGAAAAACCCCCATATTGAACATTTCAATTTTAAATAATCGGTAGTAATCCAATTGTATATAACTACCGATTATAAACGTCGCCCCAAATACAAATTTCCCCAAACTTATAATCTTTGGTTTGTTTCATTTTTCTACAATCGGTAGACTAAGTTTATTTTTTTAACCTTCGATTGTCAAAGTCGCCCCCAAAAAAAACTTTCTCCAAAATTGAAAATTTGTAGTTCTTCATATTTCATAATCAATAGTTGATAAATTTATTTACCTTTCGATAATGGTTATTGCACCAGAAAAAGAAATTACTTAACAATTTCGAACCTATAGTCGGTTCTACGATGTTTACATTTATTTCTCAATTTTTCATAATCGGGTGCTGGTTAACGAATAATACGTCCGACTATGCAAGTTTTTTGTATACGAGAACCGTGTATATAAAAATCGAAAATCTAAGCTCGTATTGTACTACCTATTATTTCATAATCGGTAGTAGATAATCTATCTCGTGCTTCCGATTATTATTTCCTAACTTGTTGTTGCCATACGTGGGTAATTGTAGCGGTTGATGATGATTTTTTCTCTCTCAAATAATATATGTTAAATGCTTAGGATTATGAAGTTTGTTTTTTTTTGTTATGTGCGCATTTTGTCATTTGAAAGTAAGGTGGAGGAAAAAAATGGCTTATCAACAAGGCAAAAGAGAAGTTGTACGCGTGGTAGTTCAGAACCGTTGCGTGAAGCCCATTCGGTTTGAAATGATATGTAAGCGAGGTGGAGAGAAAAAGAGTCACGAGGGAAAGAATCATAAGTACGTAAAGAAGACTAAGAGGAAATACCGAAGCCATATAAATAAGATTGGATGCCCATTTGAGGTTGTCATCTATAAGCCCGACGGTAGGGAAGGTAAAGAGTGGAAAATGTTTAAAGTTATTAATGGTTATCACCATGATGATCCGAAAAGTCTTGTTGGTCATTTAATGGTTGCAAAGTTAAAACCACATGAAACAAACAATGAGGCCTATGAGGATTTGTAAAGAGAGTGTGATATTACATACGATAAAGACGGATGACCCAAACAACTTGTCTTCTTTGTCTACGACTAAGTTGGCGCTAGCTACAATCAAAAAGACGGAATGAGATGGTAGAACGGTTATACAACAATAAGAGTGGTTAGCAGAGTTACTTGACTACATGTTGAGAAAGGAAGAAAAGGATGGTAAAATGGTTCATATTTCCTTGGCACATCCTTTGATGATCCAATTGGCATAATGTTTTCATCAAATTTTATTGATAGATGCTACTTATAAGACAAACAAATATAAAATTCCGTTGTTGAACATTGTTTGCCACATTTCTGAAAAAAACACGTTCACCGTGGCGTGAGGTTTAATGGATCATGAAAACGACGTGAGTTTCATTTGGATGTTGCAAATATTATGGTCAACTTATAACGGGGAGCGTTTTCCAAGGGTTATTGTAGCAGATAACGATCAAGCCTTAATGAATGCAATAGCGGTAGTATTTTTGGAAGACCAAAACTTGCTCTGTATGTGGCACATTCAATGTAACGTCCTATCCAATTGCAAACATCATTTCCAATTTAAAAAACCAAGGAAGGGTACCAAGAGGTTGAAGGAAGAAGATGAACGCATTAGCAAATTGACCGTGGAAGAGAGAATGGAAGAAAAGAGGTTATTTGAAGAGAAATGGAAAGAGGATAGAATAAAATAGAAATTATTTATGAAAGCATAGGACAAGATCGTTTGGTCGATAACCGAGGAAATTTATGAGGTTAACTTGAAGGAATTTGAGGATGAATGGGGCATTAATTATCCAAAACCCGTTGATTATTGTAAAACACAATGGTTGAGAGGTTTGTGTTTGCATGGACATATGAATATCGAAACTTTAAGAACGAGGAGACAAGTGACCTATTAAATAAAATACTACTCGGTAGTCAAAATGAAGTTGTGCCGATCCAAGAAGCAATACATGAATAGACCAATTGTGATCTCACAAAGACTATGGGTTGTATGGAATTTAATATACACAGATTCCCTTTGGATAGGAAAGAATGATTCTAAAGGGATCATTGTTCACAAAGTTTTAAAATAGGAAATAGATCACATGATGAAATAATTGAAACTTTATAAAGAATACGATGACGAGAATGCAGTTTGTGTTTGCAAGGATATGATAGGTATTGGAATCCCGTGTCGTCATAAAGTGGGTAGGTATGTTGAAGTGATTGACGCCAATGATATTCATCCATTTTGAAAGAAATTATCTTTTGATCCAAGCATCCCGGTTGTTAATGATCCGTCTTTCTTGGAGACAAAATTGTGTGCAAGAATCGCCGAGCGTTACTCTTTAGCAAATGGCGCCAAATAGAAAATATTGATGCACCATTTGAAATAGGCCCTTCACCCTTGTTTAAGGGAGGTTGATGAACCTATTAAGCAAAAGGGGATCGGTAGGCCGAGCACCAAATTATCGAGGACCATCCAAAGAAAAGAGTTGAAGATACATTTGTCTAATAAAAAATCCGATTTATCTAACAAAAGAGACCTTTCTAGGCACGAACATATGAATTCCGAATTTCAAGATGAGACGGAACCTAAGAAAATAGGTCGTCCAAGAAAGGATCAAGGTGGACCAACCGCACGACAAGTGAAACCAAAGGTCTCTACGGAGCCTTCTCAAGTAAGACAAGCTGAAGTGGTGGAAGAAGTTGTTTTAGGGAGACCCAAACTAGCTTAGAAGTTGTTGAGCAAATAGGTGCCTCGCAGCAAACCCAACCGATCAAATTGAGACAAAGATAAGTATAGTACTCTTCGTTGTCCTAGGGATCTTGATGGAAGACCAAATCGATCCACGTATACAATATACGAAGAGTATTTGGAACAACTCCCTCCACTCATTGTTCCATTTATTTTGTCCACCGACGAGGTTGAAGGGGATGGAAATTGTAGGTTTTATGTTGCTACGAAACAAATTGGTCACTTTAATGAGATGGTTATCAAAAATGTCTCCCAATACCAAGATTTAAGGAAATAAGATGGGCGTACAACTAATGAAGGACAAGGATTTCCACATGGAGATGATGAGGCGAGGAAGATATGACAAAGAAAAAGATTTCAAAGAATTATGTGCGCATGTAAAATGCCTAAAGGGATTGAAGATAATCATATCCAAGTATTGGATGAGAATTCCTATATGTGGATATCTCCTAGTGTACGTATTGAATTTCATGGTATATTATTTTTGTCCTCCAAAGTATGGATTTTGTGTTATGTTTATGCTGACCATAACGGTTTGTGATGAGTCGGTCAAAGATAGAAGAATCGTCATAGCATTTTTCAATGACGTGCATTTTCTCGGTTTAAGGTTAAAGAAAGATTGCCCATTGCCTCTAGTGTCTAGATAGGTGGATTACTTCCTAACAAATTATTGTAAGGATTGAATGAAACAATATGAGTCCAAAATGTTGGATTTGGATCGCACAATGAACAACTTTCCCAATAGCATATTCGAATTAATCGAAGATGATGATGATGTTTGATCGTTATATTTGGAAGATGTATTTTGAATAACCTTTTTTGTACATGTTTTTTGGAAAAGTACATGAGATCTTATTAAAATATATTGATATAATCGGAATATATTTATATATAATAGAAACCGATTATGTAATCGGATGAATAGGTTGCACAATTATCTTCCGATTATAACACGATTCTTACAAAAAATTTAAAAAAATTCCCAGAATCGGTAGATAAGTATGACAATAACTTACGATTATAACATGATTCTGACAAAATATTTGAAAAATACCCAGAATCGGTAAATAACTTAACATACTAACTACCGATTGTAACCACAGACTTTAGGAATTCATAACTTCCATCATATATGAATTCTTCTCCTTTTTCCTCCAAGTAGTGCCTTTTTGCGAATCTCTCCTACATAAACCAACAAATATAAATTAAATACTAAAAAGTTTGTATAGTTTAATTGTAAGATCAAACCAACTCGTTCTATGTAGAAGTATGCAAATACTTACAAATTTTTGGATCGATAAACTTAAGTGGGTAGTGTTAAAGATCCTATTTTGTATCATTATGTAATCTTTTACTCGTTTTTGGATAAGTTGATACCAATTTTGAAGTTGTTGGAGGGATCTTTGCTTTGGATTTCCATACTCTCGTATAAATTGGCTATACACGCTCCCTAAAAAGGTTTCGGGTGCGATAGAACCAGCTATGACATCTTCTCGTCTTGTTTCGTGATACCATGTTTTGAGAATGGCCAAATCTTCAGCTGCGTCAAACCTTTCCATGTTTGTAAGGTGAGAGATAGTATGAATTAGAAAAAGTAGATGATGGAAAATCGAAAATCTCTTTGTTAAATACACAAGTCTAGATGTGTGTTATTTGGTGCATAAATGAGAAGAGGTTACCCTCCTTATATAGATGAGAGTCCCAACGTCTCTTTTCTTTGAAAATATAGTCGTTATTGCGTACTGTAACAAGAGTGTACATATGTTACGTACATTACGCTTACAATGATAATCTATAATCGGTGGACAAAATCTAACATTGTCAACTGATTACAAAATCGGTAAAATAAAATATGTATTATTTACCGATTATGTGAGTTTTTTGAGGCACGACTATTTTATTTTGAAAAAAATTAGTCGTTAAAGTTTATATCTATACTACAAAAATTATAGTTACAATGATAAACTATAATCGGTAGACAAGGTTTCACGTATATCTACCGATTTAATAATCAGTGGGAAGTTATTTTGTTATACCTCCGATTATTTGCCTTTTTTTATAATCAGAGTTTCCTTCAACACAAACAATCGGTAGCAAAGATTCCTTATTATCTACCGATTGTGTGTGTTATTCGAGGCACGTCTAGTTTATTTCGAAAAAAATAACCTTTGGAGTTTAAATCTATATAAGGAAACTCATCTCTAACAACCCATTTGCACCCCTCTCCACCTCTATTCCATTCAAATTTTAAAACATTCCTCATCTGAACAAAAACATGGTTATTCCTTTTGCCTAAGAAGAAGATTTTTCTATGTATAGAGCATGGGTTGTGGTAACAACTCATGATTGTAATCACTCACGTCACAAATCGGAATTCGAAGAACAATTATGGAACCGTAATTTAATGGTATTTGAGGCGGTGATGGTAATCGAATTGGAAGATCATCCAGTGACATTAAGAGAAGAAAGAATACAATCGATAAGGATATCGGCAAACTTCAAGATGAGTAATGCTTTTGTAGGAACGCTTTTCTTTGGTGGACGTATGAACGACAAGTAAGTACCTTAGTAGCTTTTACACAAATAAGCATTAGTTAGTACTAACTTATTACTCGTTTGTAATTTTAGAGAAACCTTGCTGATCAATGGTATGTGTTTGTTAGAGCATTACTCGGTCGAACTCACAACCGTTGCTATCTCAAGCTTGTTTGTCAAGTTTAGTTGTCAAAACTATATGTCTTGACTTCTAGTCTACTATAGCTGAGTCTCGGACTAGGATAGTTAAGTGTAGTTGAGCTCTAGACTCCACGACGTTCATCATATGAAGACGAAAAACCACTCAAGGAACTGGTGGAACTTCATCGACTAAAAGGTATGTGGAGACCTGAACTTATCTATCACTCAAAAGTATATTCTATCTCCTACTCTTGAGACAAAAGTCGTATAATCACATAGATTTCGATAACAAAATTAAAAAAACAATCGATTCGTAAAGATATGTTTACTAACTCCATAATCAGAAGTAAAATAACACAAACAAAACCCGATTACATATGAGAAAAATAAAAATTAATAAAACCATAATTCGAATGCTAAAAAAATCAAAATTAGTAGTAGTTGAAACAATGAAAATACATGTTATTGTTAAAAAAAAATCTCACCTGGTTCGAACTGGTAGACCCATCTGCAATTTCAAAACACGTTCAATCAATTAATAGAAAGAAAACAAATAACAGACTAGAAAATACATCATCAATTAAGAAGAAACAAAAAAAAACATAAAAAACATAAGGATTAGGGTTTGTAAGAAAAGTTTTATACATTAGCCATCGTAATCATCACCCACCCCATTCTCCGTGCAGTTAAATGATCAGTTCTAAAACAACACATTAAACCCTTCAACAATCAATATGAGAATCGACATAAACCAAAAAATCAAATATTTGCATAAGGTATTCTTTTTGTAGATGCAAAGTTGTAAGATACATGATTGTATGTGTTGTTTATATAAAGGATCATACCACTAAAAATTGAGGAACTCTAATAGTTAGAACAAAAAGGAAGATAAAAGGAGTACCAAAACAAACAAATAAACAAAATACGCGAGAATAAAAGATAAGGTTAAGGGTTTGTATGTTGAATTGCAGCTGATAAATCAATAGTAAAACAGAAAAGAAAAAAAAAAGACAGGAGTTGAAGAAAGGATGGAGATTTTTTTTTCCTTTTTTCTTTTTGAAATTTAATTGTTTTCTGTTTATGTTCCCGGATTTCTCCTAGATCTTTTTTGATTATTTTGTATAAATTTGTTTTGGGGAGAGAAAAAAAGATTTAATCTAGTTTGAGGAGTGAGAAAATTCGAAGCAAAAAGAGAGAATCTCTGCGATGAGGGGGGTGGTGTTCAATTCTAACATAAGGGAAGTTTTCGTCACCGCGTGACGTGGGGGCTTATATGACTTATAAGTTTAAAGGGTTTGATGTGGTTATATCATAGGTCAAATCAATTCATCCTAAAATATGAAACAAACAAATTCCAATATTTGGAATGTTGTTCCCCTCTCTCACTCATTCTTCAACAAACCATCCAGAACAACCCTTATCTGCTTAGATCTGGTCGGAGCAAAATTCTTCTATATTCCTTGATTTTTATGTTAGTTAGTAGTTTTAGCTTAGTTATTATGATGTCTTCTACTTATCTACACCATTATGGTGGTTTTGTCTACTCTTTTGAGGTTTATCTTCGCTTTAGTGGTTATTGGTTATTGAGTTGGGTTTTAAGATAAATAATGATACTCTTCAACGACGAAATCTTCATCTTTGTTGTCTCCGATGAAGAAATCCTCATCATCAATATCTGACGACGGAACTTTTAACGGTGATTTCTTTGATGACGGAAGCTTCATCACTAGTTACAATTACAAGAGATGTGAGCAAATCACTCCTATTTTGAGAATATACCTTTCTAAATAAGAAAAAAAAATAAAATGGTTGGATTTTAGTTCCGAGATAAACTATTCATCCTTCGATTTAACCGGATCTTTTCGAAATAGAAGGTTATATTAAAGAGAAAAAAGAGAGCCAAGGTTTAAACCAAAGAAGTAAAATACAACGATAGTTACATACACATTAGAGTATCCCAATTACTCCAAATTAAGCTAGGATCGACAAGCTTGAAGGTAACCTTATCACAAGACCATAAGACCACGCAATACATTGGAAGACCAAGCCAAATTAATGAAGTAACGTACTTGGGAAAGGCCAAGCAATTCTGAAGGCCTTAAAAAATATTTCCAAATCTCAAAAGAATACGAACAATGAATAAACAAATGGTTTGCAGATTCCCTAACTTCATTGCATAAAACACACTGCTCACTATCTATGGTAACACCACGATGACGCAACATATCCCTAGTAGGAAGAGAATCATGAAAAGTATCCCATAAAATAAAACTAATCTTATCGGGAATATAGAAAAACAATTAACCACTTTTGCTAGAGTTAAGGTGGGGAATAACCCAGAATCAATAGTTGGTTTCATTTACATGGACTTACCTTTTCGAATGTGCAATCACTGTAACCGTTTGGGTCATATTGAAGAAATATGTGCCACAAAATTTATCCTGCCTCTTGAGGACATTTATGAACATGGTCCTGAGTCTGACTCGGAGGAGGAATCGAAAAGTTGGGCTACATACTTTAAGGTTCTCATTAATGAGCAAATAGATAGGGAAATCGTCTCAGATGCTGCTGCTGACTCACCCTTATCTGATTACTCACCTGAATCAGTTTTACTAGAACAAGAAATTTTCGAACAATCCTTATCTAATAGATCTCCTCTTTTTCTCTCTGATAACGAAGAAAATGAAGATTTTGATCTTCTTGTGGGAGATGGTTCAATCTTAGGGAAAAGAAGACGATTCTGGGAATCACCACCACAACCTCTGTTCACTTCATATCAATACCAAGATATTTTTGATTCAGATTTCAAGATTCGAAACTCGGGTCTTCTTCAAGATGTGGTAAACCAGATCTTATCTTCACCGGTTTCTAACAATGATTTCATTCCTATCGACAGCATCAACGAGGAGATTGATGATTCTATTGAGCAATTCTTCACACCCGAGGAAGCAATTTCGATTCAGAAAAACGATCCCAAACCGGCTTTCTGCATCACTTTTTCTGATTCTTCTGAATCGGAGAATATGGTCAAAAATTCTCAACCTGTTTTGGATGCTTGTAATCCAGCTTTTTGCATCTCCATTTCCGATTCATCTGATTCTGGTTTTTCATCTCCAATTAGCTCTCGTGCATCAAATGATTTTAGTCCATCAATGATTGAAAACTGTTTATTTTCCGCATCTGCAAAAGACACTCATTTATAACATATCAATCAATATGGGTCTTTGACTGCGACGTCTTCAACATTGGCTCTAGACACCATATCCATAAATGAAAAGATTGAACTTCTACAAGTCCGAGCTGCAAAAAAATGAAAGGAGGAAAACTAGGTATGTCTCTCTCTTTGTTGTTTTTTTCTCAATCTATTGCGTTTCTCTTAATTTTCATCTCTGTTCTCTCGTCTGAGTGCTTAGTTTGAATATATTTTGGGGATTGAAGATCCAACATCTCTACAGCTGAGAATAACTAGACTCAGGAGATAATACAATGCCTTTTCCATTTCCTTAATCTCTTTTTTGTTGCCACTTTTTTGCATCAGCTGAGTATCACTTAGACTCAGAGTGGTTTTAGTTTTGGTTATTTTTCCATACAATTTGCCTGAGTTTCTCTTTATTGTTTCTTTTTCTGCCCATTCTGATTAGACTGAGGTATCATTAGACTCAGGATCTCTTACTTTTTGGCCCTTTTTTCTTCCATCTAATGCTATGAAAATCTTAGCTTGGAACACACAAGGGTGTGGTCATAAAAAGACTAAACAACATTTGCATAACCTGTTAAACAATGAAAAACCTGACATTTTTTTCTTGTCTGAAACCAAGTCTCAGAGGAGCTTGATGAAGAATTTACTTGATTATTTCCCAAATACCCATATTGTAGATCTAGATGTAATAGCTAGAGGTCTAGCAATTGGTTGGGTAGACGGAATTCACTTTGAAGTGGTTCAATGGAACCTTAATATGATCAATGTCATAGTTAAAAATAATTTTTATTCTAAGGAGTGACTTCTAACATGCTTTTATGGAGCACCTAAGCATGAAAAAAAAACTAGAAATTATGGGCTATCTGGAAGATATTGCTCAGAAAGTGAACATAATTGCAATTACATGGCTTATAATAGGTGATCTCAACATAATCTTCAACAGTGAGGAAAAATTAGGGGGACTGCCTTTTGACAGAAAAAAATTAGAGCCTATCTTGAACCTAATTCAGAGAACATGTTTAGAAGACTTAGGATTTACAGGGAATATTTTTACTTGGAGTAATAAGAGAGAAGGAAGTGCTAACATTAAACAGAGGTTAGATATAGCCATGGAAAATGCTGAATCGAATGAGGAATTCCAAGAAGCATCATTGAAAAATTTAGTGGCAATTAGGTCTAATCATGGGCCAATATGCCTTTCTTTAATGATACATGGATTAAGTAATCATCATGCATTGAGGTTATAAAACAATCTTGGAATATTAATACCAATAGACCAATATTGGATCTCTTAGATAACATTACCAACCTAGGAATAAATCTTAATACTTGGAAGAGAGACATCTTTGGTAAACCAAACAAAAAGATTAAGTGTCTGCTAAAGACTATAGAAATTTTAGAAGCCAAACATCCAACTCCCATTGCTCAAACCTTAATAAATAATAAAATGTTAGAACTAGAAGCCCTATATGATACTCAGGAGGAAATATCAAAGAAACAATCTAGGAACAATACAATAGCCCTAGGATAAAGAAATACAATTTTTTTCTTCAAATTTACACGCTGAAAAGGAGGAAAAGAAATAACATTGATTGTATTCAAGACAAAAACAACAATGTAGTTTCCTCCAGAGATGAAATTGATGAACTCTAATTACCTATTTCTCTGAGCTTTTTACTGAATCTTCTATAGATCCGGAAGAGGAAAAATTTTCACATATCAAAAGCACTATCTCCGTAGAAGAAAACTTAACCTTAACTGCAATACCTTCACCGAAGGAAATATAGATGGTAGTAAAGAATCTAAAGTCAAACAAGGCACCTGGACCAGATGGCTTCCCGGTGAGTTTCTTTAAACACAACCGGGACATTGTGGGTTCCCAACTAGTGGCTGTAGTGCAGGATTTCTTCAAAAACAAAAGTCTAGATAGCAATCTGAACAAAACTTATCCGTTTTTAATTCCTAAAACAAAACATCCTAAAACCCCTGTTGATTACAGACCCATAGGTCTGTGAAATACTCCATATAAAGTTATAGCTAAGTTGATGGCTGACAGATTTAAGAGATCACTAGAACACATCATTTCTTCGTTGCAATCTTCTTTCCTCTCCTCTAGGAAAATTTCAGACAACATAATAGTGGATCATGATATAGTTCATTCAATGAAGATGAGCAAAAAAAAGATAGGAAACATAGGCCTTAAGATTGATATGTCTAAGGCCTTCGATAGGGTCAATTGGACGTTCCTACTCAAAGCCTTAAAAGATTTTGGTTTTTCGGAAGATTAGTGCACCTTGATTCACCAGTGCATATCAACAACTTCCATCGCAGTTCTTTTATATGGTAATCCTTGCAAGGAATTTGAACCCTCTAGAGGTATTAGACAAGGAAACCCATTGTCTCCGTATCTATTTATTTTATGTATGGAAGTTTTTCTAGACTGCTAAACCATCTGGAAACATAAAAGAAAGTGCAAGGTATCAAATTGACACCAAAAACGACACCCATCTCCCATATTTTCTTTGCAGATGATCTGCTATTGTTTACAAAAGAAGACCTTACTAGCTGTAACCATTTACTTGAAGCTATCCAGATGTTCAGTAAAGCATCTGGACAAGTTATAAATTTCACTAAATCTGGTCTTTTCCTTAGCAAAAGAGTTCATAACAAACACCAGGGAATTATCTGTAGATTAATGAAAATAAAGAAGATAAACATAAAAGATACTCATTTAGGAGTACCACTCTTCATAGATAGATCCAAACTGAAGGCTTTCGATAACATTATTGAAAAAACGGAACAGAGGATAAAAAACTGGCTAGGAAAATTCTGTCTCAACCTAGTAAAATTGTCTTGAATAAATCTGTGCTCTCGAGTATGCCCATCTTTAGCATGGGCTGTTTTGTCCTGCCGAAAAAAATAACCAAAAGAATTAACAACTTACAGCGTGATTTCTAGTGGGGCAAGCACACTAACTCGAAATGGATTTACATTAAAGCTTTTGATTTCTTGTGTAAACCCATTGATCGGGGAGGTTTAGGTTTCAAAGAAGCCAATAAAGTAAATCAGGAAATGACTAGTAGGATAGTTTAGAGGTTAGTTAGTCAGCCAGATGATCTGTGGGCTCAAATCTTGAAAGGTAAATACTTCAAAAAGACGGGAGCTTTACATTCCAAAAAGAAATCTCATGCTTCTTGGATATGGAAATGCATCCTTCAAGGCATTGAGCATATAAAACAATATAGTATGTGGGAAGTAGGGGACGGAGCATTAATTAACATATGGGAAGATAGATGGCTTCCAACAAGATTACAGACTTCGGATAACTCAGTCCATAGGTCAAACACGCATATAACACTTGTGTGTGAATTGATTACTCCAGACACTAAAAAGTGGAACTTACAATTGTTACAAGCAACTTTCGATAATGCTCTAGTTCAGGAAATAGTTAACATTAACTTGTTCACTAATAGGAATGGTCATCTGAAAAAAGATAAATTGAGATGGACCTTAACAAAGAATGGTGAATTTTCTGTCAAGTCTTTATATGCAAAACTTTTAAACCCTTCAAACTCTGTATCTCTTTCCTCTAGAAAGTTCTGGAAAGGTTTACGGAGCATGGATATGTCTCAAAGAATTAAACTCTTTATATGAAAATGCTTGCAAGATGCTCTACCAACTAAGCTTAAATTGGATACTGCAAACAATGAAGATAGAAAGTGTGTTTTCTGCAAGACTGTAAAAGAATCTACTTACCATCTATTTTTTGAATGTGATTTTGCAAAGACTATTTGGAGCTTACCACCAATGACCACACATGGAGTATCTCTAAACCAAAATCATGCTAATTCCTTCTTAAAACATTATAATGAGTGGCAGTCAGGTAACTTAAACTCTATTTATATGGCTTTAGCAGCAACCAAGTGTTGGTTCATATGGAAAGAACGGAGTCTTAGGGTTTTCGAAGATAAAACTCGAACACCTGCTCAATTAGCTCTAGCCATATCTAGACACTTTGCTTACGGGCATCCAGAAAGTAGAAAAATAGTTCATGAAACTAACATCATTACTCATATCAGAGATGTTTACTGGCACCTTCCTGCTGTAAACATGTTTAAATTAAACTGTGATGGCTCTTGGTTATCTGAAAACACTAATGCTGGCTTTGGCTTTATCATTCGCAACTGGACATGCACCTTTCAAGCAGCAGAATTTGGATGGTGCAGAACCTTCTCAGCCGAAGAAGCAGAAGCTGTAGCTCTACTTAGAGCAACACAATGAGCCAACAGAAATAACATACAAAATCTGGCGATAGAGGGGGACAATCAGGCAACAATATGGTATTTACGGGGAAAGGCAACAACGGTTCAATGACAATGCATCTCAATCTTAGATGAAGTTAAATTGTTAGCATACCAACTGATATCTTTTCAAGGATTTCAGCATGTATATAGAAGAGCAAACAAGGTGGCAGACTTGTTGGCCAAAGAAGGGCGAAGATCGAGTAACACAACTTCTTGGACTGATCAAGCTCCTAGTTTTTTAATTCCTGCAATTGCTTTTGACACTGTCGAAGCGTATGATGTATGTAATTTCAATAACAATGCTTCTGACTTCTGTATCTTGTTCTGTTGAAGTTAATCCACCAAATTCAGTCATTGGAAGAGCAACTCATCATGAGTATGTCTCTGAAGAGTCTGAATTAGCATATTAATGGAAACTCAGTAATATAAGTATCATTTTCAAAAACAAAAATCTTATTGGGAATATGAGCTTTCCAAAAAAATTTATTGAAACCACACTCATCCAAAGCACCTATGAGTTTCTCGTAACATTTCGAGGTGCTAAAGTTTTCCATAATCTCCGTTTTGTCATCCTCCTCCACCAAAACGTGCACATAATGTAAATCACGCCTTAGTAAATTCCATTCTATTTGCTCATTCATATTTAAATCTCTCTTGATTTAACCAGATCTTATTCGTACTTGTATTTGTCTTAATATGATAATCCTTCTCCTTCTCTTGTCGGATTTTTCGGTATTGTATTTTTACTGTATGTTTTTGTTACTTTGTATGTTCTTATTTTTGATATTAAACTCATTCTAATCTCAAATTTTCATTAATGAAAAAGTTTCTTGCTTATGCTAGAAAACGAAAAAAAATAAAAATGAATGGTGTTTGAAATGATAAAAGCCAGGACATAAAGGTTCCTGTAAATGCTACGTGTATATACAGCCCGAAAATGCTTTA
Source organism: Papaver somniferum (assembly GCF_003573695.1). Classification (NCBI taxonomy): domain Eukaryota; kingdom Viridiplantae; phylum Streptophyta; class Magnoliopsida; order Ranunculales; family Papaveraceae; genus Papaver; species Papaver somniferum. The sequence goes on from NC_039359.1 coordinate 87,100,617, forward strand.
TCCCGCAATTTTTGCCGCGTGACGTGTTATCGCGTTAATGGTTCGATCTAACGCTAATTAACGCATGTTTGCTCCAGAAGAACAGGCGTGCTGCCACATCGGGATGCATCTGGAGGTTTGGGTGGCGTACTTTGCGGGATCGTATACAGCCAGGTGATACCACCAGCTTCCTCGGCCCTTGTACCGTTGTTGACCACTGACCGAGCATACCAAAATAATAGTTAGTGGAAGTTTCATTTTCGGGTCATTCAATGGATTTCCCTGCTCGTAATTTACATTTGTAAACATTGAGTGACATCCAGTAGTTGAACAACCTTTATTATGATCTTTATTATAGCTAGTTAGCTACTAGCTTTAGTTATAACCTATCCTATCCCAAATTTGAATTGGTTGCTGTGGACCCTAGAAAATCTTTTCGACCCTACCTCATAATTTACCACATGATTAGGATGGAGCTAAAGTCGCCAACATCAAAAACCTTTTGGCCTGTTGGTTGCCTTTTGTTTATAGTAGTGGAGTATAATGTATCTGACGGCATACTTTGTGTTTGATCGCACAAATTAGTTTTAGACACACCGAAATGAGAAGATAGGAGCTCGTTTCTCTCTATACTACGATGGGAAGGAACTCTTTGAAATCAGTACGTGGAGCACAATAAATGACAGGGAAAATTCTTTAGCAGTCAACCTACCTAGATATAGCATTGACTGTAATTTGGATGGATCCTGGGACCAATTTTCTGTAATCAATATCGTCCCAAACATCTCTGACAATGTTTTTTCTTCTAGTTTAAGTCATGATGACAATGTAACAGTTGTAACTGACTTAAATGGTTTGAATGCAAACCAAGGAGTTTCTGGCAGATTGCTCAGCGGCACCAGACCCCAGAATTTGTATGCGTCTTGCCTCCTTTTCTATTAAAAAAAAAGAGACTCAGAGGTAGTACCGTTGTCTATGGATGAGAGGGTCCCACCATCCCGACACGGGATATACATCAGCATTTTCTCCGGTGTTTATCATTTTCGGAAAATGGGTCATTTGTCCAAATATTTTTAAAACATGGTTCAAATGGACGAGTAAAAATTAGTATGGGTGAAATGGACACCAAAAAAATAGCAAGGATGAAACTGGATTCATCTTGACTTAAATTTAAAAGATAGCAAGGATGAAACTGGATGCTTCCTGATGTAAATTAAAAATAAGAAAAAATATTTGAAAATTGGTAGGATGAAACTGTTTACATCCTGACTATTTTTACATTTTTGTCCATTTAAACAGTATCAAAATCTAAATGTCTTTTTCACCCAGCAATTGTTTATTTTGGTTTTTTTAACCAATTTTGTGTATCATTTTCCTACTACGATCATTTTCCTACTACGATGTGCCAAGTACTCGATTCATCTGGATTAACTAACCACGTCCAGAGCTGTCCTCGAAGATATTCTTTCCGCCCCTGTATTATATAGATGGAATATCGGATTTTTCTAGTCCCACTAAATAGGTGTAATTCCAATTATAAGAAGGCTCTTGATATAGATATTCTTATATTTTACCTTGCATTTTTAGGAGCGGCTTCGAAATATTTAAGGACGACTTTTTTATTCCCAACACATAGACACGGTTGTGAAATGTCCGGAAAATACCTAAGTGCCCTCCCAAACCCGGTCCCGGGATTTTGGTGGCCTAAAATAAAATAAAATTTATGGCCTTTGTCTGGAGAAAAGGAAGCTCTAAAAAAAAGAAGTTATGGACCACTGCTAGTTAGAAAAGCATTCCAATAATGGTCGCCCAACAGTTGGTTGTCTTTGTACAATTTTTACAGGAAAAATCGTCAACAATGGATGCACGAACTAAGCTTTCCCTACATTTTTGGTTCACAGATAGTCAAATTAATGTACTCGTGACATATAGATAGTATTGACAGAGATGATTTTTATGCGCATCTATGTGCATCTGTACTACGTATCTACCGATAACTAGCAGTGGGGGGGTGACTAGCAGTGGGGGGTGCTTAACTAGGTTACGAGGAGACTTTATTGATTGATAAGAATTAAGAATCAAAGAAAACAGAAAGAAAGGGAACCTCTGAAAGAAAGGAAAAAAGAAAAGCAATTAAAAAAAAAAAAAAAAGAACTAAAACATGTTACAATAGTTAGCCAAAATTTCGCATAAACAGAATTGTCTGTACCAATTGATTGAGCCAAACAACCCATCGTGAGTTTAACTAGCTAGCTGGAACCCGAGGTACACACAACAATTTAAATATTATGACACATCCATGCATTTACATGGGGATAAATGAGCATACGCGGAGTACTATTCTAGTTAATTGAATCTGATAAAGCAAGAACTACCGAAAGATTAAAAAAAACATATTAAAAAGACCAAAATCAATAATTTTTGGGTGAAAAAGACATCTAGATTTTGATACTGTTTAAATGGAAAAAAATGTTAAAATAACCAGGATGTAAACAGTTTCATCCTACCCATTTTCAAATACCTTTTCTTATTCTTAATTTACATCAGGATGCATCCAGTTTCATCCTCGCTATTTTTTAAATTTAAGCCAGGATGAATCCAGTTTCATCCTTGTTATTTTTTTTATCCATTTCACCCGTAATAATTAACTCGTCCATTAGAACCATGTTTTAAAAATATTTAAACAAATGATCCATTTTCCGAAAGAAAAAAAAAATCTGATAAAGCAAAGAAAACGACCACAATAAGGAACAACGAGTCCATTAAAAACGATTTTTGACCTTCTCTTTCTCTGGTTAGAGCAAGTCTTATGGTGGACTCCATCCATCTTCCATCTTCCACGCCACCTCAGCACTTGGAACTGTGGATGGAAGCGCAAGTGTAATGGTGGAATAGTAGAAACGCTATTCTTAATGGAGCTAAAAAAACGCAATTAAGAATGGAACTTTTTTTTCAGCCGTTAGCTTTCAACAACTCATTTTAGATCTACGGATAAAAAAAAACACAATTCTTAATGGAGCTAAAAAACGCAATTAAGAATGGAGCTAAAAAAATGCAATTAAGAATGTAGCTTTTTTTCAGCCATTAGATTTCAACAAATCATTTTAAATCTACGGATAAAAAAAAACGCAATTCTTAATTGCGTTTAACACTATTCTTATTGGCGTTCAGATGGATTCCACGAAACCGTGGAACCTTGCTTGGATTTTCTGTGGAAGACCCCAACTTGGAAGCCACTAGACTTGACATTCCATGGTTTTTCCACACTTGGAATAGTTTGGATTCCACCGTAAGACTTGCTCTTAGAGTATCTAGCTAAGGTATATTTTTGCATTAGCTAGCTAAGGTATAGTTTTGCATTTTGGTAATTTCTGGCCCCTTCCCATGTGTGGCCTCAAGCAACGCTTACTTTGCTTTATTGGGAGGGCTGGTCTTATGCCCTTTTATAATCGGTAGTTTAATGTAGAGGTATTATCTATCGATTACTAGTTTGTTTAAGAACGGGCTATTGTCAGAATCGGTAGATTAATAACATATCATATCTACAGATTATTAAAATAAACTCGAATTTTTATCGGTTTTGCAAAAAAATGAATTTGGGGCAACTGTTATTAATCGTTAGCAAATGAACATCATTACACAACCGATTATGAACACAATCTGTAGATAACCACTGGAGACAAACTACCTATTGTTTAATTACCTACATGCCCCTTCGACGTAAAACCACCCAAAATCTAACCTAATTTCATTTTGTTTTCTTTTCAACTTTTGTTCTTCTCCTCTTCTTCTTCCCTTCCGATTGTGGAGAAGAAAAACACTTTCCCCTTGTTTTTAAACTTCAATTTATCGTCGTCGTTCATCGCCGAATCAAAAACATCGTCGATTCTCCTATAAAACGATGACTAGAACTAAAGAACCCATGAGAGCTCGAGTAACTGCTGCAAATGACGAAGAAGATGAAAAAGATGAAGTCGATCATATAGGTGGTGGTGATTTTGATAACTAAACTCTCCAGCAAATGACCCCAATTAGGTAAGTTTCTATCATTTTATGAGTTTATGTTGCTTCAATTTGACGAATACATGAAAATAATTTCTAGGGTTTTCGGTTATTTCCCAGAATCAATAATCTTGCTTTTTTCTCCTGATTGTTACCATTTTCTTCATTCCTCAATAACATCAACCCGAATCGGGAGTTAATATTTGTAGTTTACTTCCGATTATATATTGTTTTTTGACACTGAACCCTAAAGTTGACATAATCGGTAGCTAGGTTATATTTTACGTTTCGATTATAACAGAGGGTAGGGACACACAGATTCAGTAGAATCGGAAGATACTATATAGTATTTGACTTCCGATTGACATTATAATCGTAAGTTAGACGAAGTCAACTCACTACCGATTATGCAAGTTGTAAAATTTGTGATTTTGGCAAAATTCAATTTCTGGGCTACGTTTTAATCGGAAGTCAAAGGATATTTCTTTACTTCCGATTATCTATATCATTAACTTATCCTTCCCTGAACCCAAATTTATTTATATTCGGGAGATAAAACTAGAATATGACTTCCGATTGTTCGTAATCGAAAGACAATCTTTAACCCATGCTTCCGATTGTTTACAATCGCTTGTTTAGATTTTAATTTAAATTCCGATTATTCACAATCGGTTTTTAACATGGATCTTTTGCTTCCGATTTTGTAGTTTGTAGTGTAATACTTACGATCCACTTTTATTGTTTAGGGACAGGTATGACGGGGATGCAAGTGACGCATAATGATTACGCGTTACAGAGTTGCAGGACAAGTTAGTGTCCGACATGATGGCGTGATACTGCATAGACTGTCAAGTGCCAAGAATGGCATAACCCCGCAGGGCCAATGAAGCGCAAGAGTGGCGCCACATTGTGAATACATTTGGGTAAGTAATGAAGTTGATTGGCCGACACAATGAAGCTTCATTTAGGGAAATGCAAGATTAGGACAAAGTTGCAAGATGCAACATTGCAACATGCAGGTTGGCATGTGGCATGTTGGCATGTCCGTGGAATTGAGTTATCCCAAACTCAAGGATGATACAAACATGTAGAATAAACTAAGAGTTAGTCTATGCATTAGTTCAAGGCCAGGCCAAAGCTTGAACAAGTGCAAACAAGTTGGTAATGCAAGAGTGGCATTCCATTGTCATGCAAGTTGGCAGAGTGAAGCATAAGACGCCATGAGTAACTAGAGCGAGCTTAAGGAATTGGCATTGATGTTGGAAGCATAACAATGGTACATGCATTATATTAGAGCAAGAAATTGGAAGTGCCAAGGTGGCTGACATCAGATTAAGGCCAAAGTCCAGTAATGCACAACAAGTAGTGCACTACATCTCAAGTGATGGTTAGGAGTGGGTTGCGAGTTTCACAAGCATGCCAAACACGCGAGACAAAGTGAAAACGGTTATAAAGGGAGTTTATGATCGTGGGAGAAGGTTGCCAACTGCAAGAGAATAGGTGTTGGATGATTGGCGCAAGTTAGAGAAGAACTGGCCAGTTAGCACAGTTAGTGTCGGTTATGCAACTGCTCCATGTGACAGATGGATGTCCCTGGCGTTTGAACAGTTGTGCATGGTTTTCGCCAAGAAAAGCTATTGTATAAATAGTCCTAAGGCATGGGAAATTTGGAAGGATAGCACAGGAGAGTGTGAGACTCAAATTAAGAGTGTTTTGTAAGGTTAAGGCTTGGTTCAAGGTGAACAAGTCTGTGCAAGTCCTTAAGTGTGAAAGTTTTGTATTTCTTCCCTTTGATGCAATAAAATGAGATGATTGTGTCATGTTTTAAGTGTTCTTTGTAGACTGATTGTTGTTAGCAAAGTATGGCATGAATTGAGTGCATTATGGGGTACATTTGAGAAGTTTAAGTGAAGAGAAAGAAGACTAAAGTCTTCCGCTAGTGAACTGAAGAGTTGGCTGTTTGCATTGGTGCAAACTTATAAGGCTGAAGTGCATGTGGGTAAATTTTTATTCACAGAACCACTATGCTGCCGGGTTACACTTTCGCAGAAAATTGCTGGGGCATTTGAAGGTGTGATAACATGCGAGGTAAGAAAGACCAAGGTACAACTATTACAGGGCCTCGTAAAAAAGGGGGTAAGAAACTAAGCGCTAGTGAACAGGGAGAACGAAGTCAAAAAGGAAATTCTAGCAATGATGGAACTCGAGAAGGAGTAGAACCAAGCGCTCCACAAGGAACTCAAGAAGGAGTAGAACCAAGCGCACCAGAAGTAACTCAATATAAAATTGGACAAAATGTTCCAGAAATTAGAGTACAAGAAGAAGGACAACAAAGTGGTACACAAGGAGTAGAAGGAGTTACAAGGAAGCCAATCGCGAATAAAGATCACACCTTCTCCCTATTCATTTGAAGAGGACGTATTTTGAAGAAGAGTCATGGAGGAGCATTGTTATTTGGATAGCATTGTTATTTGGCTACAAAGACTGATGGACCAGAGAAATGTACGAAATCGAGGTAATAATCATATTCTTTCTTACTAGTGTATTGTCGTTTTATTCGTAATAACACTCTATGAATTTTGTAATGTGTTGTGTGTCTAATAATATCATTTCGATGAGATTTGTCTACTCAAACCCGCAGTCGCACCAACAAAAATGAAAGGATGACCTTTAGACAAAGAATGTGAAATTGGCAGCAGAGAACCCGAATTGGTAGAAAGGTATACCGAGAGGAACAAAGTACAAGTTCGGTGACAACCGTTCAAGGACAAAGGAGCAACAGTTGATTAACTTGAGGGAGAAGTTAGACGCGATGAAGGCCGCTGAGGTATGTTTTGATTCATACAAGGAAGACCGAGCTATTGGACATATAGCTAGTCGTTCTTAGTTGTCCCGTTATTTTGGACCGTTGTAGCATCCCACCGGTTATGTGATGTACAATGGATCAAGGGTGATGTGACAACACGGTTTTGTACAAGGAGTACCATGGCATCACATAAGTGGCAAGTTCAAGTTGGATGTGGAGCATAACGAGTCTAATCATGATGCCATCAAGGTAGTTTACTCTAGTACACCATATGTTATTAAACATTGGGATAAAATGATGGACTTCTTGGTGAACACTAGGAAAGCTATCAACCGAGGTGATGATAATGCTCAAGGCTATATGGAGTAGTACCGGGAGCATTCTCATCTTCGTGTAATCCGTGAGATTAAAACAAAGACGACCTCGACGACTTCCACTTAAATACTTTTTTGGGGTTATATGTTCTTAAGTTTATGGGTCATGAATGTATTTTGAGTTATGTTTATTACTTGATTATTTGAAACTGCTGAATTTTTCACAATAATCGAAGGATAAACTATCAACCTTATTTACCGATTCTGGTGAATTTTCAAAAAATTGTCAAATATGTGCAAAATCGGTAGTAACATTATCAATCTAAACTACTGATTCTGGTGACTTTACAAAAAATTGTCAAATATGTGCAGAATCAGTAGTAACATTATCAACCTTAATTACCGATTCTGGTGAGTTTTCCAATTTTTTTGAGACATGTCCACTATCGGAAGTAAAACTATTAAGATTTACTACCGATTATCTTGGTTCCATTTCAAAGTTCTTCTGTACCAAAAAAACCCTGATAATCAGACACAATATTTTCTCCTTGTCCACCGGTTAAATTGGAGTTAACATCGATGGGTTAGTTGAACTTCATAAACTACCGTTTATCGTAGTTCCCAAATTCGAAAAATTTGAGATTTTTTCAAATTTCAATTTTGGGGCAACTTCACAATCGGGAGAAATATTAACTCCTAGTCTACAGATTATGGTGATTCCCGAATTCGAAAACTTGTGATTTTTTCAAATTTCATTTTTGGGGCAACTTCATAATCGGTAGTGATACATGAAACCTTGGCTACCGATTGTCAGTTATTTCAAAATAACAAAAATCTCACACTACATATGTACATATTACCTACCGATTATCCTAATATTTACCGATTACTAAAGTAAACTACTTATTGTAGGTTTATCTACCAATTGTTGAGGGTATATTTGTCATTTATAAAAATCAGGGATAAGGGGCGGTTTCATATAGGTTTGGGTGATCCTTTTTTGTCTTATTAGCCTCTCTTAAAAATGCAAGGATTTCTTTTATAGATATCCTTTTTTTTTTGTATGGGAAATTGTAGTGAGAATGAGACAAAGAGTAAAAACAGTAAAAAAACATGAAAATTTATGAAAACCAAAAAATTTCTTAATCGAAGAGATTTCACATTATCCGCTTATATATTAGGTACGAAACAAGTAGATAAAAACGTGCCAGTTTTTCGGAAGGATAAGATACATCGGGTATTGGGAGAGGTAACGGGAACTCCTCTCTACTATTGGCTAACCTCGTTACTATAAACAGAGGTTATGGACCAAAGCAAAAGCATAAAATCTTAAGTAATAAGATTTCTTGACGGGAAAATCTTCGTCTGTCTATCTTTATTGTAAAACCTTCATTAGTTTTCCTTTTTTTTTTTTTTACCAAGTTGCAAAAATTCTAATTAGCATTCCATGTATGCTTTTTATCCAAGTTACGAAGGCGGAATTTTTAAAAATATTTTAGAAATATGTTATAAAATTTTCTTTGTTTATTCCCAATAAATAGACTCATTAAACTATTCTTTTTTGAAGCGGTATATACGATTTTTTTTTTAATAATCAACCTTTTAATTTCATTGCAAGAAACGTTTAGAGCAGTTCATATGGAATGAACAAACTCAAAGTTTGTTCATTTTGCTCCCATTATGCACTCAACAAACATGAAAAACGGATGTTCGAACTAACAAATTTGTTGGTTTGAATATTGATTTGGTTTTCAAGAAAAATAAGTACATCTTAAACATGAAATAAATACGATGAAATATGCAAAATGTAAATAAATCGCGAAAAGAGTGAGTGATCTACAATGGTAGCGCCCACATCTTATACGGAGAGATTGGAGAAGGAATGGTACTTGAAATCACAGTTCGACCATTTTGATTGATTTTCTTCTTGGAAAAGAGATACTCCTATTAGAGAGGAGTAATTTTCCCAAAAACTCATATTTAGCGAGAAGCCCGGAAACCATAGATCTATTATTTCGTTGAAGAAGAACTTGATCTTGCCTCCGTCAAATCGCTGATGTACTTGTATTAAAAAACCCGCAAGAAAACGGTTTAAAAAGAAACACTATAAAAGTGTAGATAATATCGCTCTACAAGCGAAGAAAAGAATCGCCCTAATAGCAAAGAAAATGATTCAAAACGTACGATAAAACAATTCCTAGATAAGATCAACACTTTAAAATAAAACTAAAAACAAGTAATCATTGCTCAAATCTAGCCTCCAAAACACTAGATCTGAGCAAAGGAGGAAGAAGATAATAATATTTTTTTCCAGGATTTTGAGAAAGGGGAGAGAAGAGAAAGGGTTTTCATCAGTACATCATAAATAAGAATATATGTATCCGTGGTCACTCTTAGATGGACACTATCATACATGATTTGCGTCATTTTCTTCGCAAATCTCAAACAAAAATGAATTTAACTTTAATATTTACATGATATGTTCTTCTTACAAGACTGTATATTCCTAATTGAATGAAACCCACTTTATCCTAATCCAATTGCTAGAGTTGCTCAATATATATATTTTCCATTGATTTTCCTATTGGGATATTCCACGCGATTGTAAACATATACCGATTTATAATCAATACCACTACACCAATGACTAACATGGTCGGTTCATGACACCTTCAACTGTGGCGAAAAAAAATTCCCCACTTAATGGGCGGTATGCATAAAACTATTGAAATACAAGAAAAAATTCAAAACATACTGTAGCGCCTCCTAAGCTATCAGCTGACTAATCCACGAGATTAACTAAATAAAGAGGCACTAAGAATCTAAATCATTTTCTTAAATATTCAATTAAGAAATCTGCTACAAAAATTAACGCAAAACTAGCCCCGCTCAGAAATACATAAACAAGAAATTCTCTCAAATGATATATATATATATACAATAGTCATTTGGTTTGCAAAAAGAATATACAACATAATAAACATAGCAGAAGACTCAACGCCACAAAGCTTCCGCTGCACAATTCTGATCTGTCTCTGAAACTGAAAGTGGGAATGGGTGAGCACATCGTCCCTATAAGGGGTACCCGGTAAAAATAACATTTAATTTTTAAGTAATCATATGAAAGATTTGGAAAACAATACATGTTTTCCGAAACGTAGCGACTAAGTCACTAAAATAAACAAACATGTATATGGACAAACTCCTTCTTCAAACAATGTATAATATTGATGCCATTTCCACACCGAATAGTAATATTGATGCCAATTCCACACCGAATGAATATATAATAGATATAAATGTGAAGGAGCTCATCCTATATACGACACGTGGAAATTTTCATTTCCCATAACAATTCTTGATGACAACAAACATTACAAGTCCTTTCTAAATCGTGGAAAGATTCAAAGAATCAACAGAACAATCATAATGCAAACTAAACAATGCATGGAATGCACAAACGGACAATGCATGAGTTTGCTAAAAAAGGACTTTTGTAAAAGAAACAACAGCGGTTACAAAAGAGTTAAAATTATTCCCACCTCTTTTGATGACAAACCACGCCTACCTCGAGATCCACAATCCACTTGAACGTTAATTCCATCTTCTCTGAGTTTAACTTCATCTTCAAACTCATATCTTAATCAAAATCAGAAACCCTACTATCAAATTGAAATCACTCTTCAACATTATATTCTAATTCGTGGTAAACCCAACTTAATTCAATCCCCTAAATTGTCATCTTCATCTTCTAATTCTTCTTTGAGCCTCAACTGAAACCCTAACTCATATACCTTCTTCGAATCTGAAACAACAAAAGATAACAACATCATCACTACCACTACTCCAAGATCTTTCCTACCTCTTAACGATCACAAATCCTCCATTTGATCTCTCGAATTTTCCATAGAAGGAAGAACAGGAGAAGAAGAGAAAAGAGAAGAAGAAAGAAGAAGAACGAGAAGGGAAGAGAAAGAAGAGAGGACTGAATAAGCTTATTTGCTCGACTTGGTCTTGATAAGGCCGACCAAAATACTGAGGCGCCCAAAACTTGGATAAGGGCTGCCAATCGGTTACACTGCAAACTGATAATATCTTCTTCGTCAGGAATCTTAATGACACGTTGAAGTAGTCCATTTCGCATAACTTTTCGAGTTCAACCTAGCGATACTTAATTAACATTCGTGTTAAAACTAATCGAGTTATTAACGGCTAAATCGTCTCTTGACTAGTCTAATAGCGTTGACGAGCTTCAGGGTCCTTACACATAGCGTCTGGTTAGGCAACCCAAAAACAACCCTCTCAAAAGTGGACCCCTGCTAACTTGAAGGATGGCGTATGTGAGGAGGTTGTTTTGTGTTGTTTAAATGGACGGTACCCCGTACCCCTGCTAACACCAAGAATGACGAGACCTACCCTATGTGAGGAGGTTGTTTTTGTGGTGTTTAAATGAGCAGTATATATAGAACTGCTAAAACAAAAACAAAAATTCTGAACATCCGCCTGTTAAGACAGCCCCAAAACAACCCTCCTACGTAACTTCCAATAACGGGGCCCAAAAATGGACCCTTGAAAACTCCCAGACGGTGGGGCCCTCCCTATATGAGGAGATTGTTTTTGTGTCTCTTAAATAAGAGGTATGTATATACAACTACTAAAATACAAATAAAAATTCTAAACATACCACCTATTTAAATAACCCAAAAATAACTCTCCCACATAACTTCAAAATGTGGGGCTCACAATTCGTCCCTGCTAATTCCAAAGAAGGCGGAGTTCAGGTTATTTTTGTGTTGTTTAAATGAGTTGGTATCCCTCATAACTCCAAGATGGCGAAGCACACCCTACGCGAGGAGGTTGTAAATGTGTCGTTTAAATGAGCTGTATGTATAGAACTACTGAAACCCTGAAACACGATAAAAACACCAAAATCTATCCAAATAACTTGGGTGATATGCGCGTGAGTTGTCGACTGTTACTATACCACCATGTGGTAATAGAGTTTTCTTTTTCTTCGTTTCTGACCAGACTTTTGTTCAATTGTTTGCATATTTAAACGTGTGATCTAATTTGTAGGAGCTCAAATCTTAAAAAACAAACTTTAGTGCAGTGACAGTATTTCTAGCTTATGTTAATGAACTATTAGAGCTTCTCCAATGATGAATGTGGATATTTCATATGTGGCATCACTTAAAACACGTGCATACATGGACAGTATTTCAAGTATTTTACGTTACACAATAGTGTGGCATGCCTGGTTGGAACGAAACATCAGGGTATTTAGAGGCACGCCTAAGACCTCTCAAGAGATCAAGTGTATTATGGAGTATTAAATCAGATACTTTCAGGTTCTTATCTCCTAGTCCACTTGTAGACACTCTTTTGTACGTTCGACTATGCCCTCGTTTTTTCCTTAATATATAAGCTTTTCTCTTTCGAGAAAAATTCCTTAATATAAGCTTTTCTCTTTCGATAAAAAAAAGGGAATTTTAAGAAAGTGCCACACTTTCAATTTCATGTTTAAGAAACCGCCACTGTTTTTTTCAATATTAATTAAATGCCACAACCGTTAGTTTTTCCGTCAGGACCCATAGACTTGGTCTTTTTCGCTGACTCGGTCAAAAAAATCTGTCGCGATTTACATATTTACCCTTGAAAACCCTGTTATACTAGTCGCAGGTTCACCATCATTATCACCGGTAAACAAAAAAAGAAAAGAATAACAACCTGCCTTTCTTTTGGTGCCGCTTCCCGTATAGGTTCTCCATGAATGAATTTAGAAGATTGGGAGTGCTAAGAGGGGAAAATTGATTGAGTGATGAATTAAGGAGAAAAATATGGTGATTGGGTTTAATTAAGATTTCTATTATTGTTTCAATTTGATTGATAGAATTGGTGATTGTTGTTAGGGTTCTTAAATCGAAAGCAAGAAAATACAGAGGTAATCGTTGGTGGTCATGGTAAGATTTCAATTGGGTATTTGCTAGCATGAATGGTAATGGGTTGGAAGAGGTTGGTACGAATGAGAAAGAGATGGATATGGTGAATTTGCTGGCGTTCGGAACCAGAAAAGGGAAGAGATTGAGCTGAAATTCAGGTGGAAATGTGTTGCTTCCGTGTCTGATTTTTGGGAGTCTACGACGGGTATTTGCCAGGGTCCATCAAGAGCTTTTATAGCTCGACTTGCAGGCTGAAATGAGTACGAAATGTTGAGCAGTTGATAGACTTTGAAGACCAATTGAACCAGAGAAGATAATGGTGTTGTTGGTTGATAATTGGGATTGGATTTGGAGATTTATTATTTTTGAATGGTTTCTGAACTATGGGTTTGTTGTGAATTGAATTTGCAGGTGTTTGGGTGAGTTTAGAAGCCATAGAAAGTTCAATGTTACAGCAAGATGAGAATGGCACATCAGGTGTTCGATAAAAGGCCTAAATGACTTTTTCTTCACCTCTTCAAGCTCAGTTTCTGTTAGTTGAGCTTGTGCACAAGGGATGTTGCTGAAAATTGCTTGTGGAGGTATTTTCCATGAGTTCTGATGGCTGGGTTCATATGAGTCTAAAGCAATTTTATGAGATTGATGGGGGCAGAAAAATATGTGGTGATTCAGGGCAAGTTTTGGCAGTAAACTTAGTTAAGAAAACAACTTGGTGTTGATGTAATTCCCATGGTTTCTGTTGGCTTGAATTGGTAATGAAAGGGGTAGTTGTTGGACTGACTTTGTGATGAGCATTGACAAGGGTTTTGTTGAATCAAGAAGAGTATGAAACCCAAGCTGGGCACTGACAGCAGCCGAAAATAGAGATGTTGTCGATAGTTTTGGGTCGGTGAATGGTTGAGACGATTTGAGGGTGTAGATGTCTTTTACTAGGAAGGATAACTGCCACCTATGCACTAACTGACGTCAATAGTTTTTTTGGATGTAAAAGGTCAAATGTGTGGTATTAAATAAATTCTGAAAAAAAAAACGGTGACAATTTCTTAAACATGAAACTGAAAGTGTGACACTTTATTAAAATCCCCTAAAAAAGGGAGAGAAATGAGTGAGCATTCCAGTATAAAAAAAAATCGCCACATAGTTATTAAGAACCGAGAGCTAAATTCTTACGTGTTGTTTGTTTTTTAAAATGGAAGCAAGTTCTTGTCCTGTAATTCTTTTATTCTTTCCATAGTTATTAGAAATTAGGATTTTGTTGGATGTTTGAATGGTTAACCGTTCATCTGTTGATGTATCGTCTTGCAAAGAAAAATAAAAATAATCTGTTGATGCGTCAAACAGCAGTTGTTTAATAAGTTCATAACTAGTGTCGTGAGCAGTAAACCTATATCGTCAATCCACGATAACTGGGATGTCGTTGGTGGATCCAAGACTGACAGAATAATTGTTAGGTGAATTTTCCACTACATCCGTGGGTTACTGTGCATGTCTGGTGCCTATATAAAAAGGGACTCGGTCTTGTACACTCCTCGTTCATTTTCTTTCTTTCATTCTATTTTCTTAGCCTTAGAGGTCTGCTGCTGGTTAACGATTCTCTTTACTTATTTCTACTGGTTCTTTTTCCTTTGCAGATTTGATTTGAACTATACTACACCTGTTCTTGTTTTTGTTTTGATCAGGGATTGGAACAGGGAGGAGGCAGAGTTTCAAGCGTGAACTTCAGGTGAGTGATTGATCTTGATATTGTCCAATGCTTTTCTTCATCTTGTTTTTGTTGCAGCTTTTTTGATTTTGTTGCCGAAGTCGATGTTGTTATTGGTTGTTGCTGCTGCTATTTTTGTTGTTTTTGTTGGTGGGGGCGGCAGTGGTGTTGCTGTTTGTAGTTGTTGTTGATGCCGCTGCTTTTGTTGTTGTCTAAGTTGTTGTTGTCCGTCGGTTTCAAATGAGTGATCTATGCTTCGTTTCTGTTTCTCTAACTTTCCTTCTGCAGTTCTATACTCCTATTTTCTTTTGTCTTTTTATTTTTGAAAATTCTACACTTTTATCTTTTGAGAATTTGGGTTTATGACAAAATTTCAGGTTTTGCAATTTGATCGATGAGATTTCATTTGCTCGAGCTGTTTACGTGATTTTCTTTTAAATTTAGAAAGATAATTTCTTGCGCAGCAAGTGATCAAAAATGCGAAAGCTCAAGGCAAGCTTTCTTTTGGTGTAAAAACAAGGTGGAACTAAATGGTGTTTATTTAGAGGTGATTGATTCTAATTGAGGTCGGTGCAGGGGCGGAACTACCCTTGGACTAGGGCTTGCTCAAGCCAGCCCCAAGATTGGAAAAAGACATTTTTTTCATAGCCCTTTTTGTGTTGGGCCATTATATGTTTGTAAATTTTACCCTTAAGCCAGCCCAAGAAAAAAGTCAAATCCTCCCCATAATCAAAGTCTAGTTCCGCCACTGGGTCGGTGTTTTTTTGTAAGTTAATCCTAGCTTGAGTTGGGGGTGGGGGTTTTGTTTAGTTTCGGTGATTTTTATTATTTCTTTGGTGGGCGCCTTGGAACCTTTGGTTTGTTCTTGCTTGAGTTATTTCTTGTAAGCTTTGCTAATTAAATTATTTTTTATTTGGAAAAGAAATTAAAAAAGAGAATTTGTTTGTTTGTTTTATCTGTCTACGAGTTTCACTTTCAACTTTCAATTCGACAGGTCCGAATTGGAAACTTTGTATGCACTTCCACTTCAAATCTAGTCATGGGCCATGTGAATCTACTTACAAATCACAGTTGTTGGGACATTTTTGCACATCATGTGTTTTTTTGTTTTTGTTTTAATGATTAAAATAACATCGTGCTCATGCAGCTAAATAAGCAACATTATTCTATGTTGGCTGTTCTCGGCATAGCTGTTCGTCGCCTAGGACCCGTGATTGGTAACTTGGTAAGTCAAGATTTTTATTCCTAGTACTGTATATAACAATGTGTTTCTTTTCTAAATGTTAATTCATTGTTGTTAACAGCTCGGGCAGCCGCCGGAGGGTATTCCTGAAACAAACCCGGTCCTGGAGCATATAGTTAACATTCCGAACCCTATGGAGGTCAATGTGATGGAGCCCAATCCACATGATAATCAGCTAAATGGACATGTCTCTTATGTCCGAATATCTCCACCTCCTAATTCCGTTGCTGACCAAGACGACCATCAAGAAACCCCACCGGCTGATCTACAAAGTGAATTAAAGATTTCTTTAGGGTTAATCGCTGTTTCAGCTGGAAGCTTAGTAGCTGTGATAGTTGTGATTTTTGGAGAAAAAAAGATAAGCCTTGCACATCCGGTAGTCTCTCAGGCGTTTGCATCGTTAAGTCTCATTTCTCTAATTTCTGATATAATTCTACTTCTGCTCACACTAAAACGCCCAAACATTTCATACTTGTTAAAAATTGTCCGATTCACCTTGTGTGTTAGCTTGGTTTCTCTCTATCTTGCCTATACATGGGCAGTTTTCGTTCTACTTTGAGACAATCATGTGGGGACGATTGTTGCTGTAGCCTCCCTTTCAGTATTCATCGTTATAGTCTCCCTTTTTGAGAAATTTAAGGCGTAAGGAGAGTGTAAGAGTGATGTATGTGAGGTGTAATAAAGAATGTATAACATCCAGGTTTGCCTTGGAGTCGTGTTCATACTCCTGTTGTATTGAATGATCCCAGCGGCTTAATTTGTTTCGAGCTCCCTCCGTACCTTTTCTATGGCCTGAGAAGGTTGAATCTCTTAAACTAAAAAGTTGGTTGGTTTTTTAAGCATTTAAGGCGTTCCTTTTTTACTTTCTATTTTTTCCTTTGTCTTACTTTTATAAAATAAGGATATGTTTACGTTTATCTTTCTTTTTATTCGTACTAGTTTTTCACCCATACAATGCACGGGTTTATTTCTCCCCTATGAAATATAAGATTCATGTTGGGTGATTATTTCTTTTAGGTCTTCCTTCAAGGCTATCGCCAATATTGCAGTTCACAATTTAGACTAATCATACAAAATAAATTAAAATACTTTCACGTCAGATTGAGATTGAAGGCAGAATGTATAGTGGGTAAATGATATGTTGTCAACGCCAAAATTCAAAATTCTGAAAAGGTTAACAAATTTTTCATAAAGCTTCATGCAAACCTGGAATTGGGGTAATACTGATGCATGAAGCCAACTTGGACGGCTTACGACAACTGTGAGTGGAGGAACCAAAACACAAACCATCGACAGAGATTTGGTTTTTTATTCCCATGGATGCATTATTACGCTGATAGTGACACCACATTGAATTGATATAACTAAATTGGGTTAGGATATATGACTAAACACATAGGCCTATGGGGGCAGCAAAGACATATAAATACTAACTAAATTCAGTTGGTTTATTAAGTTTCATATTAATAAACTTCATATTTATATATTTGTAATAAGGATATGTTTATGTTTATTAAGTTACTTTCTATTTTTTTCTTTGTCTTACTTTTATAATTAGGATATGTTTATATTTATCTTTCTTTTTACTTATATTATTTTCAGGGTCAGATCGTCTGTGCCAAACATAGTGGTGTGCCCTCTGTGCCCGTAAGTAAAATGGCGACATGTGTCTCCCTATAAACATTAACTACCTCTGTTTATTGTTACTCTATTTACCCTGGTTAATTAGGGAAACAGAATATAATGAGATTCGTTCTTCCTTTGAATGTTCAAGTTGAAAACTAAGGTTAAATACAATTAAGATAGTGATGAAGGATTGTACAAAAAGAGTAAAGATCTTGATGAAAAGATCTAATACATGATTATTAAAGTTATCAGGCACAAATAACTATTTTACAAAATGGATTCAAAATCTTATAAATTACTGTGAAACATGTCTTAATAACGGTTTCCTAAAAACAAGGTGCAATTATCTTTTAATTTCGTCCACCATTAATATGAAAACACCATTGATTGCTGATAATTAACCTGGCTAAATCGGGGTCTATACCATTTAATTAGGGCTTATAGCTAGATGACAAAAAAGGTCACTAGAAATCACTTCACACAACCTCTTATCAAAATAATTATCAAACTACCTATTTTACTCCTGATTAATTATCACTAATTAATCATATTAGGGGTTAACTTTGTTTTGGATGTGAGATTAATTAATGTTAGAGAGTTCATCAAAACATCAACATTTTGTTTTTTTTTTCGTAAAAGTTACACAGAATCGGTTTACGTTCATTCACTTGTAAACCGATTCTGGATTGGTGTTTAGAATTACCAGAGGACATCCAGAATCGGTTTACTTTCACATGTTCTATAATCCGATTTTGATAATCGGATTTTACTTGTGACATATATAAACCGATTGTTTCCTTTCATTACCAATTTTCATTCATCGCATTATTATTGTAGGATGCATTTAGCACATGCATCAAGCCTTTAAACCCCTAGGCGACCCTAGTGGACGAGTTATAATCTCGTGAGGGTTTACACAGAGGTCTACCCACAAAACCTTTACAAAAACTTCTAAAGCCATCAATCTTCCTCTGACGAAGACGATACCACATCCAAGTAGTCCGGGCAATCCTTCAGGGTTCTATCTGCCAAGAAGTGATAGCTTGCATCGAATGCGAATGCTTCCCCCTTTACTTCCAAGTAGCGCGCTTTCACGACTTCGTGCTACAAAAACACAAAAACAAGCTTACATTTGTTAGTGGTGTTTCGTTGGAAGATAACAAAACATGGGGTACGTAAAAAAATCCACAAAATTACTTACAAATTGTGCAATGGACAAGGGGAAGAGGTGAGGGTTAAAAATTGGAGGTTGGAGAGCTAAAAAAGCAAGTATCGCATTTTCAATGACAAGGTGTCTTTCATGGATGGCTTGAACACTTCTTGCGTTAGGATTTCCAAATTCTTGGATAAATTTGTTGTGTACTTTAACCCAAAAGGTTGTTGAATCCTCTCTTTCGGAGGATTGACGTCTAAGCTGATATTCCGCATACCATGCTTTCGTGATTGCCAAATCTTCCGCGGAGTCGAATGATGCCATTTCTTGTATGTATATGTATGAAATGAGTAGTTGCGGAGTATATGGAGTGAGGGGGAATAAAATGATCAATTTTGGGGCAAATGGGGTCCAAGGGTGAAGTCTTTATTTATAGAGAAAGTCCCAAACGACTATTTTTTTTGAAAAACGTGTAATAATTTGAAATAATCGATCTTTTAGAAGAAATATAAAATCCGATTGCCTTTATATACCACAAGGAATCGGTCTTTATTGCGACCAAAGTAAACCGATTAGAGTCATTTTAAATTTTGAGTTTTCACCGACATTAATCGGTTTATATATTTCCATAAGTGATAGGATTCTATAACATCCAGAAAGATTGGCTTGCATAATCGGTTTATAATGACATATCGAGTAAAACGATTCTTGACATGTCAGGCTAGAATTATAGAGCAACACATAAATATAATTAAACACAGATATCATTCAAAATAAGCCGATTTAAGTTCATCAAGTGCAACACATATATCATCCAAAATAAAAACCTTAAAATAACCACAAGTCTTGTAAACTTAAACTTTTAATATCTATAACTTAAACAGTAGGAGCACCGGCACCAGCATCACCAGCATCATAACCAGCATTACCACCATCAGCAGGAGCACCAGCACCAGCACTATCATCACCACCATCAGGAGAAGCTTGTACTTCATCCATTAGTTCCCACATTTCTTCCATTTCTACATGGACCTCCCTCCCAGATGAAATCATGTTTCTCCTCATCCTGGCGAAGGTGATGACCTCAATAAGCTCTTCAAGTGAAAGCTTATCAATCAATTCCAGGGCTTGTTCAAGCCGGGTTTCAACTCCGAATGCAAACTTCTCTAGGTTCCTCACCGGCACTCTTTGTGGTTTCCTCAAGATATCCTGCACGGTTAAATCGCGATTGTAGAATGGTAGGTGTCCGAAGTCCATTCTACACAAAAAATAAACAAAAATCAAGTTAACAATTGGTACATAAAAAAATATATGTAATCCGATTATGAAGAGACCACTAAAATCGGTTTATGTGGTACATGTATAAAATCCGATTCTGAAAGAAAGATGAAAAGACTATATTAATCGGATTAATCCTAATGTAAACCGATTACTGTGCATGCTCTTCATGGGCGGAAAAAATCCAGAATCGGTTTATTCGGTAGGTCAATAAAAACCGATTCTGGGTGTAATCAAAGTTTTTATTTGTCAAAAACGATGATTTAATGATGTAAATCAATAAGATAAGAAAATGGGTTGATGGAGATTTACTTTCTTCTTGGTTGGATCGGAGATCGTCGGAGTGGAGGATGAAAAAAAAATTGATTAGGGTTTTGAGAATTTGGAAAGTTTATGATAGAAATGGAAAGATTTTTTAGGTTTAGGTGTTTTTGATTTTGGATTTACTAAAAATAGAAAGATTAGAATTTATGAGTTTCAGAAATTAATGTGGGGGTAAATTAGTATTTTTTATAAGGTTTGAGTGCCTAGAGTAATTTGGGGTGTGAGAAGGAAAAACCTATAGGCCCCAATAAAGTGGTCTAGACCCCAATTTAGCCAGGATAATTAACTCCAAACATATGTTCAGTTATTTTACGGTTTCGTTCTTAAATAATTATCTTTTGGATAGTCTCGTGTATAATTGAAGGGTTTTGTTATCTCGTGCATCCATGCACAAGATAAGATCCAATAATTGGTAGATCCAATAATTGGTGTTGGAAATGATAAAAAGAAATAAAATAAGATGAGAGATGGTGTACCTTGCATTGGAGAGAACAAAAAGATCGAAAAGAATGGACATTTATGAAAACCAAGAAGATGGTTTAAACTATGTTTCCATATCTAACTGGAGTAGGAAGTATATACAGAGTTAGTTGATGCTATCATGGAAAGACATGTGTTGCAGGCACAAAGGGCACACAACTATGTTTGGCACAAACGATTTCGACCAGTATAAAATGATGGTTTCCTCAACCTTTAACGTGGGAGCTTTATTTGTCCAGGTTTTTAAGTGTTTTTTATATCGGGTAGGATTCATTAACATGGTTATATTGACATAATCTTCGCATTTTAACGTCATTTTTTTCTCTGAATCCAAACAACAATGAATTTGAAGCTAATTTTTTGGTTATATCTTCCTCTTACACTAAAATTAATAATAAAATCACATATGGGAAGTATATTACATTCTTTCCAGTTTCTGAGGATCTTACCACTTAATTCAATACAAGTCGAAGCAAAACTCGAATCATGGTATGCCTACGTGGATTGTGGATGGCGTTGAGAAGGAAAACATTGAGCGGCTGAATTTCAACTTTTGAGAGCTGTCTTGTCTTCAAATCAGTTTCAATTTCAAGAGGGTGGAAAATGGGAGCCGTAAAGTTGAAGTGGGTGGTGACTTTTGTGACTTTTTAAATTGTGAGCTCAACATTTTATGGAAATGAGGTTCTCCGATAATAATTAATGCTCCGAAAGTTGATGCTGTTGTCCTCGAGAATGGAAAGTCCCCGTGCATAATGAGATGTGATTTAATTTCAACTTCAAGGTTGTATGTACTTGCAAAGAATTAAAGTGGGTGATGGATTTGAGTCTCGGACGAAGTCAAACACAACCCTCCCCAGTTTGTTTAAAAGTTACTAAATACTACTCAGATTGTGGAATGTCTACTCATCATTGATCTCCCCCTCGATTTCCCATACCTATATGCACTCGATTTCCTATATTTTCGCACTTTTCTTTCTGGAAGGCAAAGCCATCTTAGCAGGGGAAAAAAGCAATCAACCGACATTACGTAAACGTACATGAGTGCATCCCCACCCATCTCCAGCTGGTTCATCTATTCACTGAGCACACTAATTTGGTTGTCCGATTATTTGATAAGCAAGGAAAACCCAAGCCTAGTGAACAACTCGCAGAGCGGTAAAATTTCGGATCAGTAAAAGTACGCTCATTAATCGTCTGGACGAAGTATTAGTTCGGTCAAATATGCGATCAATGCTAATGGGTAGAAAGTGGGAAGGAGGAACTAGTCCTAATCACAGAAAGTACTCTCAAGGAATTTACGGATATAGTAATCGTGTGTTAATGATATTTCAATAAGTGTGTCATCTTTCCTCTGTTATAATGACTATCTTATAAATAAGTGCTCATAAGATTAGCATATTACTAAACTACCATTTCCCTTTCCTTGAGTTAATAAAAAATCCTAAAAGGCTTTCTTTTTGGGTTAAAGTCCATCCAATCTTGACATGGTCTTGGATGGACTAGAACTATCCCATTCCAATGGATTAGACCTAGTCCCCAAGTTCCTTCTCCTTAAGAGGAACCCTTAGCAGGTTAAGGGGTTAACTCTTTTAGGATTAGTTATTTTCATGTATTAACATTAGTCCCCTGACTGTTTGACTGTTCAAAGACCATGTCAACAGTCACACGTTCGATCTATTTAGTTTTAGTGAGTGGGTAGGGACGGTTTCATCCCCACGACCCTTGAGATGCAGCAGTTAATGATTGATTCAATAACCTCCATTTTTTTCAACACTATAAATACAGCAGACCTCACCTCATTTTTTCTCAACTGTCCTTGTCATATTTTCTCACTCTTCTTCCTTCATGGCTGATCATCCGCCTCAACGGTCTTACTCACTCGAGGAAATAAGAGCCAATCTTGAACTTAGAGATCGTCTTCGTCCTCCGTCCGCAGCTGATACTCCAAGCTAACTTCGGACTGGATTGTATTTGAACCCCAATCAGTCTCCCAATAATCCAAGGTACAGTTGTACTCCCTACGCCTCTGATCCCAACAGGGTACTGCACAATTGATTCCCTTAGCTGATCTCACCCACAACTAAGAGTTACTACTACCCAAAGTCGAAGACTTGTCATAAAACAAATCTGTCTCACACAGACAAGTCTATGAAAGGATCAATCTGTCTCCCACAGATAAACCCTAAAAGGTTCTATTCCGTCTTTTGATAATAATCAAGGTGAACAGGAACCAAATGATAATTCGGTCTTATATTCCCGAAGAACAACCTAGAGCTATCAATCACCTCACAACAATCTTAATCGTATGGTAGTGAAACAAGATGTTGCGGAATCACAAACAATGAGACGAAGATGTTTGTGATTACTTTTTATATCTTTCCTATCGGAGATATCAATCTCAAGCCAATCAATCTGATTGTACTCGTACGATAGAAGATGCAAGATCAGATCACACAACTATGATAAAAGTAGTATCGGTCCGTCTTCACAATCCCAATGAAGTCTTTAAGTCGTGAACCTGGTATTAGAAGAAGAAAACCAAAGGTTAAAGGAGAACCGACTCTAATATACAAACTAGTATCACACGCGAGGTGTGGGATTAGTTTTGCACAGATACTAGAGTTCCCCTTATATAGTCTTTCAAATCAGGGTTTGCAATTAAGTTACCTTGGTAACTAAGAAATCAATATCCACTGTTAGTTGAAAACCTGATTTAGATTCAAGCTAATATTTCTCAACCGTTAGATCGAAAACTTAGCTTGTTACACACACTTTACAATGCACGCTTTTAGGTTTGTTAACCATAGCCAAACTTATGCACTTGTTGGTTCAACAATAGTTAACCAAAAGGTTAGCCATATAAGTATTCCATATCAACCAAGTTCTTCTTCACCATACCTAGCTCAAATGATTTCAAATGAACTAGTTAGAGAGTTGTTCAATTGCAAGGAAATCTCATGTACTACACAAGAAAAAATTGAAGCAAAGATGATTTGATTCACTTGAATCGATTCATGAACTTTTATAGCCACGGTTTGCATACCGCATTCCTTAGTATTTTTAAGTTTAAGTTCAGAAATCATCTTCAGATATATAACCTTCTCAAGTTCACAGACTAGGTTCGCGGAATGAGTTTGCGGACTGAGTTTGCGGACTTAGTTTCACGCAAGTAGTTTGTCAACTCCAGCAGAAATTCTCGGGTTTGAAAACTTCGGCAGTTCGCGGACTGAGTTCTCGGACTTGTTTCACGCCATTCTTCCGGTTCTCTTGATCAACAAAGTTCGCAAACTTTGGTTCAAGAAATATGACTTATACATAAATGTGTTACACAACAATGCTTATGTCCACCATTGGTTATGTAATCTAAACTCTCATTTCAAACATTCTTAGAGGACGTTATATATTTGTTACGCCATTTCTCATCAAAGCAATTTTCAAGATGATTGAAACATATCATGACTTTCGTCACATGGTAAAGATAAACTTGGTTAAAACGAAAAGCTTACTAACTCATATTTCGAGATATAGATAGGCGAGGTATACTCCGCTCGAAATACCAAATGTGTATTATCAAAGTCTATATATATAGCATACGAATTATTGTCTCAAAGAGTAGGAGATAGAGTAGATAGACTTTTGAGTGATAGATAAGTTCAAGTCTTCACATACCTTTTTGTCGAGAAGTCCACTGGTTCCTTGAGTAGTTCTTCTACTTGTATGATGAATCCCCATGAAGTCCTTGAGATCAACTACACTTTCTATCCTAGTCCGAGACTTAGCTATAATAGACTAGAAATCAAGACTTATAGTTTTGATCACTAACATTGACAAACATGCTTGAGATAGCAACACATGCGAGTTCGACCGAGCAATGCTCTAACAATCTCCGCCTTTGTCAATTTTAGTGACAAAACTATCAATACATATGGAATACAAAAAAGATAAAGAAACTTTAGTATCTCCTATTCCACATGTCTAATCTTCAACATTCCTCGAAATCTTCGTCACTTCCAAGTACTGCAATGATCCCAAAGGTTGTAAGTTTAGCATCACCGCGGTTGAAGATCCGTAGCTATAACAATGCGAAAACATAATTCTCGATCATTGTTATACAATGTCATAGTATTATTACACAACGTCAAAGTTCAATTGTATCATAACTTCAACAATAATACTATGGTGATATGTATCACTCCCCCTTAGTCAATACTCCATCTCACATGGAAACTACTCCCCCTTACACAATGATCCGGAAGCCATATGTATTTGTAGTGTGAACTACATATTAATTATCCCCCTTTTTGTCGATAAAATTGGCAAAGGTACAAGAACGGGATCATACTGAAATATGCGATAGAGACATTTCATGACAAAAGGAAAAAAATACATACCAACTAATTTAGATGCAACCATAAAGCCGAAGCTAAATGCATTCATCAAGGTGTTTAAAGATACAAGATAATCCCTGTAAAATTACACAGCCGCACACCCCTCAAAATATGACCATTAAGCACAAGTTCAAAAGAACTCTCCCCCATTTGATGTCATTCCCGAAGGAACAACAAGAGCGACCTTAATTTCGAAAGAAAAGAAGGATTTTTATCGGACACAAAAAACCATAAGAATGATTTCCTATATCCAAAAACTCAATCAAATTAATCACAAGTAAACCCATGATTAATTTAATCGGAATACGCAATCAAATTAAACACAAAAAGTAATCAATTCAATTGATTATGCTCAACATAAGAGAACTTATGGAGACACGAAATACTGAACTAGATTAATTACAAGAGAACCCATAATTAATCTAACTGGAATTGAAAAAGCGGGGGTCTAACAACACCACCCAATATTTCGCTTAGCAATCTGTATGGACTAACTCCGATATACTTTCTAGAGAATCAACTAGACAGTCAGAGTCAACCGAGGTAAAAGTACCTCAAGGAGTTAATATATCTCTCTCTTGTTTTTGATTTACTCGATCTAATAGAAATCATCGAGTCTTTAATCAAACAAAAGGAATAACTTGGATAGTAGCAAAGACCAATATCCAAGGATCAATCAATGACAATCAACAACCAAAGGTTGGATTACTCTAATTGATAATCTAAACGCACAACTTGTATTATTTCAATTATAAAGATAAAACAATATAATGCCGAAATAGAAATAACACAGACACCAAAATTTTTGTTAACGAGGAAACCGCAAATGAAGAAAAACCCTGGGACCTAGTCCAGATTGAAAACACACTGTATTAAGACGCTACAGACACTAGCCTACTCCAAGCTAACTTCGGACTGGACTGTAGTTGAACCCCAATCAGTCTCCCACTGATCCAAGGTACAGTTGTACTCCCTACGCCTCTGATCCCAACAGGATACTGCGCACTTGATTCCCTTAGCTGATCTCACCCACAACTAAGAGTTGCTACGACCCAAAATCGTAGGCTTTGACAATAAAAAAATATGTCTCCCACAAGTATATCAAAGGATCAATCTGTCTCCCACAGATAAACCCTAAAGGTTTTGTTCCGTCTTTTGATAATAATCAAGGTGAACATGAACCAATTGATAATTCGGTCTTATATTCCCGAAGAACAACCTAGAGTTATAAATCACCTCACACCATTCTAATCGTATGGTACCGAAACAAGATGTTGCGGAATCACAAACAATGGTACGAAGATGTTTGTGATTACTTTTCATATCTTGCCTATCGGAGATATCAATCTCAAGCCAATCAATCTGATTGTACTCGTACGATAGAAGATGCAAGATCAGATCACACAACTATGGTAAAATTAGTATCGGTCAGGCTTCACAATCCCAATGAAGTCTTTAAGTCGTTAAACTGGTTTTAGAAGAAGAAAACCAAAGGTTAAAGGAGAACCGACTCTAGTACGCAAACTAGTATCACACGTAAGATGTGGGGATTAGTTTTGCACAATACTAGATGTCTCCTTTATATAGTCTTTCAAATCAGGGTTTGCAATTAAGTTACCTTGGTAAGAAAGAAATCAATACCCACCGTTAGATGAAAACCTGATTTAGATTCAAGTTAATATTTCTCAACCGTTAGATCGAAAACTTAGCTTGTTATACACACTTGACAATGCACGCTTCTAAGTTTTTTTAACTGTACCCGAACGTATGCACTTGTTGGTTCAACAATATTTAACCAAAAGGTTAGCCATATGAGCATTTCATATCAACCATGTTCTTCTTCACCATAACTAGTTCGAATGACTTCAAATGAACTAGTTAGAGAGTTGTTCAATTGAAAGGAAATCTCATGTACTACACAAGATACAATTGAAGCAAAGATGATTTAATTCACTTGAATCGGTTCATGAACTTTTATAGACACGGTTTGCAAACTGCATTCCTTAGTATTTTTAAGTTTAAGTTCATAAATCATCTTCAGATATATAACATTCTCAAGTTCGCAGACTAGGTTCGCGGACTTAAGTTACCGGCAGAGTTTACAAACTCCAGCAGAAATTCTCGGGTTTGAGAACTTTGCCGGTTCACGGACTTAGCTTCATGAAAGTAGTTTGTCAATTGCAACAGAAATTCTCGGGTTTGAGAACTTCGGCAGTTCACAGACTGAGTTCGCGGACTTGGCTCATGCCATTCTTCCGGTTCTCTTGATCAACAAAGTTCGCAAACTTTGGTTCAAGGAATAGGACTTATACATAAATGTGTTTCCACAACAATGCTTATGTCCACCATTGGTTATGTAATCTAAACTCTCATTTCAATCATTGAAACATTCTTAGAGGACGTTATACAGTTGTTACACCATTTCTCGTCAAAGAAATTTTCAAGATGATTGAAACATATTATGACTTTCATCACATGGTAAAGATAAACTTGGTTAAAGCGAAAAGCTTACCAACACATATTTCGAGATATAGATAGGCGAGGTATACTCGTCTCAAAATACCAAATGTGTATAATCCAAGTCTATATATATAGCATACAACTTCTTGTCTCAAAGAGTAGGAGATAGAGTAGATAGACTTTTGAGTGACAGATAAGTTCAAGTCTTCACATACCTTTTTGTCGAGAAGTTCCACCGATTCCTTGAGTAGTTCTTCTACTTGTATGATGAATCGCCATGAATTCCTTGAGCTCAACTACGCTTTCTATCCTAGTCCGAGACTTAGCTATAATAAACTAGAAATCAAGACTTATAGTTTGATCACTAACATTGACAAATATGCTTGAGATAGCAACGCATGCGGGTTCGACCGAGGAATGCTCTAACAGGAATACACAACCAAACTAATCACAAAAGTAATCAATTTAATTGTAATTTATTTTGCTCGACATAAGAAAACTTACGGAGCAATAACTAAATAACCAAACAAGATGATTAATTTAGTTCAATATGCTCGACATAAAATATCTCACGGAACAACAACTGAGCTAGAAATAATCAACTTGGTTGTATAGTGCTCAACATAAGATACATTACGGAGTCTCACAGTAATACATAAAATATGGATTAGGGATGATTAATACTGCGGAATACACAAGGATTCATTCTATTTTCCATCACTATTTTCATAACGATATTTAATAGACATAATCCTTGAAAACAAAAGATTTTAACCTATCTTCCATAAAATATTTGACAATATAGGCTTAACTTTTGTATTTATCAAAATTCCATTCATTCTTTTATCAATACGTGAATACCGATCACGAACGACTTTACTTTTGACAAAGTATGGGACAAACATAGTTCACGAACGTAAACACCAATATCCCATAACAAATTTCAATATCACAAATCATAAAGATTAATACTGCAAAAACATCATCTTCCAAATAGTTTTTAGAAATTAAACCAATAAACTTAAAAAAATAACAAGAAGATGAAAAATAATAGCTATGTGTAGTCACAATCATTGCTATTCAAAGCACTAGTTATTCTTCCAACTAAATCAAAAAGAAGACATACTAGGCAACATAAATAAAACAAGCTAAAGGAAAACAGACTCCAGTGCTATTCCGAACACAAACTAAGATCATATGGATGGTTCAGAATCCTCATGAGACAACGGGTCTTTGAGCTTGTGAACAACAACATTCATTGCCGCATTAGATAGGTGATTCTCTTTTAGAAGATCATTGATGTAAGAATTTGTGAGACCAAGGTCAACAGTAACCTTTTCCAACTCAGTTTTCAATGCATCAAGATTTTTCAGAGTAACAATGAGCTCTTGTTTTGCTTCCCCAAAGTACTTATGAAAGTCATGAACAACTTCAGCAGAAATCATATCATCCTTTTCAGCATCCTCATGAACGTAGGCAAAATAACATGAAGAGTTAGGATGATCTTCATATACAAGGGTTCTTTTCTTCTTGAACTCAATAACAAAACCTTTGTCAAGGAATACCCTTGCAAAACCACCATAGTAGGACGAGGAAGAAGACGACATTCTAAAAAACCCAGAAACCAACCTAGAGTATGCGAACATGACTTTTGAAACTCAATAGGTCGAATATTTAAGGGTTTCTTAGGAAAGGAAGACTTTTAGGGTTTACAAACAGTTGTCTCGTGCCGGAACGGGTATCCGTACGAAAACAAACTTGACCCACCGAAAAACTCAAGCAAAAGTTTTATTTCAATAAACACAAAATAAATATAAAAAAAAAACCTTAAGCAATCATTTCTGCAGACCAGTAGTTTGACTATAGACGATAAGAAGATAGCTTCACTAAACAGAAGTAGTATGCTTAAGGTATACCTGAAAATGACACCTCTTACTCAATAGGTTTTTTATGAGTAAGTTCTTTAACCCTTGTGATTAATTAGCATAAGTATGAGATTTAAGCTCATTAAAAGATTTGTGTTTATGACCAAATCTCTTTTGCCTCCTGAATCTAGAGAGAGATTCCTTTTTATGTGAGAAATTATCATAAAGCGTACTGTCGTCAAAATACGAGACAGAGTTTGAATTCTTACTAGAAGAATTTTGGTTTGAGGAGGAAGACAACCTGTTGACGAATTCTTTACACCCTTTAATTCTCTCTTCAGATTATCTCTCATTTCATCAATTTTTCTTCTTTCTTCTGAACTTCTTTTCTTACCAGGGGCAGAGTTATTTCCAGAGACCATAACTCGATCTTCCTTTAGCCGATGTTTATTAAGACGTCTGTTTTGTTCTTGAGTGTTCGAGGAACTCGTTGAACTGACTTTACCGGTAATATGCACATGGTAGGTACGAAAACCAATTGATTTAGTCATACGAATGTCAGTTACACCCTAAAGAATTAAATCTAAGGTGTGTTGAAGTTGGACAAAGGAGTTTTTCTTCAACCTAGAGATTCCATTTCGCTTAACAGAACTCTTTGTCTCACAGACAAGACATACTTTCTGATCATTCGAATGATTAGATAGTACAGTCTTAATATCCTTATTAGAAGATTTCTTCCCTCCATTTGATGTGCAGCATCCTTGAGTGATAGAGACTTCAGGCACATCCGTTTTACCAGAAGGGGCTTCCGTTTTTACTTCTGAGCATAAAGCCACTTCAGTTGTGTCAGAAGTACTTGGCATATTGGATTTCTTTGAGCATCGTTGAATAGAGAGCTTACTCAAACGATGTTCAATTTCCAAGGCATCCTTTTTGAGGCTAGCCTCAAGAGTCATGCATAAAGACTGATCTTCAACATTACCTTTGGATTTGCAATCACTTACTACACCAAGAAGAGTATTGACATGGTGCTTTAACCGATTAAATCTATCAGCTTGAATTCTAACAAGATTTAGAATCAATTCAATCTCTTCAGCTGAATCCCGTTCATTGCCAGAGAAGCTCTCTTTTGAAGGGTAATCGGGATCACACATGTCGATGTTAGTCTGTCTCGTCAGAACACAAGGTTCGTCTATATTCGAGATTGAAGAAACTTTCCCTTTAGTATAATTTAACGAGATAGAACTTTTATTTTTGGCGATGCGTTTATCAGAGATAGTACTCTTATCCATAGAGTCAGATCGTTACAAACACAGAATTGTAAGCTCTTAAACGTTTTTTCCTGCCCTGATGCCAATTGAAAAAGCGGGGGCCTAACAACACCACCATATATTTCGCTTAGCAATCTGTATGGACAAACTCGAATATACTTTTAAGAGAATCAACAAGACTCAATCAATTAAAAGTATATCATCGAGTTTATATCTCTCTTCTTGATTTGATTTAATCAAGCAAGAACTGCGAGTTCTAATCAAATACAAAGAATAACTTGGATGGTACCAACAACCAATATCCAAGGATCAATAAATATCAATCAACAACCAAATATCTTATTTCCAATTGATTGATTCAAACGCACAACCTGTATTATTTCAATTGTATAAACAAATATAATGCGGAAATATAAATAACACAGAAACCAGAAATTTTGTTAACGAGGAAACCGCAAATACAGAAAAACCCCGGGACCTAGTCCAGATTGAACACACACTGTATTAAGCCTCTACAGACACTAGCCTACTCCAAGCTAACTTCGGACTGGATTGTAGTTGAACCCCAATCAGTCTCCCACTGATCTAAGGTACAGTTGTACTCCCTACGCCTCTGATCCCAGCAGGATACTGCGCACTTGATTCCCTTAGCTGATCTCACCCAGAACTAAGAGTTGCTACGACCCAAAGTCGAAGACTTGACAATAAACAAATCTGTCTAACACAGACAAGTCTATCAAAGGATCAATATGTCTCCCACAGATAAACCCTAAAAGGTTTTGTTCGGTCTTTTGATAATAATCAAGGTGAACATGAACTAATTGATAATCTGGGCTTATATTCCCGAAGAACAGACTAGAGTTATCAATCACCTCACAACAATCTTAATCGTATGGTAGCGAAACAAGATGTTGCAGAATCAAAAACAATGGGACGAAGATGTTTGTGATTACTTTTTATAACTTGCCTATCGGAGATATCAATCTCAAGCCAATCAATATGATTGTACTCGTACGATAGAAGATGCAAGATCAGATCATACAACTACGATAAAAGTAGTATCGGTCTGGCTTCACAATCCCAATGAAGTCTTTAAGACGTTAACCTGGTTTTAGAAGAAGAAAACCAAAGGTTAAAGGAGAACCGACTCTAGTATGCAAACTAGTATCACACGTGAGGTGTGGGGATTAGTTTTTCACATATACTAGAGTTCCCCTTATATAGTCTTTCAAATCAAGGTTTACAATTAAGTTACTTTGGTAAAAAAGCAATCAGTATTCACCGTTATGTGAAAACCTGATTTATATTCAAGCTAATATTTCTCAACCGTTAGATCGAAAACTTAACTTGTTACACACACTTGACAATGCACGTTTCTAGGTTTGTTAACCGTACCCAAACGTATGCAGTTGTTAGTTCAACAATAGTTAACCAAAAAGTTATCCATATGAGCATTCCATATCAACCACGTTCTTCTTCACCATAACTAGTTCAAATGATTTCAAATGAACTAGTTCGAGAGTTTTTCAATTGCAAGGAAATCTCATGTACTACACAAGACACAATTGAAGAAAAGATGATTTGATTCACTTGAATCGGTTCATGAAATTTTATAGCCATGGTTTGAAAACTGCATTCCTTAGTCTTTTTAAGTTTAAGTTCAGAAATCATCTTCAGATATATAACCTTCTCAAGTTCGCAGACTAGGTTCGCGGACTTAAGTTACCGGGCAGAGTTTACAAACTCCAGCAGAAATTCTCGGGTATGAGAACTTCGCCGGTTCGCGGACTGAGTTCATGGACTTAGTTTCACGCAAGTAGTTTGTCAACTTCAGCAGAAATTCTCGGGTTTGAGAACTTCGGAAGTTCGCGGACTGAGTTCACGGATTTGGCTCACGCCATTCTTCCGGTTCTCTTGATCAACAAAGTTCGCAAACTTTGGTTCAAGGAATAAGACTTATACATAAATGTGTTTCCACAACAATGCTTATGTCCACCATTGGTTATGTGATCTAAAATCTCATTTCAATCATTGAAACATTCTTAGAGGACGTTATATAGTTGTTACAACATTTCTCGTCAAAGCAATTTTCAAGATGATTGAAACATATCATGACTTTCGTCACATGGTAATGATAAACTTGGTTAAAGCGAAAATCTTACCAACTCATATTTCGAGATATAGATAGGCGAGGTATGCTCGGCTAGAAATACCAAATATGTATAATCAAAGTCTATATATATAACATACGACTTCTTGTCTCAAAGAGTAGGAGATAGAGTAGATAGACTTTTGAGTGATAGATAAGTTCAAGTATGATGAATCGCCATGAAGTTCTTCTACTTGTATGATGAATCGCCATGAATTCCTTGAGCTCAACTACACTTTCTATCCTAGTCCGAGACTTAGCAATAATAGACTAGAGATCAAGACTTATAGTTTTGATCACTAACATTGACAAACATGCTTGAGATAGCAACGCATGCGAGTTCGACCGAGCAATGCTCTAATAGTTTCATCTTGTTCCAATGTTTATGGGCGGCTTGTATCATCATCTCGATTTTTTTGCATGAGACATTCGTCGAGTGGATGGAGCTTATGATGTAGAAACCTTTTTGCCTGCCAACTTCCTCCAAGCGTGGTCTTGGGAGCGCTTTCCTCTGTACAGACATACACTGAATCCTCTTGCACTTTCCCGTCAAGAGGAAGTCACCAAGAAAGATGACACCAAGGTGTTGGTGAAAAATACTGAATCCTATCCTCGGATGGCTTTGTACTACAAGAAGGGTTTTCCTGTCAAGAATTTACTCAAAGATACCATGGATAACTATCTCGAGTTTAACCCTGTTTGTTATCAGGACGGACGTACCGACACTCTTCATTATAATTTCTCCATCATGTCCCAACGGAGGTTGAAATCCGAAGACACTCCGTTATCCGAAGAATTTGATATAATTGTTTCTACCATCTCTGGTTGTCTTCCTAGATTTCATGGTGGGAAATTCTACTCTGAGACGTACAATTCCGTTCGTGTTGCTCGTCAGCTTGGCTTTGATCAAGGGGTCCCTTATGGTCCTCCTCTTCCTTCTTGTTCCGATAAAGAACAAGATATCCGGAAAATCTTTAACCGTTTTGTCTTCAAGGCTGGTCTTAGGATGAGTGACAGGTAATATCATTTTGATTTTTTTCATCCCTGGTCTCAGCGACAGCTCGGAGTTACTAATGAGTGGCGTGTGTATCGTGACGGTATGAATCATATTGTGCCAAATCTCCTGTTCGAGGATGGATAAGCCCCATCGGCTCTCTATGAGGATGATCTCAGAGAGCTTCATGCATCAGGTAGGGTGAAGTTTGAAAAAGCGGGGGTCTAACAACCACACCCAATATTTCGTTTGGCAATCTGAATAGACAAACTCCAATATACTTTAAAGAGAATCAACTAAACATTTAGACTCAATCTATAAAAAGTATATCGAAGACTTTATATCTCGATCTCTTGATTCAATCCGCAATCAGCAAATAGGAATTTTCCAGCCCGATTGAATATAAGAGGATTAACTTGAATGGTACCAAAGACCAATGTTCAAGTGTCAATCAATTCACTCAACAACCCAAAGGCCGGATACAAGAACTGATTGATCTTAACGCACAACCTGTGATATTTCTATTATATAAATAAAATATAATGCGGAAAAGAAATAAAACAGACACCAGAATTTTATTAATGAGGAAACCGCAAAAGCCGAAAAACCCCGGGACCTAGTCCAGAACAAACACACACTGATTAAAAGTTGTTACACCAATTTTCTACTACCTATTCGGACTAGATGTAATACCTTTTTCAGCACTTATAGAACTCTTAGCAGAATACCGATTCTCTTTAGGAACTCTTCACACAAATCTTCTAGAAGAACCCAAAGTTCTATTTAGAAGATACACCAACACGATTGATACGATTTGATATTTTGTTTGCACAAAACACCGGTTTGATTTCCCTTTAGATGTAAATCAAGGTTTTGGATATCTTGTGTTTATTTTGATAAAAACAATTACTAGGTAAAAGTAATATCAAAACAAACTTGTATATTAGGGTTTTAACTTACAATCAGTATACATACACACAAGGAGTCCGTGAACCTGATTTCCGTAAGTAAATTTGGGTGATTCCAAAGATCAATTTACAAGTTAAGAAAACCCTAATAATTCTACAACAAGAACAACTAGAATAAATCTAGATATATCTTGTCTAAAACTTCTTAAGGATTTTTACGAGATACCTTAATCGAAGTTTTCTTTTTAGCTTCCGATTTCGACTAACAAGTGTTGGTATACAATCGAAAACTGAAATCTATCAAAACCTAGAGTTTATGATCAACAACTTTTGAATGGTTTTATATCAGAAGAGAAAACCTTAGAATAGACAAGAGGTGAAAAACCTAGATTACAAGTTGTATGATCAATCACGAAGATTAAATCCAACTTGGCTTTGTGATCCCCAATATAAAGACTTTTATCTCACTCTTGTTCACGAAGAACAGAAGATATGGAAACAACCTGCAAAGCTTACGCCAATTTTCCAAAGGGGATGAAAAACGTGTAAACTCATGAACCCTTTATTTATAATGAACAACATATTGGAATCTAAGCAAAGCTATTTTCCTTGTTCAAGATTCTCCTAATTATGGGAGTCTTTCCTAAGTTATAAATATTATGCATAAATAATTAAATAAATAATTAATTAGCAAATATTTATTTATGTGAATAAATCACATTTTAACTTAGGCAGGAATTAAAAGTTATCACAAACACTTTAATATGGTAATCAAATATGTTTGGATTAATAGCCATCTTGCCTAGACAAGGAAACATCACCAACTTGACCAAAAATAGCTTTTAGTCACGTAATTGGGACCAAGTCCGTGAACTGTTACAAACAACCCATGGATTGTTTCCTACTAACGAACTTTAATAAATCACTCATAACTTCATCGTTATAACTCGGAATTGAGTGATGCTTGGCTCGTTGGATTCTTAAGCTCATCCACTATAACATGAGATTCTTTATAAGAATAAAGGTTATTGTCTCCAAGGTCATGAATCAAATAACCTCAAGTATATATACATAAATGTACATTTACCGTCATTGGAATTGTTCCATAGAGTGAGCATTTATCTTGATAGATTAGAAATATATAATTGAACAAGAATCCAAGTGAAATAAATCACATACCTTTGATGATGAAGTACTTGTCGATGTATTCAATCTTTAATCTTCATCCTTTAAGGATAGCTTCGATTCAACTTCTTAGACCTAATCTAGTCCGAAACTATCTTTAGTATGCTAAATCAAGAATGCATTTTGGAAACTAAAATTGACAACTAACATGACATACCAACGCTAGTGGGTTCAACCGAGCAGTGACTCTAACACTCCCCCTTTGTCAATTTTAGTGATAAAACCATTTTACATATGAATTGTACTTGTTAACAGCAAAATCGACAAGCTTGATTTCCTTGGTTCTTCAACTCTGCGTGTGTTCATCCTGTACTTGTTGAAGATCCATCATAGTATTATTACACAACATCAAGGTTTCATTGTATCACAACTTTGACAATAATACTACGGTGATATGTATCACCCCCCTTAGTCAATAGTCCATCTCACATGGAAACCACTCCCCCTTACATAATGATCCGAAAACCATATGTATTTGTAGTGTGAACTACATATTAATTCTCCCCCTTTTTGTCAATAAAATTGGCAAAGGTACAATAATGGTATCATAATGAAATTTCTGAAAGAGACATTCCATGACTAAAAAGAAAAATACATGCCAACTAATTTAGATGCAATCATAAAGCCGAAGCTAAATGCATTCATCAAGGAGTTTAAAGATACAATATAAACTCTCTAATATTCCATAGCCGCACACCCATCAAGATATGACCATTAAGCACAAGTTCAAAATAACTCCCCCCCATTAGATGACATTCCCTAAAGAACAACAAGAGTGACCTTACTCCAGAGCGAAGGATTTATATTGATTTTAGAAATCCTACAAGGAGATATGATTTAAGAACCAATCATTGAAAGTCTCTCATGAGATCCTGTTACTAAAAAGTTTAGAAATATCTCATGGTGACAATACACAATATGTAATCATGAAGATCAAGTATTGTGATCATCTTTTCTAAGATACAAACTTGTATAAACAAGAATTGATATGCAAAAATGGTTACCACAAGTGTATGAAAAAGGTTTCTTTGACAATAAAAACCAACATCCATGGCTTTGATAATTGCTTCTAACTTGTTAAATTTAAGAATTTCAATCACAAATCAAGTTAGGTAATTAAGACTCACACATGTGGTATTTAGCCATATGATCACTTCCATATTAACCATATTCTTCTTCACCATAACTAGTTCAATTGACTCACATGAACTAGTTAGAGAGTTGTTCAATTGCAAGGAAATCTTATGTAACTATACAAGACACAATTGAAGCAAAAATGATTTGATTCACTTGAATCGGTTCATGAACTTTATAGCCAAGGTTTGCATACTACATTCCTTATTCTTTATAAGTATCAGTTCACGATCATCATCTTTAGATATAACCTAATTAAGTTCGCAGACTAGGTTCGTGCACTTAAGTTACCGGATAGAGTTTACAAACTCCAGTAAAAATTCTCTGGCATGAGAACTTCTCCGGTTCGCGGACTGAGTTCACGGACTGAGTTCACGGACTTGGCTCACACAAATAGTTTACAAACTCCAGCAGAAATTCTCGGGTTTGACAACTTCGGCAGTTCACGGACTTGGCTCACGCCATATTCCGGTTCTCCTGATCAACAAAGTTCGCAAACTTTGGTTCAAGGAATAGGACTTATACACATGTATTTCCACAACAATGTTTATATCCACCATTGTTTATGTAATCTAAACTCTCATTCCAATCATTGAAACATTCTTAAAGGACGTTATACAGTTGTTACACCATTTCTCGTCAAAGCAATTTTCAAAGTGATTGAAACATAACATGACTTTCGTCACTAGGTAAAGATAAACTTGATTGAAGCGAAAGCATACCAACACATATTTCGAGGAATATATAAGCGAGTTAAACTCAGCTCGAAACAATAAATTATTCCACATATTCAGAAATTTCCCAACATAATATGTGTGCCCCAATTTTTTTGCAATCCTCACTGCATTTCTTAGGGCTTCTTGGTGAGGATGCACTTTCAACACAATCAGGTTGTGTTGAGGTGAGCAAAATCTTGCTCACAACAGGTATTTGAAACAAAATCATGCATGAACTCTAGGAATTTAACAAATTCCTTGAAACTTTCAATAACTGTTGCATACCTTTTTAAGACATTATCCCTAGTCGAACTCTTGTATGGGAGATCCTTCTTAATAATACTTGTTGCTTTATTGATCTTCTTTGGTACCCATTTCTGAGTAGCTTTTGGAGCAACGTATTTACTTTTCTCCCCAATAAAAGTATGAAACTTCTTGGGGGGAATACTGAAGGAACTGATATTATGAGACGCAGTTTTTCTCCAGTTTGGAACACCAGATCTTGTCTTATTAATAGAATCAGACCTCATTTTATCTCGTTCAAGAAATTTGCAATTCCTTTGCAAGTGACCTGGTTTTCCACAATAAAAACAATGTTTAGTAGAATGGAAAAAGTTATGTGTAGTATTACCTGAATGTGTATGTACTTGCTTTGGAGCTTGAGAGAATTTCCTCTTTTCGTTGTCGGCAGTTGGTAGAGATACTTTACTTTTTTCAACCGTGGAAGGTTTTGTTTGAGAAGAACTTTAGCTTTGACATATTTTACCTCTTTGAAAATACTAGGAGCGTCTATTCCTTTATAACCCAATCCTCGTTTATCACGATGAATTCTACATGCTCCCAATATCGAGGTTAACTTATCGGAGCTGCTATTTCTAGACAAACTCTCTTTTAAGCTCGAGTTTTCCTCTTCCAACCTTTTTACCTTTTCAAGTGCAATAACTAGATTATTCTTGGATGATTCACATTGAACTTTGAGATCTTCTCGTTCCGAATCAAATAACAAGTTCATCTCAATGTTCTCCAAGTTATCTATCTTTGCTTGAAGAACAACTTCCCGATCTCGACCTTCGGCAATTTTTTCTTTAAGCTTTCGTATTTCATTGAGATAATCTCTTGCACCAATAGAATCAAGTTGGTCTTGCAAGTCTTTATTCCAACTATGAAGTCTGTCATATTTAACTTTCTCACTGAAAATGGTGCTTTCAGCCTCCGAGAGTTTCCGATGACATTCTTTAAGAAGATTATTAGCAACTAGATCAGCATGGAACACTTCTTCGTCAGAATCAGAATCAGTATCCGAAAGAATTTTTCCAGAAGCTAATGAAACCTCGCCTGCGTACTCTTGGGGATTATAATATTCAGGTCCATCATCAAGAGTAGGAAAATCTGCTGCATATGCCGATTGTCTACGGCTCCAGCTAGGACATACTGAAGAAAGATGCCCGAAACCACGACAGTTATAGCATTGTACATCATCAGGAGATGTTGTAACTTTAGAAAAGCTCCTTTTCCTGTCTCTCAAAAGTTTTCTAAATTTTCGTAGAGTAGCATCCTTAGTATCTGGCGAACCATATTTATCCTTAGAGGATTCAGAAGTGTTTGCAACTTTAAGAGAAATCACCTCTTTTCTTGTGTGCTCATTATCAAAGATCTTTAACTTTCCAGCAAGAGTACTTCTGGAGAGTGTAGAAAGATCGTTTCCTTCTTCAATGGCATGTTTCTTAGGCTCGTATCTTGATGGTAGAGACCTGAGAATTTTCCACACAATATCTTTCTCCGGAATAGTTTTTCCTAACGAAAATGAGGAGCTAACTATTTGACAAAGTCTTTGGTTAAACTTATCAAAGGTTTCATCATCAGACATGCGAAGGTTTTCCCAGTCAGAAGCTAGATTTTGAAGCCTTGCTTCTTTCTCTGCGGTATTCCCTTCGAATACGGTTTCTAAGATATCCCAAGCATCTTTAGACTTATTACACGTAGTAACGTGGTGCTGAAGATCTGGGGTAATGGCATGGATGATAGCATTTAATCCTTCAGAATTTTGCTTTGCAACAAGAATCTCAAGATCATCATAATCACCAATTTTCTTTTCAACAGTTACACCGTCTACTGTAACTGATGGAGGACCATAGCCATTAACAATACGAACCCATGATTTAAAATCTCGCGCTTGAATGAAAGAATGCATAACAATTTTCCACCATAAATAGTTCGTGCCATCGAAGACTGGCGGTACGTTTATAGAGATAGCACCTCTGTCCATAGAATCAGATTGCTACAAACACAGACTTATGAGGTCTTAGCGTGTTTTCCTGCTCTGATACCAATTGAAAAAGCGGGGGTCTAACAACCACACCCAATATTTCGTTTGGCAAT
This sequence comes from Papaver somniferum, assembly GCF_003573695.1. Lineage (NCBI taxonomy): Eukaryota > Viridiplantae > Streptophyta > Magnoliopsida > Ranunculales > Papaveraceae > Papaver > Papaver somniferum. The sequence continues at coordinate 87,140,912 of NC_039359.1, forward strand.
ATGAATAGAAAAACTCCAATATACTTTCAAGAGAATCAACTAGACAGTTAGACTCAATCTATAAAAAGTATATCGAAGAGTTTTATATCTCTATCTCTTGATTCAATCCGCAATCAGCAAATAGGAATTTGCGAGCCCGATTAAATATAAGAGGATTAACTTGAACGGTACCAAAGACAAATATTCAAGTGTCAATCAATTCACTCAACAAACCAAAGGCCGGATACAAGAACTGATTGATCTTAACGCACAACATGTGATATTTCTATTATATAAATAAAATATAATGCGGAAAATAAATACATAGACACCAGAATTTTGTTAACGAGGAAACCGCCAAAGCAAAAAAACCTCAGGACCTAGTCCAGAACAAAGACACACTGATTAAAAGCTATTACACCAATTTCCTACTACCTATTCGGACTAGATGTAATACCTGCTTCAGCACTTATCGAACTCCTAGCAGAATACCGATTCTCTTTAGGAACTCTTCACACAAATCTTCTAGCAGAACCCAAAGTTCTCTTTAGAAGATACACCAACACGATTGATAGGATTTGATATTTTGTTTGCACAAAACACCGGCTTCATTTCCTTTTAGATGTAAATCAAGGTTTTGGATATCTTGTGTTTATTTTGATAAAAACAATTATTAGGTAAAAGTAATATCAAAACAAACTTGTAGATTAGGGTTTTAACTTACAATCAGTATATGTACACACAAAGATTCCGTGAACATGATTTCCATAAGTAAACTTGGGTGATTCCAAAGATCAATTTCCAAGTTAAGAAAACCCTAATAATTCTACAACAAGAACAACTAGAATAAATCTAGAGATATCTTGTTTAAAACTTCTTAAGGATTTTTACGAGATACCTTAATCGAAGTTTTCTTTCTAGCTTCCGATTTCGACTAATAAGTGTTGGTATATGATCGGAAACTGAAATCTATCAAAACCTAGGGTTTATGATCAACAACTCTTGAATGGTTTTATATCATAAGATAAAACCTTAGAATAGAAAAGAAGTGAAAAACCTAGATTACAAGTTGTATGATCAATCACGAAGATTAAGTCCAACTTGGCTTTGTGATCCCCAATACAAAGACTTTTATCTCACTCTTGTTCACGAAGAACAGAAGACATGGAGACAACCTGCAAAACTTACGACAATTTTCCAAAGGGGATGAAAAATGTGTAAACTCACGAACCCTTTATTTATAATGAACAATAGCTCGGAAACTAAGCAAAACTATTTTACTTTTTCAAGACTCTCCTAATTATGAGAGTCTTTCCTAAGTTATAAATATTATGCATAAATAATTAAATAAATTATTAATTAGCAAATATTTATTTACGTGAATAAATCACATTTTAACTTAGGTAGGAGTTAAAAGTTATCACAAACACTTTAGTATGGTAATCAAATATGTATGGATTAATAGCCATCTTGCCTATACAAGGAAACATCACCAACTTGACCAAAATTAGCTTTTAGTCACGTAATTGGGCTCAAGTACGTGAACTGTTACAAACAGCCCATGGATTGTTTCCTACTAACGAACTTTAATAAATCACTCATAACTTCATCGTTATAACTCGGAATTGAGTGATTCTTGGCTCGGCGGATTCTTAAGCTCATCCACTATAACATGAGATTCTTTATAAGAATAAATGTTATTGTCTCCAAGGTCATGAATTAAATAACCCCAAGTATATATACATAAATGTACATTTACCGTCATTGGAATTGTTCCATCGAGTGAGCATTTATCTTGATAGATTAGAAAGATAGAATTGAACAAGAATCCAAATGAAATCAATCACATACCTTTGTTGATGAAGTACTTGTTGATGTCTTCAATCTTCAATCTTCATCCTTTAAGGATAACTTCGATTCAACTTCTTATACCTAATCTAGTCCGAAATTATCTTTAGTATGCTAAATCAAGAATGCATTTTGGCAACTAAAATTGATAACTAACTTGACATACCAATGCTAATGGGTTCAACCAAGCAGTGCTCTAACAAAGTTGAATGATGAGATTGCCAAAAGGTATAAACTTTCCTCAAGCAATAAAGGGCGTCCTCTTCATCCGCTTATCACCAGGTGGTATCCACACTCAGCTGACAAATCTCCAAATAAAGTTGCAAGCAAGAAAGGTGATTCACTTCCTCCCTTATCCGGTCCTAATAAGAGAAGACGTCAATCTGCTACGAAGTCGTTGGAGACTCCTCCTGTAGAGCCTCCACCTTCCAAGGTGCTTTCTCCTTGCATTGTGTCTCTAGCGCTTCATATTTTCCTTAATTTAATTCATATTGGTTCGTACTTTGTTCTTCTAGAGCTCCCCCTCTTGGCTGGAAACCTATGGGTCTTTTCATTGAAGAGTACATCAGTCTGCCTCACCACGAACAAATGGCGGATCGATTGGCCAAAAGGATGAAGCGGGATTCCAACATACCAGTTGTTCCACGACTTCCCTCTGCTCGATCCGCTAATACCTCTTCTACGTTTTCTCCGCAGGCTCCAAAAAGGGGGCATCATCTTCTATGTCTTTTATTGAACGTGTCGAGCGCCAAATACGCCGATCAATAAGCAAGGGTGGCCCTGAAGTGATCTCCCCTAGTATGACTCTGTGCTCTACTCGTCCTTTAATTGTGAAGACCGTTCCTGACCCTATTCATCCTGTCCGCACTCCCTCTGATATGCTTGATACAGCTAACGAGTCCGGGTCAGATCATATTATATTCCGGATGATGATGCGGCTAGGGATGATGTTGGATACGGTGCTGATGACCATAGTTCTTCCTCTTCTAAGTCTGATAAGTACCTTATACTATTATACTTAAGTTTGATACTGACACGTGCCAGTCAAAATATTCAGTTATGATTTTATTTAATTCCTTTTGAGCTACATATACACCTTCATTTCATATAGACATATATCTGTCATTCTTTTTCTTTTCTTTGTTTTATTACTATTAGGTCATCCGGAGCCTAGTGTTTCGATCTCTTCTTCTTCGCGTCAATCGATCAATTCTCCTGTCAATCTTCCTTCTCCCTCTGCCCCGGTACATGCCTTCTTACACTTTTTTTATTTATCCTATTTAGGATGTCCACTTACTATCATTTTTCACCTTTCAGGTCATGGCTAAACGCGGGAGTACTTCTGGTAAAGCAGATGATTCGAATATTCCAGCCAAGGGCAGTGAGTCTGGTAGTGCCAGTGGGAGGCGGATAAAATCCTCCAAGAAAACTCCCAAGGTTTCTTGCGGCGTCGATGCTGATGTGGAGTTGATGGCCACTCCGGAGAATCCTTAGTTTCGATATCGCGTTCTAACATCCAAGGATGCCAATGTTGGCAGTCGCTTCGAGCTAGTTCACGGGTTCTGGGTTTCTTCCGCCAAAGCCGCTAACTATCGGCCCATAGTGGAGAAATTTGGACACATATGTGTTCATGAGGGGATGCATGCTGCTATCCTAGTTGTAACCAATGAAGACCTGTTGGACATAGCAGATGGCCTAGCTCACGCAGAGGAAACTCCTATTGAACCAGCCACGTTGACAAAGTGGGACTGTCTCATTCAGACTTATCTTTTGCTGAACTTTCCGTTTAAGTGGCTAAAAGATATGTTGGATGGGGCGAAGGCGATCGACTCATACCGCACGCCATGTGCTTCCCCAGGAGATTGAAGATTTAGATCGAGAGTATAGGCGTCTACTCAGCGTTGTTGAGATCAAGAAGACAACGTATGATCAGCTAATGGTGGATATTGCTCAAGCTACTTCCGATTTGACGGCTGCCCCGACCGCTGCTGAAGGAATGAAGAGGGCAGAGCTGGCTGCTTTGGATATTTGATTATTTTATTTATGAGTGATTTGTGAACAATAACTTCTCTCTTTTGCTCTTCTGAATTTGGTTGGGACACGTTTGTTTGTTTGACCGTTGGTTTTAAGTATTTTGTTTGTGGATGATGATAATTAATGCGGTACCGTTATTGTGTTTCTATATATAGGGGTAAATGTAGTTCCAAGCATTATTATTTTCTTGTTTTCTTCATTGTCTTTTTTGCAGATCGTGATTTGGTTGTCAATGGCTCGCCAGTTACACGGTTATGTTCTATCGTTAGCTCATGTGCCTACATTGGTTATTCCTTTCGAGAAGGAGTCTGAGATGGCTCGCCTGCTATTGGTGAGAGCTGAAGTGGAGATGTTAGGAGAAGTCAGGAGGGTAAATAGAACAACCACTCGTGCTCAATTTTATTAGCAGTTTGAAACATACTCGCTGACTCGGAAGGTGCACACGTCCGGACGAATAACCTTGGAGGTGCGGCGTGCGCTAGATGATACTATCTCTTCTCGGAATAAGGCTGAACGGCTATTTCAGGATTCAATCCTTATGATGACAGATATTGATCGAGCCATAGCTGACTGTCATGCATTTATTATTCAACAGGCCGGACCGAGTCTACGCGGGTGTGTTCTGACCTTATGTGCCGTATCTGCTCTTGTTCATCCTACTGACAGGAAAGCTGAATTGGATCGTCTACTGGTGTTAAAAGATGAGGTTGGGATGCTGCAGACTCATCGATTGATTGCTTTAGAAAAGGCGCGCAAAGCGTGTGAAGAACATGAAGAAACGCTTAGTATAGCACGAGGAGCCCGTGCCTCTGATGATGTTATGGCCGACATTCATCAAGTACTTAAGGAGGTACGTGGTGCTTATACCGCGTCTACTAAGTATAATGAAGGGCTTTTAATGACGAGGGATTTAGATCAAGATATTGCCCATTGTCGCTCATTCATAGCCGAGCGTTTTTTTTTTGAAATCCGTGTTAACTGATTAATTGTACTAGGTGGTGGTTATCTATATATCTAATTATCGTATTAGAACTTTGTTCATTTGTGTTTTGTCTCATGGCTAATCGTGTGAGATTAGTATTAGAGGTAAGGTATCTTACCCGTCTTTTGGATGTGGTATGTATTGCGCGGGATATGTTTAGTATTGAAAACTCTTGTTCGCACGAGCGGGTAACTATTGCTGATAATCATGTAATGAGTATCTGGAGTACGGGTGGTTTCCCTCCTAAATCTCTACTCGAATATCGTGGCTTTTGTCATGAGCAGCGCTTAACTACTCACTTTCAATTTGTTGAAGCGGACCAATATGTAAGATCTGTGGAGGTAGCTCTTTCTGAAGTTCACGAGTTGCTTCGTGCATTACCCTAATTTTTTTTTTTAATTTTTTTTTGTGTGTCTATATACTCTACTCATAAGCACTAGTTCTGTAATTCATGGGAATGATGAGTTCAATTAGTAAAATAGCTTTATCTTTGAAGAAGCAAAGGTTGGAAGTACTTCAAGCCATTGTGAGCGGGTACATTCGCCTTGTTCATGAGCATGAAAAAATCTTTGCCGTGAAGACTTAATATTTTCATTTGATGTATCTGCATATAGACTGATTGAGTGCGGATTGATCCTTCAATAGATAAGGCCGAGGCTAGGGCTGTCAATGGAACCTATCGAAACGGTAACTAACTCATCCATTATCGTTACCGATTTCTCTTATCGGAATTCTGTTACCGATAATTTCTGGTGGAATTCTAAAAATTCAAACCACTACCGATCCGTTAAGTTAACGGATTACGGTAATTTTTCCGATAAATACCCATATCTACATAACCTGTTTCTCAGACTGAAAATCAATTTATAACAAGAAACTTTAAACTAAAATCATTTCAAGTTAAGAAACTTTAGCTTCAAATCCATGCAAAACACAGTGTACACACACAATGTTCCAAATTTACTTAGTTACATGTTCTTGCAAAGAAAAACACAAAGAAATTCAAAAACATTTAAGAAGCTTTAGCATGCCTGCATCCGGTCCTTCCTTCCTCTTTAATCCTTGTACATTCAACTTCAAATTATTTGTACATCTGCATTTCAAAGAAAGTAAAATGTGTTAGTTAGCAATGCAAGAAATATGAAAGTAAAGGTCTTGAATGATGGTGTCAGTAATCAGTTCTCATGCTATATGATGAATATCTACCTATCTCATGGGGAATCATGGGTTTACAGATAAGACAATTCAGAAGCATGTTATAATGCTCCTCTTAAAAGGAGATATGGCATCAAAACAACAAAAAATTGTTATAAAATAGCCTTTCTTTAATTTGTATCTAGAAAATAAACATTAGAAATATGAAAGTACAGCAAGGGAAATGATCAAATGAAAGTTTACTAACCAATGTCATTGAGATCTGGCAACCAATCACTTAAGCAAAGTAATGCTTGAACCAATTCTGGAGCTAATGAACTCCTGTGAGCTGTAAGAACCCTACCACCATTACTAAACATGGATTATGATGCTACACTTGTCACTGGAACAGCCAACACATCTCTTGCAATCTTTGCGAGAGTTGGGTACTCAGGTGCATGATTATTCCACCAACTCAATATATCAAACCTCAATTCTTCTGTGGGAGTGCCTTTAGGAAGCAGTGGTTCCTCCAAGTATTTCTCCAACTCTGACTTCTGCACCTCAACATCACTGTTTTCCATCATAAACTCATCATAATCAAAATCACTTCTAGTTGATGTAGTTGTAGAAGTCTCAATTCCAGCTGAACCCATTCCACTAGATGAATTACCAAAATAATCTGGAACTATAGAGTTGCTTTCATAAGAAGAGAAAAGTGCGTTGAGTGCTATCTGAAATTTGTTATAATGAGTATGATAATTCTGCGAACCATGTAATCTCTTGAAAACAAACTCTACCCATCTAGCCTTGTACCTAGGATCTAAAACCACTCCAATGCTCATCAACAGGTTACACTCTTTCCAATAGCTATCAAACTTTGACCTCATCTTCAATGCCATATCTCTGATATATTCATGTGTACTAGTTTCCCATCCTTTGATGCATTTATTGACCTCATACACCCCATTATAATACATATTTGCCGTTGGTTATTTAATCCCAGCAAATTTAGTTGAAAGCGCATCAAACACTGCCAACCACTCACATATATATATTCCTTGTTGCCAATCCTGAGAACTTGGTAGTATAGTGAAGTCTGAATCCAGTTCAGCTATCCTAACAAACCCTTGTCTCAATTCAATTGCATCCCTAAGCATATAAAACATGGAGTTCCATCTGGTGTCTAGATCTAAACCAACAAACCTTCCAGGAAGCTTCACTTGTGCTAAAGAATTTGCAGACCTCTCTTTTTTAGCCTGACTTGACTTGACGTATTTGACACACTCTCTAATACTATTTATAAATGGAGTAGCTACTACCATCCCACATCCTACAATTAAATGCAATATATGATTGCTACATCTCATTTGAAACAAGTCCCATTCAAGAACTAGACAATCCTTACTCTTAAGCCAAGTCTTCAGATTTGCCATCATAACATCATTGGCTCTAGCATTGTCAGCAGCAACAACAAAAAGCTTATTATCTATATTTCAATCTAGGGCTACTGATTTCACAAAATCTCCTAGAACTTCTCCAGTATGTGGTGATGGCAATAAAATATATGCTAGAGTTTTCTTAATTAGTTTTCATTCATCATCTATGTAATGCATTGTAACACAACAATAACCATCTTTTGTATGTTTACATGTCCACATATCTGTTGTTAAACTGCATTTAGATGTTATTGTGTCAAATTATTCTTGTAATTCCTTTATGAACTCACCATACAGTTTCATGATATCTTCCCTAGTTGTATTCCTACTGTAACACTTAGCAGAAGGATTCAGAGACCTAACATACTCTCTAAAATATGAATGCTCACCCATATTTATTGGATAATCATGTTTGGCAGTCATCTTAGCAGAAAGTATTCTAGAAGCATCAGGATCATATTTCCAATTAGCTAACTTCGTTTGTGTGTTACCTGTTTTGATAGAAGTTATTTTTCTTTGTCCAGGTTGATTCTCTGGCTTCGTTTTGCAGGTCCTTAGATGAGATCTCAAGCCACTGGTTCCATTTGAGCTTGGTGCATCAATTCTCTTAAAACAGTGTTTGCATTTACCTATAATAGTTGATACCTCCTTCCCATCTGGTCCAACCTTTTTAATAACAAGTCTATTAAATTCAAGCCATACATCAGACCTTGTTGTTCTTAGTTTCTTCTTTGTTTCAGCTACATCTAGATCTTTCTCTACTTCTTGTTCTTCTCTTGGATGAATCGCAAGTGTTGTGTTACTTTCAGAAGCTTGCACACTTGTTGGTTGTACTTGTACTTGTAAATCTGATGCCACTGTACTTGATGCATTGTTTGAGGGACCGGCATGATTGGATGCTCTCTGACTGTGTGACATTATTGGCCAAATTTGAACAAAACAAATAATAATTGAATCAGAATCTTGCTAACATTGTTGGCCTAATTATGCTAACAATGGGTCTAAATTAATGAGCAGCAACTACTTTAAAATGTGGATTAATCAATTGTTGTCCTAATTATAATCACATTCACTCCATCCACTAATTCAAACTGCAGCCCTGTATTTATGTAGCAACCTTCTTATTCGTCCAAACTGATCAAACTTATCAACCATCATTTTTATATATTACTGTGTTAGCATGATGTGATAACCAGTTCATGGATACCCTGTACTCTCAATTACTACGCAATTAAGTCTAGAACTCTGATTAATCTCAAAACACTACAACTTCCCCTAATTTAATTTCAATTTGGGAAAAAAAACCCTAATTTAAAGATTTCCAATCTTAGATACTCACAAACCCTAATTTCATAAGCCCTAATTTCAGAAATAACAAACGGTTCAACAAACATGTCAAATTAAATCATAACGTCATGCAGGAATCGATTTTAACAAAAATAATCAAAGGGTTTGATTCAAGATTTACTTACTTGTTTGATATCTCTCTCTGGTATCGATCTCCGAATGAAATCAAATGAAGAATATGGGAAGATTAGTCGAACTGATCTCTCTAACTCATGATTATCTCTAGCACTCGATATCTCTCTCTGGTATCGATCTCTTTCTCTCGAACTCTCTTTTTTTCTTTTTGTTTCGAACGAGAAGAACTGAAGAATATGGGAAGATTAGTCGAACTGAAGAAGAATATGGGAAGATAACTAGATAAGATAAGATACAGATAGCACGTGCAATGTACACGTGTGACAAAATTACCGGTATCGGTAATTAACTTAACGGTAAGTGCCTCAACCAATACCGTTCCAGTAAGACCAAAGTTACCGGTAATTTTCCATTAGCGATTTCCAATTACCGTTATGTCAGAAAATTACCTATAGAAACTCGGATTATCGGTTTCGGAATTCGGCAACCCATTGACAACCCTAGCCGAGGCTTCTGCTGCAGCGGCTAAAGCATTCCCTGTCGCTCGTTTTAAGATGGAATGTGATGAGGACAAGCTAGATGTTGTTCGTGGTCGACTAAGCGTGCTTAATTAGCATCAGATCTCTATATCTAAGTATCATTGAAATGCTTTACCTTTGTATATAAATATTTTCCAATATATTGGCTTAATAAAAAGGTAGTGTAGTATGATAAGGGAAGAAGGCAATGCGGAGATTACAGGTGCTGAGAAGTGAAGAAAAGGATGAGAAACAGAAGAACAATAGAGTTTAAAAGATGAGAAAGATAGGTTTGCTCTTAAAGAGTCGTTTTGATAATAGTTGATAATAATAATAATAATTGTATTTTACCAGAACTTAATAAGCCTGTTTGTATAGGCATGATAAGAATTTAAAAATAGTAAAAGCTCTAAAAGAAGAAATAAGGAAACTCTAAAAGAAGAAATTCTAGACTTGTGACACAAGTAAACCAAAGAATCAACTGTGAAAGTTGATACAACGCAAAGGGATCAACTATGAAAGTTGATACAACATAAAGGGATCAACTGGGACAGTTGATACATTGAAAACAGGTAGATGTCCTTCATCAATCCCCCTTCTTGAGAAAAACTCGTCCTCGAGTTAGCTAATAAAAAGATCTTCACTATCCCCATATATTTCTTTAGGCTTCGAGCTTTCATCAAAGAATACTAGTTCTTTTTCCTCCATGAAAAATGTAGATATCAAGTTTACCGGCTTACCATGATCAAATACAAAACTCGTAGTTCTAGAGATCAAAAATCAAAGTATCCAAAAAATATTCCTCAAAGCAGCACGATATGTGTATTTAAATTTTCCAGATCAAACACAAAATTCAAATAATTAGTGTTTGTAATGGAGTCAGAAAATACAAGCAGCGACCATGAGCATAGAAATTACTGCTAAGACCACGATCATGCAAGGAGCGATCATGTGAGGGATACTGTACAATTGCTGATATGATTCCACACAACTCTTGGGACACTTGCTTAAACTATAGCTTTGTTTACGGTGGTAAAAATTATTGCTACCACTTTGAGAAGCTAAGTTAATTAGCCAAAAATGATTAAGGTTCTGACAATTTACCCTTGTTTTCGTCTTGTACTCCGAAAGTTCTTTTGGAGTGGTAAAGTATGGGATCCTCGTCAAATCTAATTCTTCCTTTTTTAGTTCAATCTGATATGTTTGCTTAATCGAGGATAAAACCAAAACTGCTCTACCATTCAATCCTTCTAAAGTGGCTGCATCAGTCATACAAGTATCCGTTAATGTATATATTGCTTTATAGTTCTGGAGTTCCATTATAACCCTCATGAGTTTAATGCTATTCTCCCCCAGTACCAAAGCAATGGGTACCTCACTACTTTCTTTTATGCAGCTGGAAGTGCTTCTATCCCATGCCAGGAACTCAATCGGTACGCCCTTCTCTGAATTCGTAGTACGTAATGCCGATGACATCAAACTATCCGATGAGCTCACGGGTACTGACGCAAAGTTAGAAGTTAATCTCTCTGCTGTCACTATCACTCAACAATAATATATCCTCGCTGTCTTCTTCTGGTAAAGTTATAAGTTTCACATTAATCTAGGAAGATGTATACTTTTTTTCTTAACAAGGAGATCAATATTCTTGTTGTGAAAGTTTATCGAACTCATCTTTTAAACCCTATTGTTCTTTGTTTCTTATCCTTTTATTCCCTTCTCAACACCTGTAATCTCCGCATCGCCTTTTTCCCTTATCGTAGTACACTAATTGGTAACCTAAACCACAACTTTTATTCAGTATAAGTATTTCTGTTTCTATCATCTCACAAGTAATAGCGTTCTTCAAGTAACTGTCAATTGTTGTGTGAGTCATGTTGTTTCTTAAATCCCATGCTAATTCTTTTGCCAAAGATACTTTTTCGTCTTTTGAAAATATACGACCACGAAATCTTCCGGTATAATTCTCCATGGTAGTATCAACTTGAGATCGTAATACATGCACATCGACGGGCATATTTAACAGCACAAAAGTTTTCCCGCAAGATGACTCCACATATATTGACTCAACTACGTCGTGTTTAGGGTTTACGCAAGAGTCCATGCGTTTTCATGACTAACTGAATTTTGATGTATAACAAGATTTGAAAACTCACCATTAAGCTTTAACGGATCATCCAACGAATCATGTAATACTTCCTTCAACTGATTTTCTTTGTCCCGTTGAGAAGTAGCCTTTGTATTTTCCTCGCCAACAGATATAGCCAAAACAACTACAGTACCGTTAGAAAACAATGGAACCTCTTGAGTTGATAATGAAACTTCATTATCGTTATGTGATTCTTTAACTTCGTCGACCAAACTCTTTCTTTCTTTTCGTCAAAACCAGGAATGTCTTTCATACCTTCGTGTTTCCATACAATAATCTTGGTTTCAAGAGAAGTAATCGAAGTTTTAATTTCAGTGACAATATTCTTCGAGAGTTCTTTCATAAGAGCTACAAAATCAGAATTTTCCATTGAAAAGAAAAGTAGGGTTTTGAAATTGTGCGGAAGTTGTTAAGGATCTGTTTCTAGATAAAAACTAAAAACGCTGTATCTGATACCAACTAGTGTAGTACGATAAGGGAAGAAGGCAATGCGGAGATTGCAGGTGTTGAGAAGGGAAGAAAAGGATGAGAAACAAAAGAACAATAAGGTTTAAAAGATGAGAAAGATAGGTTTGCTCTTAATGATTCGTTTTGATAATAATTGATAATAATAATTGTATTTTACAAGAACTTAATAAGCCTGTGTTATATAGGCATGATAAGAACCTAAAAATAGTAAAAATCTAAAAGAAGAAATAAAGAAACTCCAAAAGAAGAAATTCTAGACTTGTAACACAAGTAAACCAAAGAATCAACTGTGACAGTTGATACAGCGCAAAGGGGTCAACTATGAAAGTTGATACAACATAAAGGTATCAACTGTCATTGTTGATACGGAACAATTGGATCAACTTGGACAGTTGATACATTGAAAACAGGTAGATGTCCTAAATCAAAAGGGGTTTCCGGATATTACCTTTATCCCGTGTTATCTCAAAGTTTAACAGTATGCTTTTCGTATAGAGTTGTGTTCTGCTTTTGTGCTATTAAATAATTCGCAAGGATATTCTCCCCTCCTCTTTTTTTTATGACTTCTTCATCTTATCTGTGCGTTGTGCACGTTTAATCGAACCGTGCTCCTGGTTTATTTGGTGTATGTCTGTAGATGGGGAAAAACTATTTGCTGGTTTTTACGGAATCGAGGAGATGACCGTGCGGAGGAGGACTCCTTGAACCGAGCAAATGCTCAACCTCACACAGATGCAGTGCAATATGGGAGTGATTTAAGTTCGAGATATCAATCTGTAGGACTCCATCCTAAACCAAGACAATGGCCGTTCCAGAGTCAATTCGGTCATAAGAGAGGATAGGTCGGCCTGTATGAGGGAAGCTAAGAAATGTCTGAGATCAATGGTGATCGAGATTGTAGGTGTGTTGTGTATTCTGCGTAAGAAAGTTCTGAATGATTGAATTTACTCAGTTGAGAGTGATTGCTCAGACGATGAGTTCGTGTAGACGAAAGATTTGTCTATATGATCTTGTCGAGAAATTCTTGTCTGTTTCAATCAGTATTCAGAGACTTACTTATATTGCTGGAATTGTAAACACCTTTATCCCATGAAGTGTCACAGTTGTTGAAGTCAAAGAGTGGGGAAGTGGGAAATTGTGTCAAAACCAGTTGCTCATCGTGCGAAGACTTGTTGATTTTCCATCCACTACTTTGCTAAATCCGTCAACTGATTGCACGACTTGCTCACATTCTCATCGTGTGCATGAACACACGTGCCGTAGACCGCCATACCAAAACCCTAGTTAATATCCCCCCATGTGACATGATTGACATCTCGTGGACTCAGTTGTTGACTTTATGCGACGATGAGTCCTTGTATTGCTGAGTCGAACGTGATTTGCAAATGTTCTGAGACTCATGAATTGAACATGTCTGCTGAGACAAAAATACATTGTCCAATAAATGTTGATATCTAAAATGAACAAATATTGTTCTGAGTCGTTGAATATTGATAGTTGAACCAATATTCCTTGATCTGAGAAAACATTGCTCATCTGAGCATATGTTTCCCATTTGATGAATTATTGAATATTAATAGTTGAACCAATATTCTTTGGTATGAGCAGAAGTTGCTCATTTGAACAAATGTTGCTCGTTTGAGGAATCATTGGTAACAGGACCAAGATAAATTTAAAATACTGGCAGCTGAACCGAGTATAATTAATTAGGGTGTTGATCATGTGATCAACATAAAATTATTAGAATTATGAACCTTGGATTTAAAACCCTAATTTTGATCAACTGCTGAATTGATGATAAATTGGTGATTTATTGAAAATCATTCATGAAATGAAGGAGGGACCGGCTACATGGGATGATGAATCGACCATGTAGCTCCATATGCTCAAGTGAGCAAAATACCAAAGTCTTTTGAAGACCTGGTGAAAGGATGATTAAATGTTGGTTTCATCATTTATTAAAATAATGCTCATGTGAGCGTTAGGTAGTAAAACCTGATTATTTAGAGATGAGGTACCGACCAAGGGGCATGAGACTGGCCCTTGGTGATCATGTACCAGCTGATGGTTGTTTGAGAAAACTCCAAGTTGTTTGACAAGAGTTTGGACCCAATATGAGCGATTGAGCAAATTAGGTCAAAATTGTTGAAACACGTGGGACCGGATTTTTGCAAGCCTCAGAGACGTCATTGGTCGATGAAGGGGACATGCCCATGTCACCATAATATATGTGTCTCAGTCCTGAGAGTTTCAATATTTTCTGATGCGCGTTTAAGCAACATTTTAAGAAAATATGAAGAAATCAGGGATTTTTGCTGAAACCAGGAAAACTTCATGAGATGAAGGAATAAATAATAAAAAAATGAAGGAATCATGAAGTGTGGGACCGGATATGGCCAAGGCATGGCCGGCCGGCCAAAGAGCCTGGTCCCAAGGAACTTTTCCTAATTTCATAATATTTTTCATGATTTTAGGGAAATATCATAAAATCAAGGAGTTTGTTGAAACCAAGGAATTTGTTGAAATCAAGGAGTTTCCATGAGATGAGGGAAACATAAAAAAATAATAATAATAAAATAAAGACTGTGTGGGACCGTCTAGGGCATGACCGGCCGGCTAGGGCCCGGTCCCACAAGTTTCCCTAATTTTATATTATTTTCATGACTTGAGGGAAATTTCATGAATTCAAGGAGTTTCCTTGAAATGAAGGAGTTTCCATGGGATGAGAGAAACAAATAATATTAAAATAATGAGACAAGAGCGTGTGGGGCCGGCTATGGCCACGTCATGGCCAGCCGGCCAATGAGCCCGGTCCCGTGCATTTTCTTCTTAATTTTACATAATTTTCATGAGTTTAGAGAAATATCATGAAATCAGGGAATTTTCATGGGATGAGAGAAATAAAAAAAAAATAATAAGGAACCATGAGGTGTGGGACCGGCCACGGCTAGGGCATGGACGGACGGCTAGTGAGCTCGGTCCCACGACACCTTTCCTAATTATTTTATTTCTTTGATGCGACGAAACGCCATGAGACTGGGGAGTTTCCTTGAAACGAAGGAGATTTGCTTGAATGAAGAGATTTTCATGAGATTAGGGAAAAATAACAAAGTATGATAAAATATAGAATTGGGCGTGGGACTGGCCACGGCGTGACTGGCCAGTTGGTGGACCCAGTCCCATAGCGCCATTTCTAATATTTTATTATTATTATTATTATTTTTCTTCCTATTTTGCATAGGTTCATCGTTCCTTCGTGTTTTGGAATGCTCGTTTGCGCATTCAGGTGCTCGTTTGTGCATTATTGCTGAGTACAGTCGCACCATTTTGGTCGGGGATTACTCGATAGCTGCTCAGATGCCCGTAAGTTGAACATTTATCACTAACCCGTGGAATTCTGCTGGGGAAGAACCACGGATTGAAGTGACGAAATATTACGAAGAATCGTAGAATATTGCTGAATATTCAATTAACGATTAGAGATAATTAATTGATGGATCTATACTAGCAGGCATGCTGTCTAGGAGCATTAATTATCTGAGAGTGGAGTAACATGAGCTTGTTGAAGCGTCATATTTCCTTTATATAGTCAGGGAAAATCTTGTTGCATCCTGAAGACGTTATTGCTCTATACTAGCAGGCAAGCTATCTAGGAGCCGTCAAATCTTTCGATTCTATATAGAAGTAATTACCAAAATTGCTCAGTATTCATGAGATGTGCCGTTGCCTCAGCTGAGAGACTACACGTCTACATATACTCTGAGAGACATCATCCCATTCAGAGATTTTGTGGCATGAGCTTTCTTTCTTTCGACGAGAGACATGAGTCTCAACACTCATCTGATTGCTGGATCAAGAGTACTACAATTATGGTTTTCCCATTTTAGCCTTTTTTTGAAAATCCGCCATCTACATTAAGTCTTCTGCTTAGTGAGGGACAATCATGTTCCTCAGTCAGCACTGAATGGTGATTTTCCAGTTATGAACGAAATAAGTAATTGAACTTAGCCGTAAGATAAGATAAGACGTTACCGGATTTTCGATTGTGCGAGGGGACCATGGCTTGAAAGAAGATCCCAGTGGCATGATAGAGTATCGTCTAATGAGCATAAATTGGTGTTGAACCGCTGGTTTGGTGATGGGACCTTGATCGAACTAGGATTCACGGGCCCGGCCCGAAAAGGAAATCCTTGTGAAATTAGGTTTTGGAAATAAAAATTGATATAAAAGGGAATTAATCCTTTTTTCTTTTATTTCTCCTCACACGTCCAACCACCACCTTCATCTTCTTCCTCCCTTCACGTCAGCAGTAGAAGAGAGCAGGAAAATTTGCTGGAAATCACCGTCGCCGGCCGTCTGATCACCGTCCGGCCAATTTCGGGCCGCCACCAACAGGTACGCAATTTTTTTCCAGAAGTTTCATGATTTATTCATGAGTTGTTCATGCTTTTATCATATTAAAATTTTATACATATGTATATATGAGTCTGAGTTTTGTAAAAAACCCTTATTTTTATTAAACGCATGTTCGTTCGATCGTTAGTTCGAGAGACTAGTAATAACCCCTAGCTTGAGAGATTTTTATTTTTGAAATAGACCTGTGTCCAGTGATAAAATTTTGTTTATGAGCTTTTATGAAAACCAAAACTTTATCTTAAAAGGTGTGAACTTTTCACAAGACCGAAATAAACCTTCATTTCAAAGAAAAATTCTCGTACGAAAGAAAAGATAGATTTTTTTTATGTGAAATTGTGACATATATAATGTCATATATTTATTTACATGAGTAAATAAAAGTTTTTGAAAATTTTTCTTGAATTATTCACGTTAATCATTGTTTCGCAAACTCAAAATATAGGTTTTGAGTAACCCTTGAACTTAGACAATTTATTTATGAAATATTGTCTTGGTGTAAGTTTCATAGCTCAGTTGTGGATGTTTATACTATGAAAATTATGTTCATGATTTTATGAAAAATCAGGTTTCAATTTTCAAATGATAAGGCTTTGTTCGTTATTGCAGGTTTCAAAGAACGAACTAATTTCGGAGTGTTAACTCTTATATCACAATCACTGCTAGTGGAATTGTAAAGAGGTAAGAGTTAAGGATTTCCATTTTGTAGTTGCTTGCATGAATATTTTGTTGTCAGATAATGTAGCTCCATCATGTTGTCGAAGTTTGCGTCTTGTATGACAATATTCTGAAATAATGTTTGCACACATTACAACTACTTCGCAAAGATGTCTGGCTCCCAGGAAAATGATGCCTCTAGAGACAACAGTTTCCAACATCTTGACAGTTGAGATGGAGAGAATTAATAAGGCATCGGGCAGAGATTGTTACGCCCACTGGTTAACACACTGGTGGCCACGAGACACCCCCCTTGACGAACCTGACGGTATGTTATCTATCGCTGCTTTCTTGTGTTTATTGTTGTCCAGGGACGTGTTTGAAGACATCGAAACTTTGCTGAAGCCATTTGTAATCCCTTTCGCCATTAAGATGGCTCAAGGTGAACAACTTCCCATGGGTAGCATATTCTTGGGTTCTTTGTACTCTAACCTGGACTCCTTGGTTATAGACTCCAGCATTTCGAATGGCTTTATGAAGATTGAATGCTACGCAATACGATGTTTCTCCAGGCCTTGATTTGGGAGCGCTTCAAGAATTATGCACCTATTCCTCGTAATATCTTGCAAGGACTGAACGCTGCTGATTCTCGTCGTATTTTTCCTGAGAATGATAATGCCAGGATTATCCGTTGGTCTACAAAGCAACCTCAATCCAAGACACGGATCATCGATGTGTTAAACAATGAATCTGAGTTTAATTTCCGCCCCTGGGTTCTAATTCCTTCTTATGTTTCTCAGTTGAAAACTTTCAATACTGAAGAAAGTACGACTTTGAAATCTGGCGTGGACTTGAACGACGGCGAAAGATCCTTCATATTGAGTTGTACTCCAGGTCACTTGATATCAGCAATATATGGAGACTTTTCAGTAGAGGAATACAATATCGATAGAGCAGCTCGTCAGATGGGTATGGATCAATGCATTCCAACTTTTCGAAGAAGGAAACCATCAATGGAACAGCTTAAAACCTGTTTAGATCGCACACGTGTGGAAGGAGGTTCTTACTGGTTTCCTTGTTCTGAATGAATCACATATGTAACTCCAGGTTACATAGACTTCTGGGATCAGCAGCTTGAGCGTTTACACGATTTTGTAATGGTTGGCCAACCTTTAGTGAAAGAGCCTCCTTATTCTGATATGATTGCTTCTCGACCAAGATTGAAACCCATCTCTGGCGGCGATAAGCGAAAGGCATCTCCAGGATGTTCACCAGTATGTATCTTTTACATATTCTTCATAAGATTAAAATAACCGCTTTTGATTATCGCATCAATTTTCTTTTGCAGGACGGTCGTACTGTGAGACCTCGAATCGAAGTAAACTTCTCAAAAGCAGAAACAGTAATTCACGGTGGAGAAGGAAGGAACAATAATTGTAAGCTGTTACCTAACACCATAAAGTCCCCAGTTGTTTCCTTGGTGAGTTGTCAATATTTTCTGCCGTGACTTTTTCTTATCCGTATTACTAGGATCGTAACCAACATCCGTTATTTGGTTACATAACTTTTCTCCATCAAGTATTGATGGTCTTCAATTCCCCGCTGCTGGGCAGACAGTTTCTGACTTGAGTGTTGAAGAAGAGAATGACGTGAGTACTCCTCCACATAACCAAATATGATGCTTCGTAGATAAAATGCTAATTGTTTGAGAATATGTACATGACGATATCGCCATGGAAGTGGAGAGTGCTGATGATCTTTCATCTTCTGAGGGTGGAGATAAAGAAAACTCGCAGGATTCAAAACCGAATGGAAGTAATAAGACTCTTGATGTTGACACGAGCAATTCTGATTCTTTGAACGTTTCAGAAACCATTCAAGTAAGTATTTCCATTGCATTTTATTCATGGAAGCATAAAATTGTTGATTTATGAATAAATGAACGAGAATCCATGTGCATATACAAAAAACTTTGCCGAAATACGTCGCCAGAAAATTCAGAACTCAGTCTTTTAGCAAAACGTCATAAAATTTTCGTCTGAAGTTGGATTTTCAAGGTCTGCATATGTATCTTCAAGCCCGGAAAATTTCCTAGCTTTTGAAAAGAATATTTTTAAGTTTTGAGCATGTTAGGACCTGAAAAATGCGAAACAGTAAACTTCCAGAAGATTTTCAGAAGTTTTTCAGACTGCATGTTGTCCAATGTTTTGACCACATCTCTTTGCTCATTCATCGGATTGTTATGCAATTTTGATATATTGTAGAGAAAATTAATACGAAGAGAATAGTATATAACTCATCCTCAGATTCCTTGTAGATTGATCCCAGTGCGTCGTATTGTACAGGGCAAAGTAAAATCTCTTCAGATGAGGTTGCTGTAAAAACGTGTTTCATGACTTTCACGCTATTTGTTCGTGTATTGAGTACATAATGATGATTTTTTATGATTTTTGTCTGCTTGTATGTTGTAGTTTATGATCCCGTTTAGTTTCCATGTTTAGATTGCTCTAACCTCATGTAATCTTCGTATTAGGTGCCAAATACCGAAGTTGAGGATACTGAAACCAATAAGGATAATTCAAGCAGCCCTGAAGTTATTGATGAAGAGACAACCATCCCTGCACTTCAAGGACATGAGAGAGTTGTCATTGAAGTTATGTAAACTTCAATTGTTGCCACTCCAGTAATAAAAGAAACTGAGCCACAAGCAGAGGAGACTGAAAAACTGTTGCCATGACCGTAGAAGTTGCTCCAGTAACTGAGAATCACATAGTGGTACATGAATATCCAAGTGAATGAGTTTCTTTTGATCCTTCATTTGATGCATCACTCCCATATCATGAACTAGTTGGTGGATTCAGCGTTCCTATTGGCTATGCAGACTTGTACAAGAAGATATGAAGGAAGTTTGGTCACATCATCGTTACTAGAGATCCTGGACGTGCTTATTCTTTAACAATGCAAGTAAGTGTCATCTTACGTGTTGTAAGTGATATATGCACCAGGGCCATAAATACTGTGACTCCAGATGTACTCTTTGATTGGGAGTTCAACTTGGAGAATTTTGAAAGACTTGGCTTCAACGTGAAGTGGCTTCGTAAGAAAATAAATGCTATTAAGGACTCACGTGAGAATAACATACCCTTTCCCAATAATGCTGTGATGAAGAAGGAGGAAAATTTTGCTAAGAGGACTGAGGCACTGAACCTGGAGAAGGCGGCTTTGCAAATATTGAAGGATGCAGAGGAGGAAAAGTATTTCTTTGCTGACTTTCTTTGATTTCTTTTCATAATCTCTTGAACTTCTGAACTTCTATGTGAGGTTTTATTTTGGTTTTGATATTGATTGGTTTTGGATTGGTAGGTGATTGAGGATTTTCTTTTGGGTTTGATAGAGATTTTCTTTAAGCAAAGTGAACTGAACTTTGATAAATTGTTGAATTCAAAAACTGAATGCAAGTATTGCAAACGTTTTGGAGAAATTGAAATACAATGAAAGAAAATCCTAAATGCCAAATCCCAGACGTCATGAATGCTCGAACGCCAAATACCTCAAATGCTTAACAATTTCAGGAGTCAAATGCCTTAAGCCAATTCTCATGGATCACGGGAATGGTCCTTCCATCTGTGTTGATAAGTTTGTAGTAGTCTCCAGTTATGTATCTTGCAACCGTGAAAGGTCCTTCCCAATTGGAGCTTCTTGCAGAATAGAGATCACGCTTAGTTTCTTTAAGAACTAAATCTCCTTCCTTGAATTTTTATGCTTGGTCGTCCGCGCCTTGAATATTTTCTGCTGATTCGGAATTCCTCGTGCGATGGGATTCCATGGTTGTGGAACAAATGGACATTCGTGCAGAGGGGAGTATCCAGCATACTGTATGTCATGCTTAGCCATGTCTTCA
This sequence comes from Papaver somniferum, assembly GCF_003573695.1. Lineage (NCBI taxonomy): Eukaryota > Viridiplantae > Streptophyta > Magnoliopsida > Ranunculales > Papaveraceae > Papaver > Papaver somniferum. The sequence goes on from NC_039359.1 coordinate 87,161,856, forward strand.
ACAATAAATCTTTTGAAAGAATGCTCAGTTTTCAGAAACTCCGTATTCAACCATTTGGTGTAATATTGCCGTGGTGAAGCTATCCACTCGTAGCTCTTTGCGACGTCTAAGTTGTTAGTGGGAAGAAGTCCTCGAACCAAAGCAACATAATTAAACATTGGTAGTATAGGCGCATGAAGAGGAATCAGACTTGCCTGAGTACGGAACCTTTTGATGAAAGAATGTGCACTTTCTCCAGATTTCTGTGATAATTCCACCAAGGCTTTAACTTCCTCCATATCCCCGAATGATGGAGTATCTTCTATTTCTTCTGAGTCGGAGCTTTCTTCAATCGAAGGCATTAGGGTCACTTTTCCGGTATGAATCCAAGGTCGTCCAAGAATCATGTCATATCATGGATGTTCCCGGATTATATAAAACTTGACCTCAGTGAAGACCGAATTCTCCATGACCTCTGATTGATCTCTGAGTGTTATGTGGCTGTATGCATCTCTGAGTGTCCCTTCGTGATCTCTGATTGACATGAGAGCATGTGTAACTTCTTGTCGAGTAATGCCAGCGGTTCTGAGAGTTTTCAAAGGAATGATGTTGATGGCAGTGCCAACATCAACAAATGCTCTCTTGAATTCGTTTCCTTTAACATGCACTGTGGTGAGCAGTCCCCAGTCATACATTTCCTTGTCAGTGGTTGGAGGTTCAGGAGGTACTTCTTGAATCGGTAGATGTTTCCCATACACTATGTGGTTCAGATCCATGAACATGTCTCCCCTATGCGCATTCGACAGATAGAGCAATTCACAGACATATTCGATCAACGACTGAACTGTTTCTTTGACTGGTTGTTCATAGATGGAGAAAGTCCTGACTGGGATAGGATCTCTGTGTACTCCTTCAGTCCCCAAGTTAAGCTCTCCCGATTCAACCTTTTCCATGAATATGCGCTTTAAGACTCTGCAGTCACTTGTCGGATGATTGACGAACCTGTGGAAGCGACAGTAACGAGGAATTTCCATGTATTCTTCAGTCGGTTCTTTCTTAACATATGGAAATTTGATAGCACCATCTTGGATCCAAGCATCCAGGACTTTTATCACCTCTTCAATGGAAAGGGGAAATTCAGGTGCGTCTTGATCAGGAGCCATTGTGCGCTGGTCAGGGGCTTGTGCATCTTGCTTATCCTTCCTTTGTGCTTTTGAAGGAGCTGAGGTATGTTTGCGCGGTGATTCGACTTTCCGTTGGCTCCATTCCGCGACAGAGTTTGTTGAAGGCTGAAGGTTGTACTTCTTGTTGATCAGATGTATGCTACCTCGAACGTCTCGCGGTTCTTCAGCCTTTGTAGCTTTTGTTCTTTCCAGTAAAGCGGGTGTTGTAGTTGTCGATCTCTTCGCCTCTTCATGAAGCTCTGAGAAAGTATGGAAACGAAGATTTTCCAGCAAAGCTTTGTAGACCGGGATCATGCCGTTGATACACAAGTCTACAAGTTGTTGCTCCGTAACGTTTGGATCATGACAGTCCATGGCCTGGACTCTGAATCTTTTCACGTAGTCATTGGTATGTTCATTGTTCCTCTGAAACATTCTTCCAAGATCATAGAAAGTAACCTGCTCTGAAACAAAGAAGTACAATCTGTAGAAGGGGTTAATCATTTCTCCCCAATTGTTGATAGTTCTTGGTGAGATGTTGTTGTACCAGGTGTATGCCCTACCTTTCAAGGATTTTTAAAATTCTTTGAGGTGAACAACATGGTTATGCTCATGTTCGCCCAAGGCTTCCAAGAACCGAGAAACATGCTCTCAAGCATTGCCTGTTCCGTCATATAAAGTGAAGGTTGGAGAGGTATAACCTATTGGAAGAGGAATCCTTTGCGTAGCAGCAGGGTATGGAGGTTGGTGACGATGGATATCTGACGTCTTGTCTTTTCCATGGTTCTCCAAGAGGCCTTCCAAATCTTCCCGAGTAATAAAATTTGATGATTCCTTCGTTGATGGATCGTCTGCAGCTTTGCGGACTTCGCTGTCATCCACTGTATGAATTAGAACTACTTCAAGATAAGCATCTGAGGATGTTTCCTTTTCTTTTCCTTTTCCTTGAGTCTTCTCTGACATCTTGTCAGTGAGAGTATTGAGATAATTGAATAGATCCTTCTGTGCTGCATCCATGTCAGTTTGATTCTTTGCAAGAGTCTCTTGCACCTTGATGAGATCATCCATGGTAGGTGGTGGATTCCCCCTGACTTCCTCAGGGTATCGGCCGAACAGGGGGTGACCTTCCATGTTAGCATGAGGAGGAATAACATTACCACCGTTAGTGTTAGAGGCCGGAATGGTTTCCGGGATATCCTCATTGTTATTGTTGCTAGTGCTAGCATAGTTTGTGTTGGAACCTGTAACTAACCCAGACCTAAGACCAACCATCTTTGTGAATACTGAGATTGCAACCGAGAGAATGATCTCCCACTGTGGTATCCAATCTGTAGATGAGGAAAAAAGATTTGCTGATTTTTTTGGAATCGAGGAGATGACCGTGCGGAGGAGGACTCCTTGAAACGAGAAAATGCCAAACCTCACACAGATGCACTGCAAGAAGGGAGTGCTTTAAGTTCGAGAGATCAATTTGTAGGACTCCGGCCTAAACCAAAACAACGACCGTTCCACAGTCAATTCGGTCACAAGAGAGGATGGGTCGGTTTGTAGGAGGAAAGCTGAGAAATGTGTGAGATCAATGGTGATCGAGATTGTAGGTGTGTTATGTATTCTGCGTAAGAAAGTTATGAATGATTGAATTTACTCAGTTGAGAGTGATTGCTTAGACGAAAGATTGTTTGTATGAACTTGTCGAGAAATTCTTATCTGTTTCAATCAGGATTCAGAGACTTATTTATATTGCTGGAATTGTAAACACCTTGATCCCATGAAGTGTGACACTTTTTGAAGTCAAAGAGTGGGGAAGTGGAAAATCGTGTCAAAACCAGTTACTCATCATGCGGAGACTTGGTTGATTTTCCATCCACTACTTTGCTAACTCCTTCAACTGATTGCACGACTTGCTCACATTCTCATCGTGTGCATGAACACAAGTGCCTTAGACCGCCAGACCAAAACCCTAGTTAATGTCCCCCCATGTGATATGATTGACATCTCGTGGAGTCAGTTGCTGACTTTATGGGACGATGAGTCCATGTATTGCTGAGTCAAACGGGATTTGCAAATGTTCTGAGACTCATGAATTGAACATGTCTTCTGAGACAAAAATATATTTTCGATAAATATTGATAGATAAAATGAATAAATATTATTCTGAGTTGTTGAATATTGATAGTTGAACCAATATCCCTTGATCTGAGAAAATATTGCTCATCTGAGCATATGTTTCCCATTTGATGAATTGTTGAATATTAATAGGTGAACCAATATTCTTTGGTGTGAGCATATGTTGCTCATTTGAACAAATGTTGCTCGTTTGAGGAATCATTGGTAACAGGACCAAGATAAATTTAAAATATTGGCATCTGAACCGAATTTAATTAATTAGGGTGTTGATCATGGGATCAACATAAAATTATTAGAATTATGAACCTTGGATTCGAAACCCCAATTTTGATCAACTGCTGAATTGATGATTTATTGAAAATCATTAATGAAATGAAGGAGGGACCGGCTACATGGGATGATGAATCGACCATGTAGCGTCCAGATGCTCAAGTGAGCAAAATACCAAAGTCTCTTGAAGACCTTGTGAAAGGATGATTAAATGTTGGCTTCATCATTTATTAAAATAATGCTCATGTGAGCGTTAGGTAGTAAAACCTGATTATGGAAAGATGAGGTACCAACCAAGGGGCATGAGACCGTCCCTTGGTGATCATGGACCAGCTGATGGTCGTTTGAGCAAATCCAAGTTGTTTGAGAAGAGTTTGGACCCAATATGAGCGATTGAGCAAATTAGGTCAAAATTGTTGAAACACGTGAGACCGGCTTTTTGCAAGCCTCAGAGCCGTCCTTGGTCGATCAAGGGGACATGCCCATGTCACCATAATATCTGTGTCTCAGTCCTGAGAGTTTCAATATTTTCTGATGCGCCTTTAAGCAACATCTTGAGAAAATATGAAGAAATCATGGATTTTTGCTGAAACCAGGAAAACTTCATGAGATAAAGGAATAAATAATAAAATAATGAATGAATCATGAAGTGTGGGACCGACTATGTCTGAGGCATGGACGTTCGGCCAAAGATCCCGGTCCCAAGGCATTTTTCATGATTTTAGGGAAATATCATAAAATCAAGGAGTTTGTTGAAACCAAGGAATTTGTTGAAATCAAGGAGTTTCCATGAGATGAGGAAAACATAAAAAATAATAATAATAAAATAAGGGACGTGTGGGACCAGCTAGGGCATGACCGGCCGGCTAGGACCCGGTCCCACGAGTTTCCCTAATTTTATATTATTTTCATGACTTGAGGGAAATTTCATGAATTCAAGGAGTTTGCTGAAACTAGGGAGTTTCCTTGAAATGAAGGAGTTTCCATGGGATGAGGGAAACAAATTATATTAAAATAATGAGACAAGAGTGTGTGGGACCGTCTATGGCCAAGGCATGGCCGGCCGGGCAATGAGCCCGGTCCCGTGCGTTTTCTCCCTAATTTTACATAATTTTCATGAGTTTAGGGAAATATCATGAAATCGGGGAATTTTCATGGGATGAGAGAAATAATAAAATAATAAGGAACCATGAGGTGTGGGACCGGGCACAGCTAGGTTATGGCCGGCCGACTAGTGAGCCTGGTCCCACGACACCTTTCCCAATTATTTTATTTCTTTGATGCGAGGAAATGCCATGAGACTGGGGAGTTTCCTTGAAACGAAGGAGATTTTCTCGAATGAAGAGATTTTCATGAGATCAGGGAAAAATAACAAAGTATGATAAAATATAGAATTGGGCATGAGACTGGGACTGGCCACGGCGTGACTGGCCGGTTGATGGGACCAGTCCCCTAGCGCCTTTGCTAATATTTTTTTATTATTATTTTTCTTCCTATTTTGCATAGGTTCATGATTCCTTCGTGTTTTGGAATGCTCGTTTGCGCATTCAGGTGCTCGTTTGTGCATTATTGATGAGTACACTCGCACCATTTTGGTCGGGGCTTACTCGATAGCTGCTCAGATGCCCGTACGGTGAACATTTATCACTAACCTGTGGAATTCTGTTGGGGAAGAACCACGGAGTGAAGTGACGAAATATTACGAAGAATCGTGGAATATTGCTGAATATTCAATTAACGATTAAAGATAATTAATTGAGAGATCTATACTAGCAGGCATGTTATCTAGGAGCATTAATTATCTGAGAGTGGAGTAACATGAGCTTGTTGAAGCGTCATATTTCCTTTATATAGTCAGGGAAAATCTTGTTGCATCCTGAAGACGTTAATGCTCTATTCTAGCAGGCAAGCTGTCTAGGAGCTGTCCAATCTTTCCATTATATATATAATTAATTACCGAAATTGCTCAGTAATCATGAGATGTGTCGTTGCCTCAACTGAGAGACTACACATCTACATATACTCTGAGAGACAGCATCCCAGTCAGAGATTTTGTGGCATGAGCTTTCTTTCTTTCGACGAGAGACATGAGTCTCAACACTCATCTGATTGCTGGATCAAGAGTACTACAATTATGGTTTTCCCATTTTAGCCTTTTTTCGAAAATCCACCATCTACAATGTCATTAAGTCATACGCGAAAGCTAGCCTACTTTGCGGCATTGGTGCACTTCATCTATGGCCATGCACGGAACCCAGCCATGCTCCTGGCTTATCTGGTGTATTTCATTAAGTCATACACGGAACCTAGCTGACTTCGCGGCTATTGGTGCACTTCATCTATGGTCGTGCACAGAACCCAGCCATGCTCCTGGATTATCTGGTGTATTTCATTAAGTCATACACGAAACCTAGACGACTTCGCGACTGTTGGTGCACTTCATCTATGGTCATGCACGGAACCCAGCCATGCTCCTGGATTATCTGGTGTGATTCATTAAATCATACACGGAACCTAGACGACTTCGCGGATATTGGTGCACTTCGTCTATGGTCATGCACGGAACCCAATAATGCTCCTGGCTTACTTAGTGTATTCCTTTAGGTCATACTCCTAACCAATATCATGACTATCAGCACGTTTTGTGCGTCGTTAAACGTAAGGAATCTATTTAATATATATGAGGAAATCATTTATTATTCAAGCCATCCGGCGTACATTTGAAATATCATTCATGCATACTAAGTTTTCAACCGTTTACCATTAATGGGAGTATTGATTTGTGATCCATTCATCCGCTTTAGGTAATAGTATCCGCGCTTTGCAGCTTTGTAAATCATGTAAGGGCCTTGCCAATTGGCAGTGAACTTTCCAGCTTTCGCATTCCTCTGAACGTGTGAGGAGATTTTGAGAACTACATCATTTTCTGAAAAGGTTTGTTCTCTTACCTTTTGATTATAATACCTCGCCGTCCTTTTTCTGTATTTTTCCGTAAATCGTTCGGACTTTGCTCGTCGTTCTTCAAGAGTATCGAGGTGGGCAAATCGGTTGACTTCGTCCGGGGTGGTTAGGCTAGCCATTTCTACTCGCGCTGATGGGATCGAAATTTATGCTGGTAAGATAGCATCCTCTCCATACACTAGGGAATATGGTGACGCTCCTGTCGAACTTCTCTTAGAAATGCGATAGGCCCAGAGTGCGAGTGATAACTGCTCATGCCAGCTTCGGTGATGATCATGTACCAATCGCCTTAATATTTTCAACGATGTTTTGTTGGTTGCTTCTGCCTGTCCATTCCCTTGCGGGTAATAGACAGTCGAAGTGTGGAATTTAATTATATATTTATCCAACAATTCCTTGACGTCTTTATTGATCATTGGCGCGCCGAATCGGCATATGATATGCTCCTTAATGAACGCCGCGACGGTATCTTCTGAGTAATCACGCAAGGGAATAGCTTCTACCCAATTTGAAGAGTACTCTGTCGCGATGATGATATACTTGTGTCGCCCAAATGAGATGGGACTTATTTGTCCAATAATGTCGAGAGCCCAACTGTGCAATGGCCACGGAGTGACGACATTGTGTATCAGTGTATGAGGCGCTCGGATTAGCGGACCGTGACTCTGGCATTGTTGGCATTTTCGCACATGTTCAGCGGAGTAAAATTTCATTGTAGGCCAATAGAATTCTCCCTCGTAGAGTTGTAGGAAAAGTTTCTGCATGCCTTGATGTTCCACATTGTGGGATATTCTCATTACTTCTTCCGCTTCCTCTCGAGATAGACATCTTAATATTGTGTCTCCATAGCTTCTCCTATATAATATTCCTTCCCTGATAAAGAATCGAGCAGCCTTCCATTGAATCTTAAGAGCTTCTTTTCTATTTTGCGGAAAATGCTCATTTTGGATGAAGTCCATGTAAGGTTGTCTCCAATCTCCCGTCTATACCCTTCATACTTCCGCTTATTGTGGTGGCGCTTAACAATCTTTACATGTGTCTTGTATTTCTACCGCCTGTGCCGCCATACTTGGCCACTATACACCGATTCTTTGAGGGCGATGGTATAATATAATTTCACCTGTATGTCCGTATGAATCCTCATTGACACGGCTTAGTATCTCTTGCGCTTCTGTCTGTCCTATACATCAGGATAAGGATCCCCCGGATGTTCGATAGTATAGTGCTCCTCTTATCATGACGAATTGTTTTAACACCTTAACTAGTAATAGTTTTTCATCAGTTTATTTAGTTAAGTCCTCGATATACGCTGTCCTCTAATCATCTCTTTGTTCGAACGTGTTAGAGCATTGCTCGGTCGAACTCGCATGCGTTGCTATCTCAAGCATGTTTTTCAAATTTAGTTGTCAAAACTATATTTCTTTATTTCTAGACTATTTATAGCTAAGTATCGGTTATGACAGATTAGTGTAGTTGAGATCCAGACTCCATAGCGATTATCTTGCAAAGACGAAGAACTACTCAAGGAACCAATGGAACTTCATCCGACTAAAAGGTATGTGGAGAATTGAACTTATTTATCACTCAAAAGTCTATCCACACTATCTCCTACTCTTGAGACAAAGTCGTATAAGTATGATAGTTTTCATACATACACATTTGATATTTCGAGCCGAGTTTACTCGCCTATATTCTTTTCGAAATACGTGTTGGTAAGCTTTTCGCTTTAACCACTATTCATCTTTATCTGTGACGAAAGTCATGATGACGTTTCAATCTTGAAAATAGCTTTGATGACGATAGTCGTGAAAAACGATTAATATAACATTATAGAAGAATGTTTCAGTGATTGGAATGTAGAGTTGAGATGATGTAACCAACTATGGATATAAGCATATATAGTGTGTTCTCACATTACTGTATAAAACCATGTGCCGGAAACCAAGTGTGTACATTCGTGCATACGTAATTGGCGAAGGAGACAGGTTGGGTACACGTACTTGCGGAAGTTTTCGACCGAAAATTTCTGCTGAAGTTTGTATGTTTACAAACTGGAAAACCATTCACCTTAGGTATGCGTACCCGTACGCGTATCCACAGAAGTTACCGAACCGAAAATTTCTGTTGAGTTTTCAAACTCAATTCTGGTAGCTAAGGTACATGTACCACGTGTAACCAAGATGGTTATTTCTCAAATCCTAAGTTCATGAACTCAAACAATAAATCAATAAGGAATGCAGTTCTTTGTAAACCGTGGCTATATTGTTCATGAATTGATTCAATTGAATCAAGCAGATTTTGTTTCAATTGTGTCTATGTAAAGATCTAAGTAATTGAACAATTCTTGAACTAGTTCGTTTGAAGTCATTTGAACTAGTTATGAAGAAGATGAATACGGTTAATATGAAAGTGATCATATGGCTAACCATTGGTCAACCATTTGTGAACCAACCAAATGTACACGTTTAGGTACGGTTACTCAAACCTAAATGAAATACATTTCATTTGTGTGTGACAAACTAAGTTTCGATCTAACGGTTGAAAGATATTATCTTGGAGAAATCAGGTTTTTCATCTAACGGTGAATATTGAATGCTTTGTTACCAAGGTAACCTAGATTGCAAACCCTGATTTGAAAACTATATAAGGGGAACTCTAGCAACTGTGCAAAACTAATCCCCACACCTCCTGTGTGATACTAGTTGGTTTTGCTAGAGTCGATTCTCCTTTAACTGTAGGTTTCTTCTCGACACCTTGTCAGTTAACGACTGAAAGACTTCATTGGGATTGTGTAGCCAGACGAAACTACTTCTTTTGTAGTTGTGCGATCTGATCTTGCTAGTTTCTTTCGTACGAGTTCAATTGTAAGATTGTCTTGAGATTTATCTCCGATAGAGCAAGATATAAAAAGTAATCACAAACATATTCATATCATCGTTTGTGATTCCGCAACATCTTTTTTCGCTACCATACGATGAGGATTGTTATGAGGTGATTGATAACTCTAGGCTGTTCTTCGGGAATATAAGTACGGATTATCAATTGGTTCATGTTCACCTTGATTTATCAAAAGACGAAACAAAACTTGTAGGTTTATTTGTGGGTGGCAGATTTATCTATTTTGTAGACTTGTTTGTGTGATACAGATTTGTCTATTCAAGTCTTCGACTTTGGATCGTAGAAACTCTTGGTTGTGGGATCAGAGACGTAAGGAGCATAACTGTACCTTGAATCAGTGGGATATTGATTAGGGTTCAACTACAGTCTAGTCCAAAGTTAGTTTGTAGTAGGCTAGTGTCTGTAGCTATTAGAGCATTGCTCGGTCGAACTCGCATGCGTTGTTATCTCAAGCATTGTCAATGTTAGTGATCAAAACTATAATTCTTGATTTCTAGTCTATTATAGCTAAGTCTCATACTAGGATAGAAAGTGTACGTTGAACTCAAGGACTTCATGGAGATTCATCATACAAAAAGAATAACTACTCAAGGAACCGGTGGAACTTCTCGACAAAAAGGTATGTGAAGACTTGAACTTATCAATCACTCTAAAGTCTATCTACTCTATCTCGTACTCTTTGAGACAAGAAGTCGTATGCTATATATATAGACTTTGATTATACACATTTGGTATTTGGAGCCGAGTATATCTCACCTATCTATATCTCGAAATATGAGTTGGTAAGCTTTTCGCTTTAACCAAGTTTATCTTTACCATGTGACGAAAGTCATGATATGTTTGAATCATCTTGAAAATTGCTTTGACGAGAAATGGTGTAACAACTACGTAACGTCCTCTAAGAATATTTCAATGATTGAAATGAGAGTTTAGATTACATAACCAATGGTGGACATAAGCATTGTTGTGGAAACACATTTATGTATAAGTCCTATTCCTTGAACCAAAGTTTGCGAACTTTGTTGTTCAAGAGAACCGGAAGAATGGCGTGAGCCAAGTCCGCGAACTCAGTCCGCGAACTGCCGAAGTTCTCAAACCCGAGAATTTCTGCTGGAGTTGACAAACTACTTGCATGAAACTAATACCGCGAACCCAGTCCACGAACCGGCGAAGTTCTCATACCCGAGAATTTCTGCTGGAGTTTGTAAACTCTGCCCGGTAACTTAAGTCCGTGGTAGGTTTGGAAACCTACAATAATATACTGCAAGTGCACAGCGTCTAACTAGTAGATAATGGCAAGTACAGGTCGTTCCCACGAGGAGTGTGAAATACTCTACCAACTAATACCAAATATTAAGTAATCCACAAGATAATGTTATAAGGATTTTTAGAAATTAGGAACAAAATGAAATGATAAATAATTTAAAGATAAACAAAATGAGTGTGGGTTATTAGGGTTTTCGGTTTCCACCAATTAATTATGCAAATTCAACTATTCGTTAAAAATAAATTCCATGCATTTTCAAATATTGTTTCTCCGCTATAGTTTTCTTCGCTTCATGGATAGCGAGTCTAAAACATTACCTATCAATCATAAAGCATATCACATCAAGGGATTTAACCAAAGCACGCCATATTAATTAAAAAGCATAAATAATCAATAAATCACATAAACAATAAAATACCAAGCTATATGAAGAAAAACTACTAGTAATTGAAATCATTATTGAGCATATAAATATAGATTTTGCACAATTTATTGGTTTCTACCTAAACCCTAACATAACACTAGCTAGAAATGGCTTTCTCAAAAGCCATATACATATTAAAATTAAACTCTAGCTAATGAAAAATGAAGAATCGAAAACAAAACTTCAAAACCCTTCCTTTGTTGCGGCACTGTGGCCGGGTGCCTCCCATTTTCATTTATTCGACATTCTTCTTATACACCTTCCCTTTCTTTTATTTCATTAAACAAAGTATCAAAATAAATTATTCTATGAAATACTTGCACACAAGTTGATGTCGTCATCAGTATTTTTCCCCAAATAGTATTGCCACCTCGTTCTTCCAATGAAATAATAAACTCTTATTATTTCCAAAATCTACCAAATGAAGAAAGAATTTATTTCCAAAATAATCTCACGTGTAAATATTCCTCAATTAATTCTTCACATGGAAAATAAATTATCTTTCCCGGTGGAATATATTTGTAATAAAGTAAGAAAGATAAAATACTTCTCATTTTCAATTTGCATGTGCCAACCCCATTTTGATTTCAATTCCTTTGTTGCGTTTGCGCCTCGCCTATGAAACAATTTTATGCTGCTGATATATATGGAGATACCAGTCCAGCAACATTTTGTCATTTTTTTCATTGTGGTTGCTGATATATGGAAATATCAGGCCAACCTCATTTCATCATTGTGGTTGTTGATATATGGAAATACCAGTCCAACCCCATTTCATAACTGTGGTTGTTGATACATGGAAATACCAGGCCAACCCGGCTGCTGATACATGGAAATACCAGGCCAGCATAATAAGTACTGCTGATATATAGAAATACCAGGCCAGCATAATTGATCATTGTGGTTTCTGATACATGGAAATACTAGGCCAACCACATTTCATCATTGTGGTTGCTGATATATGGAAGTACCAGGCCAACCACATTTTTCCATTTTCGTCGCAAACACCATTAAGTCTCACATTTTGCTGTTTATTCGTTGGATTATCATATTCACTTGTACTTTCTACAAAAGCACTAAAATAGTATTAGTAAATAAAATATTGTATCATAGCTAATATAAATATGGGTATAAAATGTAGCATATACATGCTTATCAACACCCACACACTTATATTTTGGTAGTCCTCGAGCAAAACAGAGATATCATGCAATTGATTTTATTTATTTTTTTAATTATTTTAAGAAAAGTGAAAACCTGCAAGAAATATGGATAATTACCCACTCCCCCACACTTAAACATTACATTGTCCTCAATGTAATTGAGTCATCCAACGTAGAAATTAAGATGGGAAATACAAAAATAAACAATAAAAATAAGAGATAGAGTAGAGGGAAGAAATCTGATGGGTTGACTCCCATGAAGCGAAATGTATTTGTTTCCCTACTTGCCAATAACATGTAGTCTCAAACAAGGTGAGGTTGGCACCCCAAAGTAGACGTCCGATCATATAGATAGAGTCTAAAAAGTTGAGGATCATCCCAACTAATCCGGTCAGCTGAAGATATGTCCCTGTGAACACTATAAACCTCCAAAACGGTATGTAAATTCATTCTCAATCGAAAACTGTAAGTTATATTCAAATAATGCATAGATGGGATAAGTAAATCATTCCCATACGCAATAAATTCAGATTGTTTGACAGTTTTTATTGGCGGAACACGCTCTAAATCAGGTTCTAAATCAGCTGAAATAATTTCCGCGGAACAAGAGCTTAATGGAGCAATAATATCGCGACTCATAGACCCATTATCATCTAAAACGGTTTCATTATTAATATCATCAAGACGAAAAAAATTCAGAACTTAATGGCTTAAGGGTCAAGGTTGGATCTTTCTCGACTGATGGAACTAGTCGAGACTCGGACAAAACTAGAGGTTCTAATTTGGGGTTCCATTTATTAGTGTCTAGCAACGGTGCGGATTCTAACAAGGAATTGACTTCACAAATAACACTATCATCATCAAAACCAAACCCAAAATGAGCTAAGCAAACCTCTAATGGATATTCCAAGTAGCTCTTGCAAAAGCTTGCCGAGTACATACTTTCTTTTCGCCCGCAGCACTTCAGACTAAGGTACCTAAGAAAAAAAATCAAGCAAACTGCATAAAAAGACTAAATTAAATTTAAAAGAAAAATAAATTATGTACAAAAACTAAAAATAAACTATATACAATGATATCAACAAAAGAGTATTTTGCAACCACTCCTCAGCAGCGGTGCCAAAAACTTGGTAGGTTTGGAAACCTACAATAATATACTGCAAGTGCACATCGTCTAACTAGTAGATAATGGCAAGTACAGGTCGTTCCCACGAGGAGTGTGAAATACTCAACCAACTAATACCAAATATTAAGTAATCAACAAGATAATGTTTTAAGGATTTTTAGAAATTCGGAACAAAATGAAATGATAAATAATTTAAAAATAAACAAAATGAGTGTGGGTTATTAGGGTTTTCGGTTTCCACCAATTAATTATGCAAATTCCACTATTCGTTAAAAATAAATTCCATGCATTTTCAAATATTGTTTCTCCGCTATAGTTTTCTTCTCTTCATGGATACCGATTCTAAAGCATTACCTATCAATCCTAAAGCATATCACGTCAAGGGATTTAACCAAAGCACGCCATATCAATTGAAAAGCATAAATAATCAATGAAATCATATGAACAATAAAATACCAAGCTATATGAAGAAAAACTACTAGTCATTCAAATCATTATTGAGCATATAAATATAGAGTTTACACAATTTATTGGTTTCTACCTAAACCCTAACATAACACTAGCTAGAAATGGCTTTCTCAAAAGCCATAAACATATTAAAATTAAACTCTAGCTAATGAAAATTGAAGAATAGAAAACAAAACTTCAAAACCCTTCCTTTGTTGCGGCACTGTGGCCGGAAGCCTCCCATTTTCATTTATTCGACATCCTTCTTATACACCTTCCCTTTCTTTTATTTCATTAAACAAAGTATCAAAATAAATTATTCTATGAAATACTTGCACACAAGTTGATGTCGTTATCAGTATCTTTCCCCAAATATATTGCCACCTCGTTCTTCCAATAAAATAATAAACTCTCCTTATTTCCAAAATCTCCCAAATGAAGAAAGAATTATTTTATTTCCAAAATAATCTCACATGTAAATATTCCTCAATTAATTCTTCACATGGAAAATAAATTATCTTTCCCGGTGGAATGTATTTGTAATAAAGTAAGAAAGATAATATACTTCTCATATTCAGTTTGCATATGCCAACCCCATTTTGATTTCAATTCCTTTGTTGCGTTTGTGCCTCACCTATGAAACAATTTTATGCTGCTGATATATATGGAGATACCAGGCCAGCTACATTTTGTCATTTTTTTCATTGTGGTTGCTGATATATGGAAATACCAGGCCAACCTAATTTCATCATTGTGGTTGCTGATATACGGAAATACCAGGCCGACCCCATTTCATAATTGTGGTTGCTGATACATGGAAATACCAGGCCAACCCGGCTGCTGATACATGGAAATACCAGGCCAGCATAATAAGTGCTGCTGATATATAGAAATACCAGGCCAGCATAATTGATCATTGTGGTTGCTGATACATGGAAATACCAGGCATACCACATTTCATCATTGTGGTTGTTGATATATGGAAGTACCAGGCCAACCACATTTTTCCATTTTCGTCGCAAACACCACTAAGTCTCACATTTTGATGTTTATTCGTTGGATGATCAGATTCACTTGTACTTTCTACAAAAGCACTAAAATAGTCTTAGTAACTAATATATGTATCATAGATAATATAAATATGGGTATAAATGTAGCATATACATGCTTATCAGTCCGCGAACCTAGTCTGCGAACTTGAGAAGGTTCTATGTCTGAAGATGATTTATGAACTTAAACTTAAAAAGACTAAGGAATGCAGTTTGCAAACCGTGGCTAAAAATTCATGAACCGATTCAAGTGAATCAAATCATATTTGATTCAATTGTGTCTTGTGTAGTACATGAGATTTCCTTGCAACTGAACAACTCTCTAACTAGTTCATTTGAACTAGTTATGGTGAATAAAAACGTGGTTGATATGAAATGCTCATATGGCTAACCTTTTGGTTAACTATTGTTGAACCAACAAGTGCATACGTTTGGGTACGGTTAATGATGTGGTTTCAAGTTGTTGTAGTAAAAAAAAAATAGAGTTCGTTCAAGACTTGTGAAGGTTGTGCTTTTAGATTTAAATTTTAAAACTAAAGAAAATAAAGCAAATTAAAACTGATTATATTAGAGAGACCGGGGTTCAGGATTTCACCATTCACCAAAATTCATGTAATTTAATGTTAATTTTTATCATGCAATTCTAGACAATATAACTCCAATCAAAAGAAATTGTGATTCTAATCATTGCCTAAATTAGATTTTCAAAACATCAATTGTTAATCGCAAGAATGAAGTATCAAAAGCCCTAAACTAAGCATACTTCATCAAGAGAAAACACAACTAATTAATAAAAATCATTGCTCAATTTTCATTCGGTGCAAATAATCATAAAAGAATTGCATAAATAAATTCAAATAAATTTTACCACATAACTTTTGGAAGAATGGCTTCCTCCATCGCCCCGGAAGATTGGGTTTAGCTCATCATTGTGAAAACGCGCTCAAAAGTTGATTTCATTTCTCAAAGTGTTTACAAATGATGAATTGGAGAAAAACTATTAAAAATGGGTGTTTGCAACGTTTTTAATTGTTGCAAAACACTGTTACATAAAACGATAATAGCCAACTGTCGCTGTTCAGCTTCTACGACCCCCGCCTGTGTGTCGTTATCACTATTGATAAACGAATGTCTTCGTGAGTCTGTTCTTCGTGTTCTTCAAATCTGCAGCAGCAGAAATGGTGTTCTCTGCAACTCGATTTTTTTCGCTCTGTGATGCTCTGTAACTCTCCCAAACTCTCCATACCCTTTCTCTGCTACCTCAAGACCCTTTTTATACTCCACAACGACATAAATCTTCGCTCATTACTCCGGAAAATCTTTCCATAGGTCGGCAGTAAATAAAAAATAATCTCGGACAATTTTCTTTCCATTCTCGCCTCTTCATGCGTCTGCAGCTGTATGATTCGTGAAAAATATCCTTGCTTAGATGGTGCACGCTTCTTCAGCATGCAAAATCAATACAGGCATGGAGTAATCCTGTGAACATCTCTTTCCATGCACACGCTTCTCTGTTTCCTTCACGCCGAGAATCCAGCGAATTTTAATCGATCAAATCACTCATGATAGTTTTGTTGGGACATATCACAACTACCCAACAAATTTCAGCCCTTTAATCTACCCAGAACTCCTTCAAACTTCGATCGAAAATCACTCAGTTATGTTCTTCATTTTCCCGCCAAAACCAGAATTTGAATGATGAGGATGGTGTCCCCCTAACCAAAACGGGTGTGCAAACAGCATGAGCCCAACTAAGATGCCCCTTATAAATTGAGGTACCCCTTATCCAAAAGTGAGAGTCCGAATAACACGTGTCCTCCGGGTGCTTTAGACAACTTTTCGAGCTGATTTTTCCAAAAATATTTATTTCCAAAAAATACCTACACACACACACAACACCATAATAAGTACGAAAACTAGTACTAACAATACGAAATATTGAGGAAAAATTAGACAAATAAATGCGTCTATCAGTTAACAAACCTAGAAGCGTGCATTGTCAAGTGTGTGTAACAAGTTAAGTTTTCGATCTAACGGTTGAGAAATATTAGCTTGAATCTAAATCAGGTTTTCATCTAACGATGGATATTGATTGCTTTGTTACCAAGGTAACTTAATTGCAAACCCTGATTTGAAAGACAATATAAAGGAGACATATAGTATTGTGCAAAACCAATCCCCACACCTTACATGTGATACTAGTTTGCGTGCTAGAGTCGGTTTTCCTTTAACCTTTGGTTTTCTTCTTCTAAAACCAGGTTAACGACTTAAAGACTTCATTGGGATTGTGAAGCCGGACCGATACTAATTTTATCGTAGTTGTGTGATCTAATCTTGCATCTTATATCGTACGAGTACAATCAGATTGATTGGCTTGAGACTGATATCTCCGATAGGCAAGATATAAAAAGTAATCACAGACATCTTCGTCTCATTGTTTGTGATTCCGCAACAACTTGTTTCGCTACCATACGATTAAGCTTGTTGTGAGGTGATTGATAACTCTAGGTTGTTCTTCGGGAATATAAGACCGGATTATCAATTGATTCCTATTCACCTTGATTATTATCAAAAGACGGAATAAAACCTTTTAGGGTTTATCTGTGGGAGACAGATTGATCCTTTGATAGACTTGTCTGTGTGAGACAGATTTGTTTATTGTTAAGTCTTCGACTTTGGGTCGCAACAACTCTTAGTTGTGGGTGAGATCATCTAAGGTAATCAAGTGCACAGTATCCTGCTGGGATCAGAGGCGTAGGGAGTACAAATGTACCTTGGATCATTGGGAGACTGATTGGGGTTCAACTACAGTCCAGTCCGAAGTTAGATTGGAGTAGGATAGTGTGTGTAGCTACTTAATACAGTGTGTGTTCAATCTGGACTAGGTCCCGGGGTTTTTCTGCATTTGCGGTTTCCTCGTTAACAAAATTCTGGTATCTGTGTTATTTCTATTTCCGCATTATATTTGTTTATATAATTAAAATAATACAGGTTGTGCGTTTAAATCAATCAATTGGAAATCCGACCTTCGGTTGTTGATTGATATTGATTGATCCTTGGATATTGGTCTTCGGTACCATCCAAGTTATTCCTTGTGTTTGATTAAAGACTCGCTGATTTCTATTAGCTCGAGTAAATCAAAACAAGAGAGAGATATTAACTCCTTGAGATACTTTTACCTAGATTGAGTCTGACTGTCTAGTTGATTCTCTAGAAAGTATTTCGGAGTTGGTCCATACAGATTGCTAAGCGAAATATTGGGTGGTGTTATTAGACCCCCGCTTTTCCAATTGGTATCATATCAGGCAAACACATTCAAGACCTTACAAGTCTGTGTTTGTAGCAATCTGAGTCTGAGGACAAAATCTCTTACGCATACCAAGATGCCTCCTAAAACTTTCAACTATGTCAGTTGTCTCAGGAATACCTCAAAGAATTGCTCCTTAGTTGATTCTTCTGAATCCCGAGGTAATAAGATTGTTTCATCTTGTGTTGACCACTCTTTCTCCAATGAGACATTGGACATAATGGCAAAAGCTGAAATGGAGCTCACAAGAATCACAAAAAATTCTACTGAGTTTGTTGATCTTCAGAATCATGATCATCTCATCGATGAATTTGAGAAGTCTATCGATCGAGAACGTGTACTTTATAACATCATTGAGTCCTTCTCCAAACATATTGAGAAACTTCTTCGAGAAAATAATCTACAGCGTGAAAAGATTTGTGATCTTGAAAATATTTTCAAAGAAGGCTCAATTAGAGAAAAACATTTAATCAAGATGCGTTCATCTGATCTTGACAGACTTCGTGTTGAGAAAGAGAAACTAGAAGCATCTCTTTCACTAGCCCATGAACATTGCGAGTCCTTGGAAAAAGATAACTCTGTCTTAAGGAAAAATTCTTCTGTTCAAATTGTTCCCGATTTACAGTATATGAAGAAATATCCTCCAAGAGAAGATTGTGTCGAGAAAAGTATACATAACTTACCATCTTCTCACAGGGCTGTGAAGTTAAAACAGATGTCGTTTTTTTCTCCTCCACGAACCTGTACTTTCTGTGGAAAAGGGAACCACTATGTTATCAGTTGTTTTTCCAGGAGGAAACGATTGCTAAATGATAGGCGCCAAATATTGCATTATTTATCATCGTTTTATTGGCACTTATCCCATTTTGCATACCATAATTCCCCCATTTGTAATGAATTTTGTATTTTACTCTCCTAAAGGATAATTACTTAATATTGTTTAATTTTGTATTTTTAGGTACCAAATAAAGACTAGATGAGTTGCGGAGCCAAAAGAGCAAAGACAAGGGAGAAAGCCGGTGGAAACTCTAGCGGAAAAGAAGTGAAGAATGTGTTATGGAAGACTCAAGGATAAAAATGGGCTTAAAAAGGAAGAAATTGTTCTTAAAGAAGAAGTGGTCTCAAGATTACCTAAGCCCAAATCCAATTCCTAAACCCAAATCCATATCCTAAACCCAAAATTCAATACCCAAACCCGTTTTCCTTCTTAACCGTAAGATTGGATCCATTCCATCATCCAACGGTCGCTGCGTCATCATGCATCAAAAACTTTAGCCAAATCTCAAGACCTTTGTGTAATCTACTTGTCAAAGATGTTGTCTTTAACTTCGATGCTGCTTGTGTGAAGGCATGGGAAGAACTCAAGACTCTCCTCACCTCAGCTCCTATTGTCCAACCACCCAACTGGGAACTACCGTTCGAACTCATGTGTGATGCCTCTGTTTTAGGACAGCGTGTTGATAGACTACCATATGTGATATACTATGCTAGTAAAACTCTTAATGATGCTCAACTCAACTATTCGAATACCGAGAAGGAGTTACTTGCCGTGGTATTTGCATTAGACAAGTTTAGATCTTATTTGATAGGATCTAAGATCATCATATACACTGACCACGCGGCTTTGAAGTATCTTCTTTCTAAGAAGGATGCTAAAGCTCGCCTTATTCGATGGATACTCTTATCACAGGAATTCGACATCGAAATCCGTGATAAGAAAGGTTGTGAGAATGTGGTTGCTGATCACTTGTCCCGATTAACTAGTGAGTCTATTGATGAATCTGAGCTGATTAGAGAATCATTCCCTGATGAACAATTGATGTCTGTGTCAAACCTTCCTTGGTTTGCCGACATTGTTAACTACCTTTCTACAAGTAGAATGCCCTCACATTGGTCGAGACAAGACCGCTCCAAGTTCTTGGCTGAAGTTAAACATTTCCTTTGGGACGACCCATATTTGTTTAAGTACTGCAGAGACCAAATCATTAGGAGATGTGTACCCGACATGGAACAGAAAGATGTGATATCTTTCTGTCATGACCAAGCATGTGGAGGGAATTTCAGTGCCAAGAAGACCGCTGCAAAGATCCTGCAGTGTGGGTTTTACTGGCCATCGCTGTTTAGAGACTGCCATGAGTATTGTATTGCTTGTGAGCGCTGTCAGAAACTAGGAAGTATCTCGAGGAGAAACATGATGTCGTTGAATCCGATTTTGATCGTTGAGCTATTTGATGTGTGGGGGATTGACTTTATGGGTCCATTTCCTATTTCTGAAGGCAAATTATACATCCTAGTTGTTGTTGATTACGTTTCGAAGTGGGTTGAAGCTGTTGCAACCAAGACAAATGACCACAAGGTGGTACTCTCATTTCTGAAGGAGAACATATTTTCACGTTTTGGTACCCCTAGAGCTATAATCAGTGACGGTGGTTCACATTTCTGTAACAAGTACTTTGAGTCTTTAGTACGCAAGTATGGCATAACCCACAAGGTTGCAACTCCGTACCACCCTCAGACAAGCGGACAAGTAGAAGTTTCTAATAGGGAAATTAAGAACATTCTGGAGAAGACGGTCAACCCGTCAAGGAAAGATTGGTCATTGAGATTGAATGATGCTTTGTGGGCCTATAGAACAGCTTATAAGACACCAATTGGCATGTCCCCTTATCGTCTGGTGTATGGAAAGCCATGTCATCTTCCTGTGGAATTAGAACATCGAGCTTACTGGGCTATCAAGAAACTTAACTTTTCTCTCGACAAGGCGGGTGCACAACGGAAACTTCAACTCAATGAGTTAGAAGAATTAAGGAATGAGGCTTATGACAGTGCCAAGCTGTATAAGCAAAAGATGAAGTTGTTTCATGATAAGCGTATTTTGCGCAAGTCGTTCACACCGGGTCAGAAAGTTTTGTTATACGACTCTCGGCTGCATCTTTTTCCAGGAAAATTGCGGTCCCGATGGACCGGCCCATTCCTAGTACGCACGGTATTCCCTCATGGAGCTGTGGAACTTGAAGATGTCTCCAACAAGAACATTTTCAAAGTGAATGGGCAGCGATTGAAACCGTTCCTTGAACCACTTCCGCCTGACATTGAGGCAACCGATCTGGAGGATCCCGTCTATGCGGCCTGATTGGTCCACCCTTGTACATAAACCAGGTTGAACGTTCCATTTTATTTTATGTTTTTCCTTTTCTGTACAGTTCTTTCTTTTGCACTTTTTAAACATTGAGGACACTGTTTAATTTAGGTTTAGGGGTGATAATCAGTATATACCCTTATAACATGCTATAATTGAAAACAAAACTCCTCCCTCTTTTTGAAAAAATGAAAAATCAAAATAAAAAATTAAAAAAAAAAAAAATCATAAAAATGGAGCTCATTTACCTTGAAATGTTGACTCTTGTGCAAATATGTAATTATTAGGAGTCTTAGTCTAGATATTTAGGCACCCTGATTCTAGCACAATTCACATAGTGATAAGAAATTTGCACGCGCACGATCTACCAATACATGTATAGCCTCGATCTTCAGGTGTTTATAGGAAGTCAGTTGCCAATCACTTTAGAATACTGAACGAAACTTGACTAGCTTGTTCTTTGGTTGGTTGGGATAGAAGGTGGAGGTTACATTAAGAAAACAACCATCGAATTTAACTGGGTGCATCAAAAAGGGCTACCTCTTGCAAAGTGTCATGTAATTTTTGTTTCTTTTGTATATGTATCAAAAGTGTTTCTTTATCAAAAAAAAAAAAAAAAAAAAAAAAAAAAAAACGATGATATATTCAGAAAAAAATATCAGAAAAATACAAAAAATCAAGTATTTATCAATTCCATCATCTCTTGTTCCAAAAATAAAAAGAGAATAGTCAATGTAAATAAGAGTCATGTAAATAGTCATTTTGTTGTTTCATTGTAATAAGCAAGGAGGGTGTATGCCATTGATGTACAACGCGAGTAATTGTGAAATACCTCCAACTCATTCACAATTCTCGTAAAGTCCGGACAGCTAGCTAGATTTCGACCTTGGTTCTTAGCCTGAGAAACTATCTCTTGGTGATTAGTAGTCATAACATCCGATCTTTCTTTACACATGTGTAGATACACTTTACACTCTTATCACATGTCTTTATTTGTTATCAGTGCTAGGATTGTGCCTTTGATAGCTAGATTGACATCTCCATTTTGCTGTGAGCTTAAAGTGTCTTGCACATGTCACATTTGATGGAATATGAGCTTATATTTTGGCCTAGAACTTTGTAGGTACGTTCTAAGCAAACCTTCACGAGACTTCACTCGTCCACTAGGGACACTTAGTGGTTCAAAAGGCTTAGTGCATACGCTAAATGCATTCGAGAGACCAGCGACAGTGGTATAGGTAGGATTTCCTTAGTTTCTGTTTTACTTGAGGACAAGTAAAATTCAGGTTTAGGGGTATTTGATAGGCGCCAAATATTGCATTATTTATCATCGTTTTATTGGCACTTATCCCATTTTGCATACCATAATTCCCCCATTTGTAATGAATTTTGTATTTTACTCTCCTCAAGGATAATTACTTAATATTGTTTAATTTTGTATTTTTAGGTACCAAATAAAGACTGGATGAGTTGCGGAGCCAAAAGAGCAAAGACACGGGAGAAAGCCGGTGGAAACTCTAGCGGAAAAGAAGTGAAGAATGTGTTATGGAAGACTCAAGGATAAAAATGGGCTTAAAAAGGAAGAAATTGTTCTTAAAGAAGAAGTGGGCTCAAGATTACCTAAGCCTAAATCCAATTCCTAAACCCAAATCCATATCCTAAACCCAAAATTCAATACCCAAACCCGTTTTCCTTCTTAACCGTAAGATTGGATCCATTCCATCATCCAACGGTCGCTGCGTCATCATGCATCAGATTTCGATGCACCTGACCAACACTACAGCACCTAACTCCATCTTGAGCCGTTAGTTTCGTTGTATTTTTGCATCCAACGGTCGCTCATAATCTATCTCCATCTCGCCGTTAGATCCGTTTCAGAAGTTATCATCCCACGGATTCCCTTCACAAAACATCAAATTTGATGATCTCGTTTAACACCTAAGCAACCTAACCCTATTACCCGCACCAAACGCACCCTTCTCCTAAATCCATCGAGTTTCTCTTCCATCCCTTTCTTCTTCTCTGCAACCATCTTCTCCCCCAAATCACTCAATCACCACCATCTTCTCCCCCCAAATCACTCAACCACCACCACTCGAGCCATCATCACTTCTATCAACCAAGACCTACTTTTCTAGCCACTTATTACATCACCTCCTAATCGTTTCATCTCACAGGAACCCTAGGTTAGGAGTTGATGAAATAGGTGAGGTTAGAGGATAAATCGAAGGCATGGGTAGCATCAGCAGAAGACAGGGAAGCATGGGTGAGAGCTATCAATCGTTTTCAGAGATTAGGTAAGGATTTTTTGTAAAACCCTAATTTCACTGATTTGGGGATTTTGGAATTTTTTTTGTTGTAACTATAAAAGGGTGTTAGGGGTTGTAAAATTCGGCATCTCTGGGCTATCCAGTGAGCAATATTTGCAGTTCAATATTAATTTCGAAATTCATTTTCAATTCATGTTGAATCTCTCTTATGCATAAAGGTTGAATGTGAATTGTATGCTGTGTAATGTGGAGCATGTTTATACCTGTTAGTATCGTGATTACAAGCATGTCCATGTTCTAATTCACTTGCTAGGGTTTATAGGAAGCTCTTGATCATATGCTAGGAATGTTAATGTATTTGTATGTTCTTTTATTGAGCTGAATTGCCTTAGGATGAATGCTTAGCCATTTGGGCTACCTGCTTGTGATCACCTGTGCTGTTAGAAGACAGCTGATACTAGGAGTGCAGCTAGGTCTTTGGCCAAGAATTCAATCCACTAGAGAGACTGCATTAAGCTAAACTATCTAGAGAAGCTAAATGCCTGTGATTAGTTGTGCTGACTAAAGACAACTGATGCTAGGGGTAATTTGGCTAGGATAGTTAGTAGAATCCTCATTGTAATCTTTCAGGAAAGAACAAGACATACATTGCATCATAATTTCCTTAGCCTAGGGTCAAGTAGTGGAATCAAAAGCCTTAGTACCTTCCTTTGAACTCAGATAACCTTAGAAATTTAGAAAACTTTAGCAAATCCTCCAAGTCCCTGTGGACAAACCTCTATTTACATTCTATCTTCATCAAGACCCTGTATACTTGTAGGTAAAACATAGGTTGTAGTTTTTAGGTCTCATTCCTTGAGCTACCACTAAACTTCACAATTTGCTTCGTTTCACTGTCAATGAAACAAATAGTTAGTCGACTACAGCAGTGAACCTTATGTCCACGGGAAACCAGAAAACTTATAAGAATGATCTCTTCCCTAGAAATCATTACAGGACCTTTGTGCATTCTAGTGGTACAAATTCTTGTATTGCTAATGAAAGCATATCCTGTGCTTATAAGAACAACTCTGGTAAATCTAACTCTAGAGTTTGGAGAACCATTTCGAAGAATCCTCTAGACCCTATCTTTAGAGGTCCTAGACTCAGTAATCAGAAAGCTTCCTCTCTTGAGCTTTCAGGAAAGGTTGTGAGAAATTTCTCTAAATTTGGAAACTGTCAAGAAAAGACAAGAAATGTTGAGTTCAGATATCCTGTTGGAAATCACAACTACTCTCTCAAAACCTATGGTGAGACTTTGTCTTCCTCTTTACCTAATAGCAGAAAGTTCCATTCTTGTATCTAACTTGAGAGATACAACGATGATGTTTGAGAGATGTTCAAGTGTTTAGCTGATTTTCATCTGTTTGTATATATGGTATCTTATGATGTGAGTTTTTAGTATTTTGATAGGGTGTAGAATACATCCTATTTATTATCTATTGTTTATGCTTTCTCTGCTATTTTTCTTGTAAATTATGTATTTTAGTATTTTACGCATGTTTTTGAGTTATTAGGTATTTTGGAGTCGCACGGAGGAAAAGAAAGAAGAAATCACCCAATTTGTGCGAAATGGGAAATATTGTCATTTCATAGGCGATTCATTTAATGAAGAATTTTCTAGACTCATCTAGACACATGGGTTTGAATAATTGGGCTTGGATTTGGAAAGAGAAGATGGAAGATTTGAGAAAGACTTGGATTTGGAAGTTGAGATACAAAGGGAAAGTGGTGTTATTATGGAATGAGGATTCTATTCCTAAGAGGATTGGTGATAATCCGTGACTAATAAAAAGTGGAAAAGAACATAACTTGAATCATTGTTTTGGAACGAAGAAGTATTCCCTAATCTAATCTCTCTTATTGATTTCAACTTTATCTTTTTAATTGCTTTGTTTATTCTTTTACTTTATAAAATCTAAAACCCCTATTTTTTGTGACATTATAAGACAACTAAAACCTCTTGCTCCTCGTGGGAACGATCCTTACTATTGTTATATTACTTGTTCATTAGTGAGAAAAATATTAATTAATTTGTTGTGGTTACGACACGCATCAAATTTTGGCGTCGCTGCCGGGGAGCAGCGGAGCAGCTTTAGTTGTTTTTATTTTCGTTTTTTTTTTTTTAACTTTGTTTTCTAGATTTTTTATTTCAGGTACCAGTTTTCCATGTACGGTGGGAAAGAGCAAGCATATTACAACAATCAATACGGTTTTCAACCTCAACATTATGGCAACTTCCAACCATCTTTAGGATACAATCAAAACCAATCTTTTGGCTATGATCAATTTCCTACAAAACCTTATGGATATTCTCATACATATCAACAACCTTGTAGTAGGTATGTAAGTCAAGCACCAAGGTGGGATAAGTCTACTTCTAAATGGCTTCATTCGAGTTGTATGCAGATTATGAAAGAATTGCAAGATATGCGAAAAATACTAGACCAACTTGACCGTGATAAAAAGAACGTCGCACAAACCAATTTCTGCAACACTTTTTCTTATCCGACTCTGGACCGTAGTTATGATCATTCACCCATTCAAAGGGAAGAGTCCTGGGAAAGAGAACCTATTGTAGCCAACGGTGGTAAGCGTGTGAACGTCAAGAAACTTGCACAGAAATTATACAAGTTGGAAGATGATGGAACCTCGGAAGAGCTTGTCGCAGAAATTAGCAGGACCATTCATATGGAACTTAAACGACGTCTGGATAAAGGTTATGAAACCGATGAATATTCTTATTATGGTGAGTCTAAAAGTGAAGATGATTGTCTTGAACAAGACCAACCTTTGGAGACTTTTGATGACGCTAGTGCATCCTACTCGAGCCTTGATCTTAGTAATGATCAATCACCTATTCAAAAGGTAGATCTTGAGGAAGATGCAATTAGTGCTTTTCAAAAATTCCTTAGGGAAAGAAATGAGTCCGCGGTAGTGTATGAGCGTTGCAACAATGAGGAAGTTATTCCAACTCCGGATCATAATAACGATCCTTCACTTATTCAAAAAGAGGATATTGGGTGTGACTTACCTATTGTTATAAACGGTGTAACACCCTCACAAGATCTTACAATTTATACCGATGAAAATCATTTTAGTGAATGGCCCGATTCCGATGATGAGAATGTTGAAGAGATGATGCTAGAGGATGAAACCAAATTCATTGATTTTGTGGAAGACCCAATTGAACTTCCCAATAATTTTAATAATGCCGAGACTTTGGTTAAGGTAGAAACGACGAATACTGGTTGCAAGGTTTGATAGAGGACCACGATATACAAGAGGTAAGTAATTCACTCGAATTTTTTAAGGATGAAGAGGATTCCGTAATACAAGAAATTGTGCAAGGTTTGTCAAACCCTTTGCATACTGATTCTTCTCCTCTACCTCTTATTGGTTTGAATGTATGTGCTTCGAAAGTATTTTTGGATGATTTTGTTTCTAGATATCCACCATTGGAAACACTTGATGCTAACACTATGCAGGTTTGCCAGGAGAAATACAAGGAAGTTCCCAAATTCTATGTTCTTTATACACTTCCGAGTGTGGACAAGAATAAGTGTGGGGGAAGTTTCTATCGAGCGATAATTTCACTATTGTTTTCTTGTGCTAACATTTGTATGGAGTTATTGTTTGCAAAACAGGTACTGTGGGTGGATCCCCAAATTTTCAGATTGTTAGTATATGGGGAGTGAATCTTACAAGAATCCAAGTCGGGCCGTCGACTTTAAAACAAGCGCTTAATGGGAGGCAACCCATAGGTTTTGTATTTCTTATCCTTTTGTTTTTTTTTGTTTTGTTTATTTATTTTTTCTTGTTCCATATCATGTTAGGATTTCCCACCTTGACTTTACTAGGAGGATTCAATTACATTGAGGACAATGTAAGGTTTAAGTGTGGGGGAGTGGTTAAGCATTTATTTAAAAAAAAAAATTGCATAAAACCTCCAACTTGTAGAGATTTTAGAGTCACTAGCATACTTCTAGGTATGTTTACATAGAGAATTCTGACCGACATAACTGAACTTGGAAGTGTTAGGGAACTACGTTCAGATTTCTTGCTTGTTAGAGTGTTAAATAATGGATTTAATCATGCCGGTGATGCAGATTAGGAGCAGGTAGAAATGCATTATAGAGTTGTTGATCAATCATTAGTGGAGACTACCCTATTTATATCGTGCGAGGCACCGAACAGATTTCTTTATAAATAACTAAAGAGCTTTCTTTTGAGTGTGTGTCACCGTACGTTAATTCAGGGTAGAATGGTGAGCTACCCAACCTCCCACCAATAGAAGAACTACTCTTTGATCTCTTGAGTGCTAATTTTTTCAATTATGAGGGTGACGTCTATAGATGAAAGCCTCCTTCTTGTAGTTCGATATGCAGTTAGCACCATTCTCTCTCTCGACAACAACGGATCCATAAAACACCATCATCATCAACAAGGGAGCGACATAAAAATCTACAAGGAAAGTTAAAAATGTTCAAGGTTTACAAGCAATGGAACAAGAAAAGAATAAATTTCATATCCAAGTAAAGCAACATATAATGAGCGGATTTTTATATATATATGTTAAAGACTTACATATAAGGAGCGTAATTTTATATCCAAGTGAAGACTTATTTACAAGAGCAAAGAAAAGCAAAAGGTGAGGATTATTGAAGTTTATGATTTCGAGACGATACAAGTTGTGAAGAATCAAGCGGTAAAGTACTTTTCCCACGACCATGGTTTGTTTTTATTTTCACTTTGTTTTGTATTTTATCTCTCTTGTCTCTAAAAAAAAGTAAAATAAAAAAAATATATATAAAAAAAAATGAAAAAAATGAAAAAAAAATGATGACAAGAGAAATTTTTGGTTCTTATTTATTTAATAAGCTGTGGGGAAGAAAAATTTATAAAGAAGTTTCAAGCAATAAGGATTTTAAGGAAAAAGGTTACAAATTGTCAAGGATCTACGAAGTTCGAGAATTTATCATCAATAGTTGAAACCAAAGACGAAGACCAAAAAGATAAAAACGAGGAGCGGAAGACGTTTCTATTGGATGCTGTGAGAGTGGTGTTATCATCATTGCAATCGGATGTGAAGGTGAGTAAGTAATCTCATCCTCTATAAATCCAGGAATTTCAATTGAGTTAACAAACACAAAAGGAATTTACATGAATCCCAGAATTTATAATCCCATGGAATTATAAATTCCCGGAAACGGTGAATTCTTCAAACAAACCCACCATAACTAACTGTGCTAATATCTGTCTCCGTGGAGGAAAATTTCCCGAACCAAAATTAGGCACAGGCCCAAAAAAAATAATATTCTCATTTTCAGGCCAACAATTAATTTTTAGTTCTGTGACACCCATAATTATATGAAATTATTACAAATGTCTGCATGACGTATTATGCATCCGCATGAAGGGTTATGCATCAGGGGTATAATTTGGCAACACAACTTGGATATAACATATCTAAAAATCCGCGCCTTGGAATTTTACAAATTTTATATTGTTAGAGATCTTTTTAAGAGAGCTAAGCAACGAGTACAAACAAGAATATCAAATTTTTGTTTTTCACGAAAAAATCGGAGGTGATCATCATTTTGGAATTTTGTTTTCGAAAACTTGATACATAACCATCATGCAGCCACCAAAAAATATGCATAACACATTCTGCAGACGCATAACGAATTATGCAACCATTTTCTCCACTGCATAACAAATTATGCATTTGGATAACAAAGTTATGCATCTATAACAAGTTATGTCACCATTGTTTTGGTTGATTTTAGTGCGTACATAGAAAAATTGATGCATAATGCAATATGCATCCATATTTACGGATGCATCTCAGATTATGCATCTATTTTCTCGATGCATAAAAGATTGTGCAACAATTTTCTCGATGCATAATGCATTATGCAGTCATATTTTCGGATGCATAACAGGTTATGCATCAATTTTCACGACTTCATAACATGTTATGTAGACATTATTGTAGGCGCATGACAAGTTATGCAGCCTTATTTTTTGTTGGTTTCAATACTAAGAAAAAAGTAGCTGTATAACGTGTTATGCAACCATTTTCTGGACTGCATAACAAGTTATGCAAAAAAAAAAAAAAGCTGCAGAACGTGTTATGCAACCAATTTCGAGAATGCATAACAAGTTATGCAACAAATTTTGTAGGTGCATAACCTGTTATGCATCACTATTCACACCTCCATTTTCTTTTAAATGCACGTCACCCGCACACCAAACCCATTTGCACTTCCATCTCCTTTGCCTTGCCATTGCAGCATCCTTTTAGCTCCATTTTCTTTTAAATGCATAACCCATTGAAACCAACATCAACACCACCATTGACTAATTTCTGAAGAAGTCATTTTATCGAACAACTGGTGTGTGTCTGGAAATCTGATGATGGTTAGTTGTTGATTGTATGTGGTCTCCTGCCAATTATCTCCTTCCCTGCAATTCAAACATAACCCCTGAACCATGGCAGATACAGGTTCACAAACTCTGAGACATTCATCACAAAACTAACAAGCTATTGTCCAACTGATTTCACGGAATGAACCTGTACAACACCAACTCCTGATTCGATTGAGAGTTCGAATTTAGTAAAACCCATTCATGCTAACCCAGTAACAGACTCGAATCTCTTCTAACTCTCGGTTTATCATCCATTTCATATCAATGGAAGCATACTGGTTCTCTTCTGTGTATTTTCGGGTTCTAACTAAACCCAAAAACCTTGTCCGTCCTCGTAAATGTGGCAGAAACTTTAGAACTGGGCACACGAGCAAATACATTACTAGAAAAGAGTCCATGTGAAGTTAAGTGCTAAACATCGCCGCCTCATCCTCTGTGCCATCATCATTTTCTCGGAAACCTTCCAACTGATCGCACATTCTGATTCTAAGACTTCGAAGATTACAGTTGCTTCCAAGTATCAAAGAAAGACCAAACAAAGCATATGAGAGTGGTTCCCTATCAATCTTAGAGTAGAAAAAAGACACCAAAAAATTGTAATTCACAAGATCAACTGAAAAGTTATACCTGCACTCTTACATACTGGACAATCGATCAAGCTTGTTTCCTTGCATACTGGACAATTGATCAAGCTTGTTTCTTGTTTCAGCTTTCCACCGTTTCACAAAACCCTAGTTCCCAGAATCATAATCACAGTATCAAACGAAAAACAAATTCTTACACAATCTATCTATTTTCCTATACCGTCTATCTGTATTGTTCATCGGGATTACTGTTGGGAGGAAGAAGAAAAGAATCGAAGAAGAGGAAAAATAGTTTGTCGGGAGTAGTAGAAGAAGAAAAAGACGGGAACATAATTTTATAAATTCTGGGTTTGTGAGAAATTTTCTCACAAAAAATGGATGCACGCCTGAGTTTTTTTGGGCATGGGTTTCACAGTGGAGAAAAACTGAAAAATGAGTCTCCCTGTAGTTTTCACAAATCTTAAACTTGACACAGCCCAATGAGACGGACACTACAAAACCCACTTCAAAAGTGTCCTTTTTTCTTCTCTCAGCCTCGGCCAATTTTTTCCGATCATCCCCTAGACGAAGTCAAGTTTTTCACGCCTTCCTGGCCTCTGTACCTCTAAAATGAAGTTTATGGAAGAGCTTGGAATTGAATGAAGTTTATGGAAGAGCTTGGAATTGAACTTGGTGATTGTCGACACCCTTATGATACGGAGGATGAGAAGCTCATGGAAGAGCTTCTAATAAAACAAGCGAGTGTGACGCAAGACGAGTCTCACGACTTCGTTCTGAGAGAGTGGAAAGAACATAAAGATGCAACTACGGGGCTATCAACATTCGAGCGTGAGAATGTCTTTATCCTCCTAATCCATATGGAATCAGTGGTGCGAAACTCTTCCTCTTCGGTCCGGCAGGCGCCAAAAGAAACGACTTTCTTTAACAAACAAATTGAACAACTGAAGAGAATCTTTTGAAATCAATAGCAATGATTTAGAAGCTTACATTTTATTTTCAGTTCATCCATTACAATGATTACGAATTTCAATGTTGATCCCGATGCATGTACTTTTTTATGTCACTACTTGTATGCTAAGTGAAATCGTTGTGTGGTTATTTCCTCTTGCAAATGCTATCAAAAATGATCTGGAAATAGCTTCTTGAATCTTTCTCATTCGGCAACTTAAGTAGCTTAGCAACTCTTTCAAATCCGTCATCGTGGCTGCTATTGGAAAGGAGTCGATGATCTCTTTTTGCTGGGTCTTCAGCGTTCTTCGCCTTTTTGATTAGTTTTGGCCGGGATAATGCCTCCTGCATTGCCCATATTGCTAAAGGGCGCATGTAAGTCAGTGATCTGTACTTGTCATCAGTTGTCCATGCTTCCGGAGTTTGAAATGAGCACCTATTGGTAAGACAGCAAACAAATTAGCAAGCCAGTAGATTAGGAGCATATGTGAAAGGAAGAGTTTTATATCTTACCCAAGCCCTTCTTGTGACCAAGAAGCTTCATAAACTCCACTTGCAGTCTTAAATGCCATTTCATCAAGGCCTTCGTGAATCATAGATGCAGCTACAGCGTATGTTACTCCAATCCATATTTCTTTTGACTGGATCGCTGTCATGTCAACCGTCCCATCTGGTCGCATACCATTCACGGCTCCGCGCTCCCCATCCCTGACCTTTAAAACATTGAAATCATAAACCTTCTTAAGTGCGCTTTTCGCTTTGTCCTCGTCAACAATTGGCAACAGTTGGCAAGATCGAACATACCTGTATCGCAAATATGGTCATTATCTGGAATCAAGATCCCATACAGAAAATGTAATGGACATAGTAAAATCTTACCATTGTCCAGCCAACTGCTCGGCTTGAATGGAAGAACTTGAGCGACCTCCACTGTTGTCATAATTGAAGTAAGAACCGTTCCACAATTGGTCATACACGTCTTTTGCCTTCTGAAATTTGAGCCAGAAATGTTCCTCTGAAGCCTTGTCACCAACTTCATGTGCCATGGCTGAAGCAGCTTGCAATGCGGCAACCCACAGCCCTCCAGTGTAAGCACTCACACCTTTAACCGACCATAAGTCATAAGTCTGATCAGGAAAGCCCTCATTCTCTATCATTCCATCTCTATCCTTATCAAACTGGTCCATATACGCCATTGCCATGTACACTGCAGGCCAAACAGCTCGTGCAAACGACTTATCTCCTGTTGCAATCACATCCCTGTAGACTTGGAGAACAAATTTAGGATTCAAATCTTTCCATCTATCTGTATTGTAAATGTTGTAGCCATTTACTTCAAACCATGGATCATTCAGCCCAATATCATGTGGAACAGCACCAACAACCTTTCTTTGTACCCACTGTCCGTGATCCATGATTTTCATTCTACCAGGATCATGCATCATAACAGCTGCAGCAAAGTCTCTTTGTATGCTGAGTTCAAGTTTGGGAAAGAGAGTGAGTAATGCAAATGACGAGTAGAAATGGACATCGTAAGTGTTCCACATGTGATATTCAATCCCTTCAAGATAAAGGAATTGGCCAATATTTTCTTCTCCTTCTTGAAGCAAAGACGGGCCGAAAGCAGAATTTGATGCAACTGGTGATTGCAGTTCCCCAAATATGGATTTCATCCTTTCAAGGATATCAACTGCAATATTGTCTTGAGAATTGATGATTGGGCTATTAGCATCTGATCTAGAGCCATCAGAGGAAAGCTTTCTTTCTCCATTAGTTGCTAAATTCCGTGTGGGGAGTGATCCATCTGTAATAGGAAATCAGATAGCAACTTAAAATATTCACTTTGCTCAACAAAATGTCAACAAATAGATTACAGGATCCCTGCATACCTGTCCAAATTGTTCCACCGGCGTTAAGGTAGTAAAGCTCATTGAAAAGAGTCACTGGGTACCTGTATATTCCTTGAAATGTGTAATCTTTTCGTAGACAAGGAAGCTGGTATGTGAGGGGAGGTGAGGAACTCACCATTCAGGAAGCCGCTTATCTTCAAGAATGGGTCTCTGCCATTTTTCTATCTGTGATTCCCAATGGCCATGTTCTATTTCGCAAAAGATTATGAAAGAAATTAGGGAGTTGAAAACTGATTCCTTTGACTAAAAACAAGAATGAGGTGGAATCATTACCGAGAATAGCATCATGTGCAATATTTGATGCTGCGTTCCCATGAGTTCCATAGTACTTCGTGTATCGCCTGTTCATAAAAACTTTTGTTAGAAAGCAAAACTTAGCATTGTAGTGTTACTTTTACTTCCTCAAGAGGGGGGGGGGGGGGGGGGGGGGGGGTTGGACACACCTGTGGTACGTACTCCCACTTGGAAATTTTACTTCAGGGCATGCCCATGCTAGTGAAAATGTGACTGTACGGGTACTCTTAGACGGAACGGTCAAAGAAACTGTTAATGCAGCTCCAATAGAAGATCCTAGTTCTGAATGCATTGATGTCTCATCCAGAGCGAGATGGTCAAACGATCCATGCTGGTAAAGTACAAAAATATGGATGTCAAACTTTAAAGTGTGTAGAAAGGAATTGGAAAAAAAAATGAAATTACTTGGACCACATTTTAAGGTGATGTTTTTAGTTTGCTAGGTACAGAACTGTCAGAAACATCTATGCATCTGAAATTGGCATTTACAATATGATGTTGATGAATTACCTGCTAGATTTAAGTGTCTATCATGTATAATAACGACATAATAATTTGCAGCCAACCTTTTTAACTGCACTCCACATATCCTTCGCTGTGAGTCCCTTAGAATTCCCAGATATCACGAAGCAAGGACACTCTGAAACCTTGATATCAGCTGTTTCTTGTGCTGCTATGGCGAATGTAACAGGAGGATGACCATTTTCAGTCCTGAAATGTACACATACCATTAGACTGTTTAATAGGTACAGGACATTCTGATTGTTGATATGATTATGTAAGTGGTGAAAAGGTTGTCTTCACAATAATCAGAAAAATCTCCTTGTAGGCCCAAATAAATGAAAGTTACAACAAATGGGACTATGGGAGTAAAAAATAAGGAGCTTACTTGTGATGTAGAAGTACTCCACGCACTCCATTTCTCGTCCTGTTAAAAGTAATTAGCTTATTATGTTATAATCTTACGAAATCCAGTGATCCCATGTCAAAAACTGAAACCGAAAATTAAAAACAATAGATGTTGAATAGTAAAATAGTCGAGAAGCATGGTCGTACGGCATCTTTGAATTGGAATGACCACCAGAAAACCCAGAGTCTCCACCCACAGAGTTCTGCATGTGTACAAAAACAGTTAAGAGTAAATTGCAACTCTTCCAATGGTAAACATTCAGGCCTGTATAGCTGGCTTTAGGAAAATAGGTTTTCTGGAATGGACACTTACAGCCCATGTAAACAGCAAACTAGTATCTGCAGCTGTGTCTCCAGAATTAAATACCTAGACAAAATGTTGAGAAATTGCTCCAGTTATTTTGAGTTAAAAAATTAGGTATCAGAAAGAGAAAATCGAGTCTCATACTCTCATACCGTGAATGTGAATGCTGCAACAGGTAAGCTACTCTCTTTGTAATTGTGAGGAATAAATGGTGAAATTTGGCGAGAAACTATCTTAAGCTCTGAATCAGGTTCGCCTATATGGAGAAAGGAAATGATAAAATGTTTCGTGAACTGAAGAGGAAAAAAAATGCATATCTACGGTAAATTGATAAGATTCTGTAAGTATCTGCTGAAATATGGAGAATACCATTATATACAGTCCATGCCCTTGGAAACAAAGCATGATATGTAGAATTCTTTCCACTTAAGTTCCAATCCCAAGATCCGATGCCAGAATTGGTACCATCTCTACAATCCATGTTATTTCACTAAGATAAAGCTTGTTTCTATTGCATTAAAATACCAATGTAATTGAATGCTCACATTCATTTCTAACGATACAAATTATATCTTTTAATTTTGTTCAGGATCCAAGGAAAATGATGAAATAGAAAGAGGGCTTACTTAAGCAATTCTGGGCTCCTTGGGGATAATACAGTAGAATATTTTTTACTGTTTGTACGAGATACGAAAACCTGCATGGGAAAATGGCAGACAACTAAGGAACTACCACACAACTTGGAAGAGAACAAGTGACAGGTACTGATTAAGTATCATCTATTCAGCTGTAACAGCATATATACCATTTCTAAGTTCAACCACTCAAGAACTACACATTTTCTTCCTTGTCAAAATGAAAAAAAAAAACAAAAAAAACAAAAAAACTACACATTTTCTTAATAAGTTGTAGCGGAGTTCATTTGTATGCAGTATAGGGAATTTGTTCATACTTACAGAGAATTGGTTTGCCAAAACAGGTTTATCTACACATTTCATAGGGAACATTTGGAAGCGTTGAAACTCCCCCTTGTAACTTCTTCCAATGCTTCCTGCACTGAAGGAATGTTGATTCAGCCATACCGAAAAGAATGATCAAGCTGAAAACAATATACAGTATTTAAAAATGTTGTAGTTGATACAGACCACTTCACATTTTGTCACCAAAAAGTGGTCGATTGTCAAAAGATTTGGAGGACCCAGAAAACATGCCTCCTCAATGATGATGGTAGTAGAAGAAACTGAAAAATTGTTGACATGGAGATTGATACCTACCCAATACCACCTAGCGGAACACCGTGACAAGATGTAACAAGGCGCTTATGGCCAAAATCCATTATGGCTGACTAAACAGTTGGCACAAAAACAAGAAATTGTATTCAATACTAGTAATTTGTTAGGGCGATTAAGTTACAATCAGATGAAACATCTGAGTGAAATGATTAGAGTCAAGCAAAACAAAAACATCTGAGGGATACAAGAAAAGAATCACCCGTCCTTTAGCAGATTCTTGTTTGGCATAGTGTATGAACCGGAACATGGCTGGACCCTTATGAAAACCATATACCAAATTTAGAGATAGAGATAAAAACTCATTTCCGAAAAGAACACAAATTATCATTCAAGATTGAGAGCAGACCTTCTGAATAATCTCATCAATTGTTAGCGCAAATGAGGTTAAAACATTTCCCTCACTGTCCAATTTTCGCTGCCAAGTCGTAGAGGCAGGTTGTGCAGGATCAACTTTAACCTGGAAAGAGTAAAAGTGCATCGAAGTTAATTTACTTTAAAGTATGAAGACTAAACGCAAAGAAGTTAATGCAAGTGTATTCCACAAAGCATGACAAGTAAAATATGTTAGTAGCTTTTAAGTAATTTCTTATAAAGCTGCTTCTTATGAAGAGTAACACGATGAATTGAAATACGAGCTTTCATGAAGCTACTTAATCTCAGTATGCTTAGGAAAGGAATGAACTGGCCATTTGAAATTTACCTCGTCAACATGAAAGCCAGATGAATGATCTGCTTCTGCTTCATAAACACCATTCATCTCTCTTCTAACAACCTTGTTAGCTGAAATTTTAGAAAATATAATGTTACGTAAGTAACTAATTCATGGTTAGCAAACATACGGTTAGCATACAAGTATCTTTGAGTAATAGCAAACCATCTATAATTTTTAAAACAGTCTACCTTCTCTTAGTTTAATTGGAACTTGAATGCGCATTTGTAAGTTGGTCTCATTGTTATTTATACCCACCTTTCACGCATAATAACTACTACTATTAGATTCCCATACCCACGAGACTATTTCCTCTGAATAGAACAAGAGCATGCCAAATTGATCGGGATAACAAGGACTGCAGATTGTTTAAAGACATTGTAGTTTCCCCATTTTTCTACTATTCCTGAACAAATCTTTTCAGATTCTCCCTTCCACGAGATGAAGCATCGAATGTGTTACTGTATTTACTATTACTATATAGTGTATCCACCAACAGTTATATTC
Source organism: Papaver somniferum (assembly GCF_003573695.1). NCBI lineage: Eukaryota > Viridiplantae > Streptophyta > Magnoliopsida > Ranunculales > Papaveraceae > Papaver > Papaver somniferum. The sequence goes on from NC_039359.1 coordinate 87,199,374, forward strand.
AAATTCTTTATATATCTTCTGAAATTTACTATTCTCTTGGAACACAGCATATTCCATGTTTCCAACTTGTAGATATTCATTTTCTGAGTTAAAATTCCACTTGATTGAGTCTGAGCTGAAGAATGTGACTCATGTGAGGGAATTGACTATTGAGTTGACTGATGTCTTTGACTATATTTGACCTTATTTGATCTAAAATACTATCAATTATTAATCTTTCTAAAAACAGAAATTCAATAATTGACTTCCAGATATGACCTGAATCCTGAACTCAAAATATCTTATCTCATTATACCTAGAAAAATACATGTGTGATTCAAAACATTGTTATTTTCTGAAGGAAATTAAAACATGTAATCTCAGCACAACTAACTTCCCAATCCATAATAACTAACAAGAATTAGAGCATAACTACATATAAATGCAAAAACTTTGCCAGATGACAAGTTGTGTAACTTTGATACGATAGCAGGATGCACAAAATCAATACAAGAATCAACGAAAAAAGGAAGAAAGATTTGCAGAACCCTGACCTGTAGCACAAATACACTCTCCCGATATGCAAAAAGAAGTTCAAATTATTGAGTTCTATCCTTCCTCCTCCCCCTCCATGGATTTGTTTTTAAATAGACCTGGAAGCCTGAAAGGTTGAACTGTTGGAGTCATGTGCCTCTTTCATCATTTATTTCGAAGCAGTACAATTATTACTTATTTAATTAATTTGGCAGCAAAAAAAATATTATATTATATATATATATATTTTTGTTCTTTATCTTCGCAAGTTTTTTTTTCCTTCTTTGGCCATGTAATACAAAAGAGCAAGTGTCAAATACTCCAAAATAGAAAAAATAAAATGAAATTCACAATACTGTTTGCCATTTTGATGATGCATATTTGGTCATGGATGACATTTTGTATCCTTGCCTTTTATATTAACTTATTCATTAAAATATGCATGAGCATTATATCAATAATTTCGGCATTGGGCCATGACCATTTTAAAAAAGATCTAATGTTCTAGTGCTTATTATTTGGATGATGTACACTTCCCATTTGTTGTCAAGAACAAGCTTTTTTTTCAGCCGTTAGATTTCAACAACTCATTTTAAATTTACGGATAAAATAAAAACGCAATTTTTAATTGTGTTTTTCTAACTCAATTCTTAATTGCGTTAGACGCTATTCTTATTCACGTTCAGATGGATTCCACGAAACCGTGAAACCTTGCTTGGATTTTATGTAGAATACCCCAACTTGGAAGCCACTAGACCTGACATTCCATAATTTTTCATACTTGGAATAATTGGGATTCCACCATAAGCCTTGCTCTAAAGAAGGAGTAAAATGCAACATAGATAAACGGTGAGGTAAGGCACTATGAGAGATACCCCATGGTTCACATCACACCATTCCGAACAGTAAACACAAGAATACAATTCGATACCGATAATTTGGTGTCAATTTGAGAATGTAACTGCAAGACATATTATGCTAGCTGTTCATCAATCACCTGTAATAATTTACAACCGGGGTTAGGTGTGTGTCTTATTGTTGGCAGCATTGAATATCCGGTACCAATATCTAATATAGTCAGTTCTATAGAGATATATATCTGATCAATATCAATCGACACCCACCATGTCTTCAAATAATACCAGCAAGCCGATGATGTTTACCATGGTCAGTATGGGTGGTGTTTTGTCTACTTAAACCGAAAGAAAAATGAAAAATAAAGGTGGTATTTGACCTCACTATTGGCGTTGACTGTTATCCTGTGAATACTTGTTTTCCGGACAATGTACTACTAGCATGGACATTTCTACTTGTGGCTGGGTGTAAAAGTTGAAAGTCTAAAGGCATCCAATTCGTAGTTACTCTACCAGATTGGAATACGAAATGGTTACTCGGAGGAAGTGTTTAGTCAGAGAAGGATAGAAAAATGGGGTCAATTCTTTTTCTTTTTTCAGCTACTACTATTGGTAGTTTTTCTGTATATTCTTCTTTCTAATAATATCTTCTCTTTCAATTAAAAAAAAATAGAAAAATGGGGTCAATGAAATGGAATTAATGCAGAAGAATGTAGAAGAGTTTTTGTTTTTGAGATCCGAGAACCCATTAAATTTCTCCCATATCCTCAACTGAAGACTAAAAAACCACCAACAACGTATAAGTACTTCTCTCTCGTTTAAGCTAAAACAATAAAAGGGTTTGGGATTCTATGGAACTAGTAGAATTACTGGTACATAGGATGTTGTAAGCTCAATATATAGTCATTGTTGTATCCTCCTTGGTACGTGCACCATTCTTCTTTTTCTTATTCATTTCTTTGAATTCATCTGAGAAAAGAAACTAACTAGTGGAGTACGATGTACTACTATTATTTTTAATTATCTTTAGTGTGATCTTAATCCAATATGTTTTTTCTTTCTTTTTTTGTTTTTAGCCCATCTCGGTTCGGTTTCTTGGCTTTGTCACTGAATTGAAAGTTTTGGTGCAATATGGGCACTAGTACAAATCTTCACATTGGCCACACTTAATCACCGTGTCCATAGGTTTTTGGTCATGGATTTTTTTCACTCCAAAAATGTGGCATCAGGTGCCGAGACAAAAAGGTATCCCTATGGCTGCATAAACTTTGAGTGGCTATAAAATATGATTAACCATGGCCATAACTCTAAAAACCGTGTCTATATGGTACTCAATATTTTTTTGGTAGTTAAGCATTTTCACTATCACCGTGGCCATAGGATCCTTATAGACACACAATTTAATTATATGTGGCTAAAGTTTACCTTAAAGTCACGTAAATTTTATTATAGTCGTGGCCTTTGTCATCAATTGGACACGCAAAATTCATTTTATCATGGCCAATTCATGAGTTGCGGTCACACTAATTTTTCTCAACCATGGTCATCTCTATCATTTGGACACACGGAAAATAATTTAACATGGCTAATACATGATTTGTAGTCACGTTTAATCTATGGTACCATGGCCATCCATATTTTTGGACACATGATAAACATTTTACATGGCCAATTAATAAGTTATGGCTACTAAAAATTTGTAGCACCGTGGCTAAATTTTTTCGAAAGACACATCAAGTGTGTTGAATGTAGCTATTGTTCACCTTTTGGACACATCAAGTGTTTTCAATGTTGCTATTGTTCACCTTTTGGACACATCAAGTTTTTTGAATGTAGCTATTGTTCAACTTTTAAACACATCAAGTGTTTTCAATGTAGCTATTGTTCACCTTTTGGACACATCAAGTTTTTTGAATGTAGCTATTGTTCACCTTTTGGACACATCAAGTGTTTTGAATGTAGCTATTGTTCACCTTTTGGACACATCAAGTGTTTTCAATGTAGCTATTCAAAAATCACCTAAATAACCATCCATAAAAAATTAATGAAGACTACAATTAGAATTGTACCAAAATAATTTCATTTCACAATATAATAAACATCTCAATATGATAATTGTGCAGTAACCTTGAGAAAACAAACTTTCAAAGAGAGACTTAAAAGTTTAAACATCCAAATCCTATAGTCCACGACTATTTCTATTAATAATTAGGCTGCAGTCTTGAGTCTCTTGCTGGATCTCCGAGACTTTAGTTCCCCGCTCTTCATATATGAAGGTTTCTTCTTCTTTGTCTTCTTAGTGTTTGGGTCAGAATCATATTCATCGTTTGGGTCAGAATCATGTTCACCGGGGTCTGAAAGTGGATGGCCCTGCAGCAAGCCAGTGGATGTATAATTAAGGGAAAAAACCATGTTAACAGTTATATGGTCAGGATGCAGAAGGTAATAAACATGTATAATAAAGCAACTTACACTAGAGCAAGAGATCACAAACTCTTTAGGCCAAGCTACTATAGATGTTTCAGCATCCTCTACTGTTTTGAGATGAGTAGATGGGACTGGCAAACAATGATTCTTTAATATCGACTTTTCAACCGTCACTCTGACACAATCATCCCGGAGTGGATCTCCATGAACCTTCTGACCTGGCACTGATGGAAGAACCGAACCCCATGCAATGATATTTCTTAGTGAAGCATGAGCCAGTTTTCATTTACCAATCTGCAAAACATAAATGTTATATTGACATCAACAGATTCAAATCTCAAAATGCTTAAATGCCTGTGAAAAGGACATACCGTTGAAAGTTCAGTTTTCTCTTTCGATTGAGAATTGTCTGGTGAACTAAGGGGTAGATGCTCAGATGCAGGAGACTTTTGTTTGTATTTTCCAGACTACAAAAATATACGCTATATTAACATCAACAAAAAATGGAACTCTCAAAGCACTATATATTTTAAATACTTGCAAAAGAAACATACCATTTGGAGTTCAGAACTATCTTTCGATCCCGTAGACTGAGATACATGTTCAGATTCAGGGTCATTTCTATTTGTATTAGATTCATTCCTTTCAGTCGGAGAAATGCTTGTAACAGGGGATTCAAGCATAAGAGACTTCTCTCTAATAGGAGATTTCTATATAGTGCAGTTGACATATTAGATACTGCAGAATTATTAGGAAATACATACTTAATCAAAATTACTTGGATGATGTTAAACATACCCGTGCCTTTTTGCTTTTGATTTTCTTTTTCAATATGCCTTGAGATTTTAGCAGAGACATTAAGCTGCTCATCATTTCTTCTTGTGCCTTCATTGCTGCCTTCATTTCCTTCATTTCTGCATCCTTCCTATCTCTCTCCATTTGGTTCGCGCGTCTTTCATCTTCCAGTTGTTTCTTCAGTTCAATGTGCTCCTTGGATGCTCCTTTCCGTGGCAGGTGCCAGTACGTTGTTGGAGTCACTCCCTTGCCTATACATCTTACACGCCCAGCATGTTCTTCCCCAAACACAAGGGTGATAGAATCATTGCCTGGTTTTTTTCTCAAAGTTCCATCTTCCAGCTGCTTATCAAAATCCTCCTGCACAAAAAAAGAATTAAGGGATTAGAAGTGATAATCAATTAAAGCAAAATTATTTTCACATTTACTCAAGCACAAAACAAATAGCTAGATAGTTTCTGTCGTCTTACAAGCTGATCTGCTTTTTCCCTAACATCATCGTCATCGTATTCTCCATTTTTGTTTTGATGTGCCTTCCTCCATAGTAAAGACCGTGAAGGATTTTCATCTTCAAGGATCTCTTTCTCATTAATCTAGTAATTATAAAATACACAAGAAGAAAAATTAGATAGATAATACTATAATTTAAACTGGAAATAATAATAATTTTTTATAACAAACTGGACTTACTAATTTCTCCAACAGCCCTGCATACCCTGCTCTTCCCGTCCTGTGGTTATATTTGTGGTTCTTACGCGCCTTAGCTCCCCTAATGGACAACTCCTGAGCATACAGATTTAAAGAATTTCATTCATAAAAAAGTTAGACTAATTAATGAAATTAATATCAATATTTCCAAACTAAAACGTGCAATATACAACCTTGCATTTATCAGACAACCTCCACTTTACGAACTTGTCCCATTGTTCTTGGTTCACAATGACACGATATTGTTTAGGAACAGTATTTAGTTTAGCAGGTTTACCCAAATTGGGCACTATGAACTTTACATACAACTTTCTTCTGAAGTTGCGCAAATGTTCCCCAAAATATTTCATAATTTGTCTTCTCATAGTCTCCTCAATTTCATAAAACCGCTGCCAAAATATGGAGATGTTAACGGCAGGTAACAAATTAATAACAAATATAGTATTAAAAATAAATATAGATCAGCATATACATACCAATAGTTCGTGCCATAACTTATCCCTCATCACTGAATTCACTTCCTTCCACTTCAAGTGCCTTAGACCAACGTCTCGACGTACCAATACACCCATGTAACTAGCAATTTCAGCTTTATATTTCCCCTTAAATCGACCAAAATTATCAAATTCTATCACATGCTTCTCGCCGTCAAAATTTTTCTTTAGCTTCTTCAATCTTGTTAAACCTCGAACATTATTCTCCTTAGACTCTACTGTATTGTTTGGAGCTCCTGTGTCTTTTTATAGTTCAAAAACCCAAAATAAGAGTAAACATGGTGTAAGAGTGTACTCATATTTTTTAAGTCCAAAGCAAACAAAAACAGACAAGCTAGTATAGCATTACCAGGCTGTTCAGGACTTTCAGTCGATTCATCATCAGAACTGGAGCTATCACCATCGGAACCGGTGCGACTACCATCGGAATCTTCGTCTTCATCCTCTGACTCTTCTAAATTCTGCAAGTCTTGAGCCTCCAGGGCTGCAGTCTCATTTTCAGCATACTCATCATCATCATACTCTGGCTCCCAACTCGAATTCTCTTGTGTAGTCATATAGGAAACTGCATATACATGTATATGATTCAATCAAATAAGGTCTGAATTCTTTTCAATCAAAAGTCAAAAGTTATTAAGCTAGACACAAGCAAAAATTAAATAACAGTCAATTAACATGGTCTTGATTATGTCAGTACTAACATGGTCTTGATTAGTATGATTAGATGCAAGAGCAGGATGCCGTCTCAGAATTGTTAAAAGATATAACAATTAAAAAATTATTAATCGTTGAGGTTTTTACTAGAGCATTGAAAGAACTCAAGCAAGACTCCAGTTCAAACATACACAATTATGTAAACCTACCAAGTTCCCTAAAAACAAACGACGGATGCCGATCTCCGACATAATTATAATCCCATTATACAAAATGTCAATGACTCGGGAGTATACACGACAGATGGAAGCTTACTGACCAGCTAAAGTTGATGAAAATGAGATAAAAATGTGATTTCTAGTGGTTTCAGGGAGAACCACAGAAGTTTAAACTATTGGTTTGCAGTGTGAAAAACATTCATCAGAATAGACAGATAAAAAAACCAAGGAATAACATTCAATTGACCTAGCTCTGACATAATTATAATCCCATTATACAAAACGTCAATGACACGGGAGTATACACGACAGAGAATGTGGCCAGCTAAATGAGATAAGAATGTGATGTCGAGTGGTTTCAGGGAGAACCACAGAAGCTTAAACTATTGTTTGCAGTGTGAAAAACATTAATCAGATTCATCGGAAAAGAAAGAAAAAAACATAAAAGAATAGCATTTCCATAACCATAGAAGACTGAGTTGTTATCCAGCCACTATGCAACTTAGAATACAATCTGCATAAAGATCCTAAGCATAACAGAGGAAAAGCTTAAACATGCATGCACACCATTTTTCTTCTTAATAAGAAATAAACAAGTGCATAAACCATGCTTTCAATGAATCAAAAATTAAGAATTAGGGTTTGAGTCAAAACTTAACCTTTGAATCAATTGGGTCTGATTCAAAAATTAATGTTTGAATCAATTAGGGTTTGAATAACTAAGCTTTTTAGACGAAAGAAAGATTGAGAACAGGATATACCTTTATAAGATTTAGCCATGCAATTCCTCAACATCATACGTCCCTTTATAAAGTCGCACAGATTGAACAATCCCGCCGAAAAGATTTAGCCATGAAAACGGAACTTCGTCCTTTGGAATCGAGACACGACAAAATTTAGTTATTACATAATCATAATTTAGTTATTACATAATCAAAATTTAGTTATTACATGATCAAAATTTAGTTACATAATCAAGGATCGACACTTCACCTGAAATATTGATCGATTCGGAACGAGTTCGAGTAAAATTGATGAAAATGGAACTTCGTCCTTTGGAATCGAGACACGAAAAAATTTAGTTATTACATAATCATAATTTAGTTACTACATAATCAAAATTTAGTTATTACATGATAAAAATTTAGTTACATAATCAAGGATCGACACTTCACTTGAAATATTGATCGATTCGGAACGAGTTCGAGTAAAAGTGATGAAAATGGAACTTCGTCCTTTGGAATCGAGACACAAAAAAATTTAGTTATTACATAATCATAATTTAGTTATTACATAATCAAAATTTAGTTATTACATGATCAAAATTTAGTTACATAATCAAGGATCGACACTTCACCTGAAATATTGATCGATTCGGAACGAGTTCGAGTAAAACTGATGAAAATGGAACTTCGTCCTTTGGAATCGAGACACGGAAAAATTTAGTTATTACATAATCATAATTTAGTTATTACATAATCAAAATTTAGTTATAACATGATCAAAATTTAGTTATAACATGATCAAAATTTAGTTACATAATCAAGACTCGACACTTCACCTGAAATATTGATCGATTCGGAACGAGTTCGAGTAAAACTGATGAAAACGGAACTTCGTCCTTTAGAATCGAGACACGACAAAATTTAGTTATTACATAATCATAATTTAGTTATTACATAATCAAAATTTAGTTATTACATGATAAAAATTTAGTTACATAATCAAGGATCGACACTTCACCTGAAATATTGATCGATTCGGAACGAGTTCGAGTAAAACTGATGAAAATGGAACTTCGTCCTTTGGAATCGAGACACGGAAAAATTTAGTTATTACATAATCATAATTTAGTTATTACATAATCAAAATTTAGTTATTACATGATCAAAATTTAGTTACATAATCAAGACTCGACACTTCACCTGAAATATTGATCGATTCGAAACGAGTTCGAGTAAAACTGATGAAAACGGAACTTCGTCCTTTGGAAACGAGACACGACAAAATTTAGTTATTACATAATCATAATTTAGTTATTACATAATCAAAATTTAGTTATTACATGATCAAAATTTAGTTACATAATCAAGGATCGACACTTCACCTGAAATATTGATCGATTCGGAACGAATTCGAGTAAAATTGATGAAAATGGAACTTCGTCCTTTGGAATCGAGACACGACAAAATTTAGTTATTACATAATCAAAATTTAGTTATTACATGATCAAAATTTAGTTACATAATCAAGGATCGACACTTCACCTGAAATATTGATCGATTCGGAACGAGTTCGAGTAAAATTGATGAAAATGGAACTTCGTCCTTTGGAATCGAGACACAAAAAAATTTAGTTATTACATAATCATAATTTAGTTATTACATAATCAAAATTTAGTTATTACATGATCAAAATTTAGTTACATAATCAAGATTCGACACTTCACCTGAAATATTGATCGATTCGGAACGAGTTCGAGTAAAACTGATGAAAATGGAACTTCGTCCTTTGGAATCGAGACACGGAAAAATTTAGTTATTACATAATCATAATTTAGTTATTACATAATCAAAATTTAGTTATTACATGATCAAAATTTAGTTACATAATCAAGACTCGACACTTCACCTGAAATATTGATCGATTCGAAACGAGTTCGAGTAAAACTGATGAAAACGGAACTTCTTCCTTTGGAATCGAGACACGGAAAAATTTAGTTATTACATAATCATAATTTAGTTATTACATAATCAAAATTTAGTTATAACATGATCAAAATTTAGTTACATAATCAAGACTCGACACTTCACCTGAAATATTGATCGATTTGGAACGAGTTCGAGTAAAACTGATGAAAACGGAACTTCGTCCTTTGGAATCGAGACACGACAAAATTTAGTTATTACATAATCATAATTTAGTTATTACATAATCAAAATTTAGTTATTACATGATCAAAATTTAGTTACATAATCAAGACTCGACACTTCACCTGAAATATTGATCGATTCGAAATGAGTTCGAGTAAAACTGATGAAAACGGAACTTCGTCCTTTGGAATCGAGACACGACAAAATTTAGTTATTACATAATCATAATTTAGTTATTACATAATCAAAATTTAGTTATAACATGATCAAAATTTAGTTACATAATCAAGACTCGACACTTCACCTGAAATATTGATCGATTCGGAACGAGTTCGAGTAAAACTGATGAAAACGGAACTTCGTCCTTTGGAATCGAGACACGACAAAATTTAGTTATTACATAATCATAATTTAGTTATTACATAATCAAAATTTAGTTATAACATGATCAAAATTTAGTTACATAATCAAGACTCGACACTTCACCTGAAATATTGATCGATTCGGAACGAGTTCGAGTAAAACTGATGAAAATGGAACTTCGTCCTTTGGAATCGAGACACGGAAAAATTTAGTTATTACATAATCATAATCATAATTTATTTATTACATAATCAAAATTTAGTTATTACATGATCAAAATTTAGTTACATAATCAAGACTCGACACTTCACCTGAAATATTGATCGATTCGAAACGAGTTCGAGTAAAATTGATGAAAACGGAACTTCGTCCTTTGGAATCGAGACACGACAAAATTTAGTTATTACATAATCATAATTTAGTTATTACATAATCAAAATTTAGTTATAACATGATCAAAATTTAGTTACATAATCAAGACTCGACACTTCACCTAAAATATTGATCGATTCGGAACGAGTTCGAGTAAAACTGATGAAAACGGAACTTCGTCCTTTGGAATCGAGACACGAAAATTTAGTTATTACATAATCATAATTTAGTTATATTACATAATCAAAATTTAGTTATTACATGATCAAAATTTAGTTACATAATCAAGACTCGACACTTCACCTGAAATATTGATCGATTCGGAACGAGTTCGAGTAAAACTGATGAAAATGGAACTTCGTCCTTTGGAATCGAGACACGGAAAAATTTAGTTATTACATAATCATAATTTAGTTATTACATAATCAAAATTTAGTTATTACATGATCAAAATTTAGTTACATAATCAAGACTCGACACTTCACCTGAAATATTGATCGATTCGAAACGAGTTCGAGTAAAACTGATGAAAACGGAACTTCGTCCTTTGGAATCGAGACACGGAAAAATTTAGTTATTACATAATCATAATTTAGTTATTACATAATCAAAATTTAGTTATAACATGATCAAAATTTAGTTACATAATCAAGACTCGACACTTCACCTGAAATATTGATCGATTCGGAACGAGTTCGAGTAAAACTGATGAAAACGGAACTTCGTCCTTTGGAATCGAGACACGACAAAATTTAGTTATTACATAATCATAATTTAGTTATTACATAATCAAAATTTAGTTATTACATGATCAAAATTTAGTTACATAATCAAGACTCGACACTTCACCTGAAATATTGATCGATTCGGAACGAGTTCGAGTAAAACTGATGAAAACGGAACTTCGTCCTTTGGAATCGAGACACGACAAAATTTAGTTATTACATAATCATAATTTAGTTATTACATAATCAAAATTTAGTTATAACATGATCAAAATTTAGTTACATAATCAAGACTCGACACTTCACCTGAAATATTGATCGATTCGGAACGAGTTCGAGTAAAATTGATGAAAATGGAACTTCGTCCTTTGGAATCGAGACACGGAAAGATTTAGTTATTACATAATCATAATTTAGTTATTAGTTATTACATGATCAAAATTTAGTTATTACATGATCAAAATTTAGTTACATAATCAAGACTCGACACTTCACCTGAAATATTGATCGATTCGGAACGAGTTCGAGTAAAACTGATGAAAATGGAACTTCGTCCTTTGGAATCGAGACACGGAAAAATTTAGTTATTACATAATCATAATTTAGTTATTACATAATCAAAATTTAGTTATTACATGATCAAAATTTAGTTACATAATCAAGACTCGACACTTCACCTGAAATATTGATCGATTCGAAACGAGTTCGAGTAAAACTGATGAAAACGGAACTTCTTCCTTTGGAATCGAGACACGGAAAAATTTAGTTATTACATAATCATAATTTAGTTATTACATAATCAAGACTCGACACTTCACCTGAAATATTGATCGATTCGGAACGAGTTCGAGTACTAATTTAATTTTAATCGAATAATTTATAATTTAATTTTAATCGAATAATTTATAATTAACTATAATTTAATTTTAATTAAATTTGTGTGGGGAAATAATTTAACTTTACTTTTTTTTTTTGATAAATTAACTATATTCACAAACTAATTTAACAAATTTTTTTTGCATTTTCTTTACTTGTGTCGGTAAACCCTATTAAAAAAAAAAGACAAACACATGCTCGGTTTTGATGTTAACAATGTAAAATGGGTATCTTCTCAAACAGGCATGTACGCCTATCAGTTCATCCCTAAAATCTCTAAATCACTTCATCCATATCTCTCTATCTTAAGGAAAAAAAATTCTCCAATTGATATTCTTGCAGAAAATAAGGGGATTAGATTTAGTCTTCAATTTTGGAAATATTTCTGCACCTCCATAGGATGAAAATCTGATGAAATCAAGAATATTGAGAACATCTAGCGGTAATAATCCCAGTCAATTATTTTTTGATTTGAACCCTAACCTTTTTATTTTGGGGTTGAAATCAAAAGAAATAACTTTTGGGCGGGATTATTGCCCCTTGATGTTTTAGAATATCTATAGATTCAACCCTAAAATCAGTCTGATTTACTCCCATCTTAGGTATGTTGTAGCATTCATTCTTAGATTGCTGAAATTCTCATTATACTAGATGATTTTTGCGTAGTAATAAGTGTTACTATGTTAGCTTTTTGAATTTTGCTGTAACCCATTGCACTCTGTGTTAGCTTCATCTGGTTCCCTTGATGTTAGTCAACATTGATGCTCTCTGAATTTGTTAGTCCTGACAATCTCTTTTGAGCAACCAGGTACTTGTGAGGCTGAAATACAAACCAAGGAGGGGGTAAGAAGGAGCATCACAATCTGTGGTAGTGCCTAAACCCAGTTTATACTGGAGGTATCATTCTCAAACCTTAAAGTTATTATCTCTGATAATTATCATGATAGCTTGTTGAGCTGTAACCTCATTGTAATTTAGTTAAACCTCTGAACTTTTCATGCTCTGTCTTGAATGATATACCCCATGTTTGCCTGAAATGTTGTTAACTCCTGCAACATATAGAATCTGTTGAGTAAAGTTTGTGTCTGAAGTTTGTGCACTAAAATTCTTTTTCGCTGCACTAAAGTTTGTGTCTATTCTTTTTTCTGCAACATATAGAATCTGTGCTCACTACTGCTTTGTTGTTCAGTACATCATGTTGAATCTGTGAGCATGTTTCATAGAACTTATCTGGTGATGTTATCCTATTTGAGGGACTAGTAAAATGGGTAGCTAAATGGGTGATGTATTGTAGCTGAATGGGTGATGTTTCATTCAATCTGGTGATGTTTCATAAAACTAAATGGTTGATGTTATCCTATTTGTTTTTTAATCTGTAGCTAAATGGGTGATGTATTGTAGGTACATGTATTTGTTTTCAATCTGTTTCAGGGGTGTCATTATTCTTCAGTGAAAGCATTGAGTTTCCAGTTCCAGGAGAGACAGATTTAGTGATTTGCTTTATGTATAATACTATCGTGCAGTTTCGAGCATTTTCAGTTAAGACCTTTGGAAGAATTTGAAAATTTGCAATGATAAAATTCTTAACTTTTTGCAACAGTTGCCTGGGATTTGTTGTTTCTGGATCTAATTTCTACTAAATCAGCACTTTGAGACGAGGAGAGAAAAGCCATAAAAGGAAGGCATTTTTTTAAAGAATCACTAAAACTGACTCAAAGTTACTTATAGGTATGTTTTTCAAGCCTTGATGTACTATGCACCAGTGTTAAGTACTTCGTATTTTTTTTCTCATTGTCATTGTGCAATCATTCTTCATGAACATTAGAGCTCTTTCTCGATAGATGTGACTTCACATCTGTCTAAAGAAGAAGATTTGAGCTCCCAGAGATATAAAAGTTGCCAACTATGTCAATTATAGAACTAGGGACATACTACTTATGATCTGATATTTCTAAGTTAATCAATTAGAGTACTTATTTGAAATGACATTTTGATTTCTAAGTTAATCAATTAGAGCACAGATCAGTGTTTACTCTAATTTAACAAACACACTGACCCTAGAGCTGCTGCAATTCATTCTCGCGAAATCTCCCAACTGCGGCTGACATACAGACCCTTCAGTATGTGTTATTCCAAAACTTGAAATGACTCCATATACTGAAAGTACTAGACCAATTTTCCTGAGTTAATACTGGATGTCTGATTATGGGTTTGTGTGGCATGATTATCGGTTTGTATGAGGGAAATTGCATATTGCCTGTTTCATTTGTTATTACCATGTTTGTCCATATAAATTTTTTATGTTTCAAATGGTGCTGAATTTATTGGTAATTTCAAGACTTGTATGTCTAAATTGTCAAGTTAGGGGATAACTATTATTTTGAAATGAAACATATTTATTAGTTAATGCTAAGCTTGTATTTCTGAATTGATTTATCAGTTTTTGCTTTCATTGGAGTGCAACTGATGGATCTACTGGTCTCTTTGCGTTTCAGAATGGATAAATCCTGGATGAGTACTGATAGAACGAAGAAACGTTATAGAGAAGGAGTTGCGGCGTTTCTGCGGTATGCTGTCAACCATCTCAAGGAGGAGGGTGAGACATATGATGAATTTCTTATGTTGTGTCCGTGTACAAATTGTTTAAATCTCTGTGCATGCTTGATGAGTGCTAAAAAGTGCATATTTCTATATATTTTTCTTGGCATTTAACTCATCTTTTGTGCATTAATTCTACATTTTATCCCATATTCTGTATTTTCTTTGTTTTCAAGAATAAATATTTTTATTAATTAATTTTGCATTTTTAGGTAATAAATAAAGTTTGGATGAATAGCGGAGCGGAAAAGAGCAGAAAAGTAGTGAAAAGCCGGGAGGAATTACACAAGGAAGCCGCGAAGAATGTTGTGCACAAGACCAAAAGGCTAGAAGTGGGCTTGAAGAAGAAGAATTGTCCTTAAAGAAGATATGGCTTGGCATACCCAAGGCCCAAAACCCTTACTCAAACACATTTCCACTATCCAAGCCCGTCTCGGATTTCAGCCGTCAGATCGAAGCATTTCAGCATCCTACGGTCGCTCCATCATCGCATATCAAACTCCGAAGCCCCCGCTTTACATCGCAACGCCCATCTCCATCTTAGGTCGTCCGTTTTGCTACATCCCTTCATCCGACGGTCGCTCCACGCTTACCTCCGTATCGCCGTTGGATCCACCTACCATCTTCCCATCCATCGCTCCTTGTCGCAGATCATCAAACCTCGCTGAACCCGCCTAACACCCAAGCATCGAGCACCCTATACCCATCGCCAAACACACCCTTCTTCCAAAACCATCGAATCCATTCTCTTTCCCCTCACCTCCGTCTGCAACTCCATCACCACCACGCCCTGCCACTGCCACAACCACCTTCTGCCACCACCACATCCACCACCAAAGCCATCATGGCTCCTACCAACTAAACCCATCCCCTACATCACGTCCTATATCCCTCTCAGCGACTAATTTCACCCATTTTCACACCTCTAATCCCTAGCTGTGGAGTTGGTGAAATAAGTTGATGAGATGGATGTAATTGAAGCATGGGAAGGAGTAGAAGACGTTGAGGAAGCATGGGTCGACGAAATAGAAGCAGAAATCAGAGAGTTAGGTGAGTGAATTTCGTATTTGGTGAAACCCTAATTTTACTGATTTGGGGGATTTTGAATTTTTTTGTTGTAACTATAAAAGGGTGTTAGGGGTTGTAAAATTCGGCATCTCTGGGCTAGCCAGTGAACAACATGCTTTGAGTTATAAATTTTACTTCTTGCAATATTAATTTGAGAATTGATATATTTTCACCTAGACTGTGTTTGTTGTTATGATGATATTTTTGAGTATGTCTACATCTGTGAAGATGATGATAATGGTCATGTATATGTTCTAGTTTCATCTGCTAGGGATTTGAGGAAACCCTAACTTACTGTTATGTATTACACTATGATTATGTTGTTCTTGATTGATAAACAAGTTTAGGAAAGAATCAAAGTTAGTAAATCATCATTCTACTTTCACATTGTATGTTATGAATACATGGTATGTTATGAATACATTGTAGTTAGACTTATAGCATGTTGATAAAACTACAACTCATGTTCAACCAGACCACTCTTAATCCTTAGACTAGTTGTGTCTTAACCAAGACAATTAGTTCTTTGGAGTCATACTTTAGTTGATTTGATCTTTCTATAGGAGAAACTCCTTAGATGTACAGAACCAAGAATGGAATCTTAATCCTTGCATCTTATAAGGCAAGAATAGCATAATCTAGTGAATACATGGTGTAAGTTAGAGGTGGACTTAATAACCCTAGTAACTCAATCCTTTTCATCAACTTTTGTCACTAGCTCCTTTGAATTCAGTTAACTTTTGAAACTTAGAGAACTTTAGCAAATCCTCCAAGTCCCTGTGGACAAAACCCTTATTTACTTTTTCTTGCTTCAACTTCCCTGTGCACTTGCAGGCTAGTTTAGGTACTTCTTTCCTTTTACACCAAGTTTTTGGCGCCGCTGCCGGGGACTCGGTAGCGGTTTGCTTGTTTTCTTTCTTGTTTTCTTTCTGTTTTCTTTCTTGTTAATCTTACTTGTCCTGACCTGCAACTTCCTTGTTTGCTCCTGCTCTTGCATTGATCTTGTTCTTGCTTCACTAAGTGCATTGCCTTGCACTACCTTGCACTGACTGCTGAGAAGCTGCTGTTGCTGTTGCTGCTGTGAAGCTGCTGTTGCTGCTGCTGTGAAGCTGCTGTTGCTGCTGCTGTGAAGCTGCTGTTGTTGCTGCTGTGAAGCTGCTGTTGCTGTTGCTGTTGCAATTCTGCTAAAGTTGCTAAGGAAGATCCAAGCCCTACTGGGCTAGTGCAACAAAAAGGGATAAAAAGCCCAAATTTGGGCTTCCCTCCAAAAATCAAGTAAGCCTAACCCATGAGCTAACCCAACTGGGCCTCATTAAATTTCTTTGGGCTTGTATTTAAGTATTTATATTTGGGCTTGTAATAATTTTAGTTTTTCTTTTTC